>NW_006399860.1:4095560-4162919 GCF_000299155.1 Elephantulus edwardii | reverse complement strand
AAAAATTGAAAAGCAATAATATTCTGAGTAGAGGTTCTAATAGTGGCACAAATCAAGTTACAGTGGTAAGGTGGTTCCATTGCCATCCTTACTCTAACTTAATTCTTTTTTTTAATTTTAAGTTAGTTATTAATTTCAGTGAAAATTTATGGAGGCTTTGGATTTCCATTCATTCATTGTTGTAGATTAATGTCTGGTGTGGGGGAGCCTTGGGAGGGGACAGCACAGCTTCTTACCGCTAGGTCACCAGAGCTCTCAAATATTTTGGGCATGTGGCCACCAGTGTCTGATGTACTTTGGACATGCTGCTAGATGAGGCTATTCTTAGAGAAGGACATGGGGCTTGGTAAGGTGGATGGAAGACCCTCTACCAGGGGTGGATTGACAGAGAGACTGTGACAATAGGCTCAAAAGTGTCAGATGGTAAAGATGGCATTGGATAGGACAGGATGTAGATCATTTGTTCATAGGGTCTCTATGAGTCATATGTGATTTGATGGCACCTAACAACAACAGGTGGCCAAATTATTATATCTAATTTTTCAAAAGTAAATATTAAATGTAAACAGTTCTGTTCTTGTGTTTTGGGAGATAAATGTTATACATTAACTTTAAAAAGAAAAAAAATCTATGGAAGACCTGAGCTGCCATTATGGAGAAAAACTAAAACAAGATGATCCTAAACCTTGCTGTACAACCGTAGGTGTTGTGAAATCTCTCAGAACTCCATTCCACAAGTAAAAGTGAGAAATCTATCAGCACCCAATCTAGTTCATGGTACTGTGATGAAAATTAACTTAGTTAAAGGAGACCAGAATCTATAATAACTGACATGTGTTTTAGTGCCAGTTAGTCTTTATTGTGGGCTTTGATTCTGCCAAATTCTAATTAAAGAACCTTGTCTGCTAACGCTGTAGATATCATACTTCAAGAACAAAATCATCATAAAAGGTAAGCCCAGTGATCACTATGAGTGAGCACACTCTAACCTCAAGCCTTAGAAGTGGGTTTTGATGGGCACCAACTTTACCCTGCTTCAGAAGTCAAACAGCTTGTTTCAGTTTTAAAAAGACTGTCTCTTTCTTTTTCCTTCTCTCTTTTCCGGCTTGCCCTTCTTTATAATGAGAAGCTCTTCAATCCAAAGTCCAATGTGGGTCCATAAATCAATTCAAATGCAAATCTCCTCAGAGTACAGCATGGGATTAAATCTTTCCTAAGTCTCAATACCCACTACCATAATCTATTTTTAACAAGCTTATCTCCTGGGCAGATTTTCCCTTTTAGTACTTCCAATCAAGTACTGGCCAAAGGTTGAATGACATGCTTTAGTATGACAGGCTTTCTAATTCTATAATATTCAATTTGTTTATAGCTGTAAAAGAAGCAGATGTAATGTGGGGGAGCACAGTCTGACTTCTAACCATTTCATAAAGGGGAATTGCCCCATCAGTAATATACATAGCAGAAAACTGATAGCTGCTTGGTTGGACATGCCACCCTACATGTTTCTGCATATCTTTCTACCAATATTCTGGGTCCAATATTCATTGTTAACTCACAGACTTTACTCAAAATTTATTAGGGAAATAGGTTGGAGCGTTGGGGAGGCAGAGAATATTACACAATGCAAATCCAGGTTTATCCCAGCAATCCTAAACCAGATTAACAAAATGTGATTCCTCAATTAGTGAAAGTCCACATTCATTTCAGTAGTACAGAAGCAAGAAGCTTCTAGTTTCCTCAATCATCAAGCAAACTTTAGCTCAGAGCAGATATAAATCAGATTTTCCTTCAACCAGGATCATTTCAGTAGTACAGAAGCAAGAAGCTTCTGGTTTCCTCAATCATCAAGCAAACTTTAGCTCAGAGCAGATATAGATCAGATTTTCCTTCAACCATCCAGCAAGCAAAACCTTTAACGGTAGCATGTAGTTCCTCTGCTTACATCTTGCCATAGTCTCTTCACATTTTCTCCACTATTGTCACCATAGTACTTCACAGTGTAGAAATCTCTCTCTCTTATACTGGTCCACAGTTGTTAATAATTTGTAAGACCATGTGCCCACATTAAGGTAATTGGAGACCATTCTCATTTACACTGGAGACTAATGCAAGAACTAGAAAGCCAATATTTTTTAGGGTTTCTGACACCACATTTTTTTAAACACCCCACATTTTTAAAAAGTTGATTGGTATATATGCAGAACAAGGTGGTGTGTCTTATCTGGACCATGTACTTTGTAATTACTGTCTACACATCAGGAAGCTGGACAATGAATAAGGATGACAAGAAGAATTTATGCCTTTGAGTTGTGGTGCTAGAGGAGAGTATTGAACATATCACGGACTGCTAAGAGAACAAACATGTCTGTTCTGGAGAAGTTGAAACCAGGTTGCTCCTTGGAGGCAAGGATTTTAAAGCTCCATCTGACATACTTTGGGCATGTGGCTGGGGTAGGGGCAGCCCTTGAAGAAGGACATCATGCTTGGAAGGGTGGAGGGAAAGCACAGGAGAGGAAGACATAAGAAGAAATAGATTGACACAGTAACTGAGGTAATGGGGTAGATGTACCAGCGGCACTGAGATTGGTTTATGATAGGTAGGTTTCAGAGCTATTGTGTATAGGGTCACTGAGTCACTGTCAAATCAAAAGTACCGAACAACAACAATTCATATACACTGCATTTTAAACATGCATATTGTGTCCCATACAACCCCTCATACACTCTTTACTTCACACAATTAACTACATCTATTCATATAGATGGATAGTTAGATAGATAGATCCATGTATATATGGATACATAGATATCCATGTATATCACACTGTCCCCCTCCAACCCCACCAAATTTCTCCCCTCTTTCTCTCACTCCTGAATACCTCCACCATCCTAGTGATCATCTCACTTTCTCCCTTCCCCAACCCTTTTTTTTATGTTCTCATGTAGTGATTCATTTACATTGTGCCTTATAGTCTTTAATTTACACTTTTCTTCAGACAGTCAATCCTATTCATTGTATTTTATATATTTACCTTGACTTGTGCCTATTATTATTATTACTTGTGCCCTCCAAGTGCCCATTAAATCTTTGTTATTCTTTCACTGCTCTCCCCTCATTCTCATTCTTTTACTTCACTATCCTTGAGGTTGAAGTACGTTCATTTATAGGAATCACCTGGTTCTACAGGAACCAAAGGAGAACTACAATAATGGACAAACAGGCTGACTTTGGATGTGTTCCTCCAGCACTGCCCAACTACCTCTCACAGATGTTATAATGTGCAGGAAAGGACTGTTGGCTTGAGGAGCAGGGAGTCGTGAGGACCCCTGGCTTGTCACATTGGCCCTATTTAGGGGCTAGGACTGAGTGAGGAGAATGAGATGTCTGGAATGCAAGGAGAAGTGTGGACTCCTGATCTTCTAGCTGATGTCTATTTGAACCTATGCATGAATGGCGTGGGATGAATTGACCAAAACTCAACTAGATGAAGAGACAATAATCCATGCTGTGAACTAGGGTTGAATGCTGCAACCTAATGACTTGCCCTGGGCTGGACTTTGTAGATACAGATTCCACATTGGACTAAGGATTCTTCAGCAAGTGGGGCATCTGAGTGCTTGTTTGATACAGATAGGAATACATTTTTTAAAAATGGTAAGCCAGATAAATAATATATACTTCTATCTATCTATCTATCTATCTATCTATCTATCTATCTATCTATCCATCCTTACCTAAAATGAATATAATTTAATGTGTACCTGACCCAAGCCTTGGTTATATTTTAAAAAACATTATATGCATATGAAATTTGGGCAATGAAAAAGGAAGAGGGAAGAAAACCTGATGTCTTTGAATTTTGGTCTTGGTGAAGAAGATGTAATATACCATGGACAGCCAAAAAAATGAACCAATCTGTCTTAGAATATATCTGTCTACAATATATCCTTTAAAGTAATGACCTTATATCTGTAGGTTAAAATCTCAGCAATGTTATATTATTTAAATTAGAACACAGAAATGTGAATATTCAGTATCTAATTCTTTTCCTAGATTTCATATAGGAAGCTCTTACAAATTTCCTATATAATAATTTTATGTATATTTCTGTACCTCATATTTTTAGGATAAAGAAATTTTTATTTCTTCATATTTTACTGTGTATATTGAATATCTTTTAAAAAATAATTTGAATGGAATGTAGGGCGAGAAGTATAATTGACCATTTACGCTTCCACTGCATCTTCTGATTTAAATTTCCATTTTCACAGTTTAAAACAAATGGACTTAATCCACGTTAAGATAACCAACATGATTCTGGCATTGCTTGGTGTTTTAGCAATGGATTGGGATAAAGTCATTGATTAATATGGCAAGGTAATGTTTCACAGAACTATTGCAACATTTATTATAAATGAAGGTGATGGCTGTGCACAAACATTTCAATTATTAGATACTATTGAAGCCTGTAAATGAAAGTTTTTGTTACCACAATATTGCAATACTGTTACATATATTTGATATACAACAAACAGTTCAACTCATTGCTGTCTAATCAGAACTGTCTCATAGCTGGCCCTGTAGCAGGTTTTGGATGCTATAAAATGCTTAGAAGGAGATCGTTCATCTTCCCCCCATTGGAGCTGCTTTTGAATTCAAACCACTTGAGAGGTACCACACTTAGGTTGGCAGAGAGACTCCATACAGACTACACCATCACAACTCCCAATATTATATATAAAATCTATTATATGTCATCCACATATGTTGTTGTTGTTGTTATGTGCCGTCGAGTCGTTTGCGACTCATAGCGACCCTATGCACAATAGCCCTAAACCCTGTTCTATCCTGCGCCAACCGCACTGCCTCTGACACACCCATCCCGATTACCCCAGTCACCGAATCAGTCCATCTCATAGAGGGTCTTCCCCTCCTGCGCTGTCCCTCCACCCTCCAAAGCATGATGTCCCTCTCCAAGGACCCGTCCCTCCTGGCAGCATGTCCAAAGTATGTCAGACGAAGCCCCAGAATCCTTGCCTCCAAGGAGTAGCTTGGTAAAAATTCACAATTGGGATGAGTGTGTCAGAGGCAATGAGATTGGCACAGGATAGAGCAGGGTTTAGGGCTGTTGTACATAGGGTCGCTATGAGTCGCAAACGACTCGACGACACGTAACAACAACAACAACAGATAGATAGATAAATGATAGATAAATAGACATATAGATAGATATAGATATATTGCTGTT
This sequence comes from Elephantulus edwardii, assembly GCF_000299155.1. Lineage (NCBI taxonomy): Eukaryota > Metazoa > Chordata > Mammalia > Macroscelidea > Macroscelididae > Elephantulus > Elephantulus edwardii. The sequence continues at coordinate 4,157,667 of NW_006399860.1, read as the reverse complement.
GTTGATTGTTGTTGAGTCGAGCATGACTCATAGCGACCTTACGAACGAAAGACCTGAAGCCTCTCTAGAATGATCGTTGTTGCTCAAAGTTCGTAGAGTTTCCAGAGGCATGTTGTTTAGGAATGCATCCCCTTCCCGCTTATATATACACACATAGATATTTACGTATAACAAACACATACATACAAGAGTTTATATATAAGCTTTACATATTAAAAAGGGAACCCCCCATACTATTGTTTAATGTGACTTCCAATAACCCTGTAAGTCAACAAAAAACTACACCATAGAATTTTCAAAGTTCTAATCTTTACGAAAGCTGACTGCTACATTTTTCTTCTGAAGAATAGCTGGTAGGTTTGAATGACTAATCTTTAAGTTACCAGCTGAACACTGTCATTTTTCCTTACTTTTAGCACATATGTGCTTAATATATCTAAAAACCTTCAGATTAAGAAATAATAATTCTAATACATACATTGAAACTCTGGTGGCCTAGTGGTAAGAAGTTGTATTGCAATCCCAAAGGAACAGGGTTTAAATCTACCAGATGCTCCATGGGAGAAGGATGAGCAGTCTCCTCCTGTACTATTTACTGCCTCTGCAAACTTTCTGGAGGGTGAGCTATGCATTGAGCCCAATTTGATGACACACACCAATCATACTGCCATATGCATGAAGATACCATGTTTAACTGCATATCAAATAATAATCCAAATGCCAATCATCAACAGATAAACTGTGAATATTTACATAACGTTATTGGCACCCCCTTCCTAAATAACATGCCTCCGGAAACTCTATGAACTTTGCTAATTGTAGATAGTTGTAGAGGGGCTTCAGGCCTTTGGTTCATAGGGATGCTATGAGTCATGCTCGACTTGAAGGCAGTCAACAACAACATATAAAACAACAGAGAAGATCCTTAGAAACATAATTTTGAATTAAAAGTTCCCAGAATCTATATACAAAATGTGTTACTATTCTGTAAAGTTGAAAACAAGCAAATCTAATATATATACATCTACTCATCACTAACTGAAGGGAAAAAAAAAATCATTATTACATAGCAGTCAAATCACTGAGAATTATGACCAGCCAATTTGACACATAGCCATGCATCATCACATTTGTCTATTCTTGCTTTAAATCTATGTGTTCATTCTGCTAGATGTGTATTGAAATGCTAAATAATTGGATATATTTGTTTTAACTGTTCACATTGATATGAGATGCCAGATAATTGAGATTGTTGATAAGTGAGACAAACCCATTCTTATTGTCAATAAGTAGATTCTGACTTAAATTTCATGCATTTAGGGGTCTTATATTCATTGCTATTGAGTCAGAACCTATTCATAGTTGACCATGAAGTGAATTTTTGGAGGTTGTAAATCATATAGGAGGAAATGATACATCTTTCTCCAGGATTTTCTGGTAGATTCAAACTGCCAATGAGGCACTTTGGTAAAAACATCAGCTATGAACTATACCACCAGAGCTATATAAAGAAATATATATATATATATATATGAATTGAAATATTATAAGAGAATAATTACATTAAGAGCAAATCCTTAATGCCTTAAAAGAATAATCTCGAAACTCAAAAGCAAACTAGCCAAACGAAAATATGCATGAACTATTGCGTGAAAAACCAGGTTACTTTATAAAGTTTTACTCAAATCGTAATAAAAGTTTGGAGGAAAAACAAGTTAATTATTAACTGTGGATTGCACACTTCAGTGGACATTTTCATAAAATGAGAAAATAGCCATCCCTTAATTTGTAAAATACACACTCTGGACAACAGTACGTGATGACCTTGAGATGGGAACTTCCGGATGAGAAGCAAGAAGAAGGCATAATGGACAAGCATAAGTTTTGTCAACACTTTTGATACTGTTTTCATGCTTAAGCTAGTAGTTGATTTATAAGTGTTCATTTCATTGTTCATGATATTTCACATTATGTATATATAGCTATAGATATAGATAGCTATAGATATAGATGATATAGATGATAGTTATAGATGATAGATATAGATATAGATACAGATACAGATATAGATATAGATATAGTTATGTGACATCAGTTGGAACTGACTCATAGCTGACCTTCCAGTGGGTTTTTAGAAGCAGTAAATCACACAGGAGGAATTACACATCCTTCTTCCATGGAACAGCTGGTGATTTTGAACAACATGTCTCTAGGATTGCACTGTACTAGGCCACCAGAGCTGGGATATATATTTATATATACATATACATAAAGATACACTATACACAGATTATATATAAATTATACACACAGATTACATATAGAAATTATAATACACATATAATCTTTATATCTCATATCTCTTTTTTCTATTGGTAAATATGAATGCATAGGGCATTATATTTACTTTTTAAAAAAAAATAATCTTTCTGCTTCTCTTTAATTTATATAAGGGGAGGTGTGTGTGTTTTGTGTACCGTCAAGTCAGAATCGATGCATAGCTGACCCTTGAGTAGGTTTCCAGAGGCAGTAAACCACACGAGAAGAGATTGCCCATTCTTCTCTCATGTCTTAGGGAAAAAGTCCATCTCAAATTTTTTTAAAAATAGAATTATTTGGCCCATTTAGCAACATTTACAGTTTGAATGTAAAAGAATTATTGTGACTACTTCTGAAATACCAGCTACAGTTTGTGTGGAAAACACAATCCAAATTCCATGAGGAATTGATGTATTAAATTGTCCTCAAACTCAGTAAATATTCTTCTGTGGTTCCTTGGGTAAATAAAGTATATTGAAGGATTCCTGACAGTTCTAGCTTACAAAAAGTCCTTGTACAAAACTTATTTTTTGTTGTCTGTTTCTTTCACTAGTGCTCTATATGTGCCATTTAATCCCAAACCCAAAACTATCACTGTTAGTCGAATCCAGTTTCCCGTAATCCTCCATCCAATTCCAGAGGCTGTTGATTTCAATAGGAGGAGACTTCCTGTAATTCTCTCTTGAAGTGACTGGTGGGTTTAAATTACTAACTTTCTGTCTAGCACTCCAACACTCGATCCACTAAGTCACCAGGACTTCTTGTGTGTAGCATACATTTTCTTCACACACGTGTGTGTGCACGCGCGTGCATGCGTGTAAACACACAAAGAGGAATTAAGTCAGAAAAAATATTCTGGAAATCTAACAATTAGTTATATGCAACTTTTGAAATATTCTCTGCTGCACGTTATAATTTTTTTACTTAAAAATAAAAGTCTCCTGTATGCTTGTTAAAATTACTGATCTTGAACAAGCATTTTACATCTTAATCTTAACATAATCATGTGATTTTTAAAATAAAAATAATCATTACTTCCCCAAATTATTTACATCTATTCCTGAAAATTCATGAAACCTCAATGTTATATTTTTAAATCATGAAAGTAAAATTTTTCCAGCAGTTACCAATTTATCACAAGCTCCTAAACAAAATAAGAAAACGATTTTTCAGTCCTAAATAATCATTGTCATTTGATCTCTTGACATTTGTCTACATTTGTAGCTATGTCATTTGTGTATCTTGTTTTTATATTAGGCAATAGGAAAGCACAGGAGAACTGGTAATGCCCTATGTTTCTTATGAAAGAAGCTCTCTTCTTTCATATATTGTAGAATATACATCTTATTTTTATAACTATAATAGTCTAAGTGAAATAGTATTTTCAGAATTCCTTTATCGTCAAATTGCTATAATAAACATTAGACTAAAAGTGCATATTCAAATCAAAATTTGTCTTTCTGGTGACATTTTCAAAGAGAGCTTGAAACCTACCATCTGTGTAAGAATAGCATAAAAGTCAGAGAACATTTTCATTTATATAAGATATTCAAGATAGTAAACTAAGTCAGTTTAATATAAAATATTTTGTGGGTGAGGAAACTCCCTTCAGTTATTATCTGTAATGCACACCTATTCTTGATTTTTCCTCAATATGTATTTAATAACTACCATGATATATAAGAAAGATAAAAACTCTTTAAACAGTACTTCTGTTGGGGAAGACAGACAGATAAAGGAAAGGGGGGGGGAATCTATGAACTTGTGTAAATTCATTGGTTAAAATTATATACACTGAAGTATGCCTTTTGTCCAGCTTACTTCGTTCAACTCCTAAACCTAATTTAAAAGATAACTCAATTTTTTTTAAACAAAGGAGAAAAATGAGAAGAAGTATAGAATTTTAAAACGAGACTTACTGGCACTTTAATGTGGTGTGTCATCAGATGATGTTGTGTTTTGACTGAATGGCTGCATGTTGTTAGGTGCCATTGAGTCCGCTCTTGCTCTGAGACCTGGTGCACAACAGAATGGCTACAGAAGGGCTGTAATTTAAATGCCATTAAAGACACATACGCTCTCACACGGAGACGGGAATACTGTAAAAATCTTTGGGTCTGTAATCACAATGCAGATAAAATTGTTCCTTTGATCTTACAAAGCCAAAAGTTTGTTGTCCAGAAGGGAAATGTCTTTGTGCTTCTGTCTTAAGCTAAGACAGATTTCTTTTTTCCGTCTAAGGCATTTTGTTAGCACCACATGAAAAGTAAAATGGATTTAATCAAGTAGATCTCAGTTTTCTTCCTTTGTTATTTTAGGTTACATTATGATTACGCAGAGCTCAAAAAATATGCACGAAATGTGTGCAACTGGGCTTAAAGTGACCGAGTACCACTCCAAACATGTTGGGTGTTGATATGGATAGTTTAGTGGTGTTTATATTTTGAGAATTAAAGACACTGTAGTTTTATTATTTATTTTGTAGTTTTATTATTTATTTCTTCCTGACCAGTTAGAACTTTTAAAAAATTATGTCTAGTTTCATGTATTTTCATGCTTCATGCAGTCTTTACATTGTGTTTGATATAATCATTCATATACGTTGTATTCCATATAATTAACTATCATTGATATTTGCCTATTTTTGCCCCATCTTCTCTAATTTTTTAGTGAGCTTTTAACAAAACTTTATAGAGAACTTGGATTTCCATTCATTCATTTTTTAACATTTTCCTCCCTGCCTATCCTCTCCACCTCCAGTTTGCTTTTTTCTTTAAAAAAAAAAGTCTTTCGTTGTTATGCAATCCCCCTGCCTCAGTCCACTTTATGATTCAGCTCTTATTCTAGCCTCTTGTCATGTCAATAATACCTAGTCATATATTCCTTTAATATCGTTTTCTCCCTCATCTGTTTCAATGTCATGTACATTGTTTATCCCCTCTGTATATGAAGTATTGTACAAAAGCCAATAAAAAAATTTCCGTAAAAAAAAAATAAAAGTTTCTTCTGTGCTGGTTGGAACTTGGAACATCGAAAACCAATACCAAATTCCAACCTAGTTTAAACTATCACTTTAAAACAGTTTACATCAACTCATAGCATCTGGTCAAGTTATAGTCAACTCAGTTTTAACCATGCACCAGCTGCAAACTCAGGCATCCACACATCCTGCATTGCAGGCCAGATGATTACTTTATTCTTTGCATTAACCTCTCACACTGGCAAAACCAACAGATCAGTAGTCCTCATGACTCCCTGCACACCAGACCTATAATCTTTCTTCCTTTCACACTGGTGAGACCTAAGTCAACATGTGCCAAAGGAACATATATCCAAATTCAGTCAATCTCTTATTTGCTATGTTCTGCCACTTTCAGTAATCTAGTAGATCCAGGTGTTCACCACTGACTCTCGGGCCCTTGACTTTTTCTGCCTCATTCCATCCATAGACAAATCACTTGCTCTGATTTTAAATCTGTCATTTACTCTGCAGTCCTGGGTCCATACTGGGTAGGACAAAGCCTTCTCTTTTGCATTCTATAACTTGAGATAGTACACAAAGGTCATATTTCTCAAAATTAAAGATTCTTGATACTAACAATAAGAGATAATAAGCAGACTAATTGGAAATACAATGCTTTTTTTCATAGAGAAACATTTCTTTGTGGTCATCAGTGTCTTAGACAAGAGGGAAAAGAAATTGCAGTTGAAGAGCACTTGAGTTTCTGTTTGAAGTTATGTAAAATTTTCATGGCAATAGCACAACATTGTAAATTTAATTGATTTCACTCAATTGGACACCCAAAATGTATTAAAATGAAAAACTTTTTGTCATATATACTTTTCCAAAATAGTGTATTTTGTACAGTGATTTATTGATTGCAAAAAAAAATTTAAAAAAAGAAAAAAAATGTATATATTTTCCCTTGAAGAAGTAGGACATATTTTTTCATAAGACAGAGTAGAACATAAATATATATTTTTTACCTCTATGAGACACCTCAGCAGTTAGTCTGTGATAAAATATATGCTGTTACCATCTGTGAAATCACAGGGAATTCTTGCCAGGCAGAGTTCCTAAATTACTGAGAAACTTGTAAAATGTTAACAATTGCTTGGCTGCAAATTATAATTGTAAATGTATACAATATAATTTTGAGGACATGGTATGATGTGGGAGATTTTCATAATAGATTCATTTTGTCTTATTTCTGTGGAAAGTCAAATAGGAAAGAGCCATTGTGACTGCACAGAACACTGAGGTCTCATTGTATTTGAACTGATTGAATTTATGTACACACAATCTAGATTGTCTTTGGGCAATGTTTTATTGATGATAGATTCCAGAACTAGTGCATTTTAAGTCTTAAACATTTATATGGTGGGTTTTCTAATTTGTGTATTGAAAGATTAAAAAAAAGAAACAACAATAAGGGAACTCTGGTGGCTTAGCAGTAAGGAGTTGTCTGTCAACCCAAAAAGGCAGGCGATTCAAATCCACGAATAGCTCTGTAGGAGAAGGATGAGCAATCTCCTCCTGTGTGTTTACAGCCTCTGAATACCAGCTTGAGGGTCAGTTAAGAGTCACTTCTGACTCAAAGGCGCACAGAAACACAAAAACAAAAACAGAGTGAGGAAATGCCTATTTAAAAGTGAGTAATTAATAAAAGATGTATTTGCCAAGATTGAATATAATATTAAAAGTATAATTTGCTCTCTACTTTCATTTCATGTTTCGTTTATACATTGGTACCTGGGGTGAATGAAGGAAATACTGATTCACTGGTTGCCAAAAACAATACTTCTATTCTGTCAAAATTTATGTCATCAGGTGGGAAGATTCTTCATAATGAGCTTGACTCAAGTCAGGTTTGAATAACTTGAACACAAAAAAGTGTAATAAATAAATCCATTGTTGTTACTATTGTTTTCTGTTTTGATGTATTCAAGTATATCATGATATCAACATTCTAAAGGTCAGCATTATGACCAAGGTTTATGGAAAATTAGAAGTGTTTTTGTTTGTTTGTTTGAATTAGAGACAATAAAAAAAATGCAGTATTACTGGCACAATTAAGTAGAACAATTCCAACATACTGGAGAACTTTTGAAAAACACAGGTCAACAAGAAAATAAAACCCTTGTAACCAAATACTTTGTTAATGCTATTCTTCTAAATAGTTAAGAGTGTGCTTTGCAATCAGAAGAAAATAGAGTTTTATTGCTGTCACCTTAATACAGGATCTAAAGGTGACTCTGCTGAGGAGTCTTTACCCAGTGTGTACTGTTCCCCAGTTGTGGCACCTTATGAACAAATACTTTAAATTGCAACTTCTCTGAGAGCAGTGTCTCAACTCTCCTTTGTGTCTCATCCAGAGCACAACATATATGCTAACCAATGAACATCCTGTCTTGCGGAAGGATCAGCTTGTGCATCTTTTGTATAAGTCTCTTCCGTAGTAATGCAAAGCACAACACTGGCGTTTTCACACACACTTACCCAAAGCATCAGTGACGTGTAAACCTGCCATCAGATGAAACAAATCCTGTCTTACGGATTCTGAAAAGAATTCATGGCTATGTTGTTGTTCTTGTGGGAGAAGGATGGACATACTTCTCCCATGCGATTAACTGCCTCTGGGTTGGTTCTGACCCAAACACACACATCAACACATTATTAGGTGGTGTTGAGACGAAACTGACTCATAGCTGACCCCATGGTAGGTTTTCAGAAGATGTAAATTCATCTTTTCCCTACATAACAGCTGGTAGATTCAAATTGGCTGATTTTTTGATTGGCAGAGCAACTGCTCACAAGGCCATTAAGAGACTCAGTGAATTTTCTATGACACATGTGCATATAGACAACAAGAAAGGCAAACAATAAGAATCATGACAAAAATAATAGGAGCATGAGTTTTATATTTTGTGTCTGGTTTTGAAATAGCCTTAAAAATTCATCTTAATATCTTTCTGGGATCTGTAATTACTAATGGTTCTAAGTATCAGCTCTAGGCAGACAGCATAGGAGGATTTCTGGAGCAGCAAAGGTAAACAAACCAGTTAGGATCTTAACATGTAATTGCTGTATAGTTATTTTAGTCTTCAGTATGTAGTGCATATTTTTTAAAAAACTAGAAAAACGGACATTATCATCGTATTTTCATAGGCACAGTTGAATAAAACTGATGAAATACATAAGCACTTATAAAATCACTGCACCATCATTGAAAATATAGTATTACTATCATGTGAATAAACACCTAATCATAAGATATAGCAGAGATCATAGTCTTCGGTCTATCAGGAATAAATCATCAGTTAAAACCACCTATTACATTATGAGAGGAGGAGATGGAGATTGAATCAAACGATCGTAAAGATACAGAAGAAGTAATTAAGGAAAGAAAAATACTGGATTTGGGGGCAAGTGAAAAAAAGAGACAAAGTCAAGAAAATGGACATGGGAGAGAGGGGTTCAGAGAGATGAGAATAACAGATTTTCAAAACTGTGAACTAAAACTATATATATGTTGTCCGATTTTTGAAGTTGTGCTTTGAGTCAGAGCAATGATCAACCTGTTCTGCCTCAAAGCTGCTTAGTTTCTGAGAGATTACTGGCAGTGATTTTGATTACTAAAGTATGTGGAGGGTGTTACTAAAATCTGTGTCCTCCTTAATTTGATGACTAGAAAGCACTAATGCTCTGCACATGAGGATACAGGAATATCCCACTTTTGGAAAAATCATTTTAGGCCACATTTACAAACAATCTACATTAGTATCTGTTTTCACTTAGTGGAAGAAATGCAAAGAGGATTTTCACTTCTGAATTAAAAAACAAAAAACAACAACAAAAAAAGAAAGTTGGAAAGAGAGAGAGGAAACAAAAAAGGCCAAAATGCAGATGTTTTGCAGTCATCCTCTCTAGAAGCTTGGAATGTGCCCCTGAGCAGTGAGAATGGAGAGACATGGAACTTGCCACCAACAAGCTGCCATTGCTCTGAACTGTGTCTGTGAACATTGGTTATTCGTGCCCCTTGGGATTCTCTGCATTATTTGGTATGCCCTGAAAAGTTCAAAACGCTTTCCCATAAATGAATGGTCATTATTTCTTCACCTAAAAATTTATTTTATCAAGAATTTAAGAATGTTCAAAGAAATGCCCTACTTTTGGATAGCTCGGGAAGCCTGCAATATTTACTTGTAGTCATTTCAAATAGAAATCAATACCTGATCAATCCAACAGTCATACTTTTTAATTCTTTTTGAAGGATTAGAAAAAAAAAATCTGAACAAGCGATTTCTAGATTTTACAAGTTAATAACACTCCAAAAAAAAAGTTTCAGATACTTAGTGAAACAAAAAATGCTTTGGGGTTTCCCCAACATCTCTTTTCTGTCCTTCTTTAAAAGCTCACTTGATTTTTAACAAACTAGTAAGTCTGAAAATGACCGTTAGCTGAGTCATTGTGTGAGCAAATACAGACTCAAGAGGTTTCCACAATCCTTTATTTTGAGCTTAAATTCATCAATTCTTTCCTTGTAATTTCAGTAGGAGCCTATTTTGGGGTTAGCCTTTCTTTCATGGTGATTGCTTGAGTAAATGATTAGCAGGAGTGAGATTCCCTCAAGGAAACTTGGAAAAGCACTATGAATATGAGGCTTAATTTTATAATAAAGCCTTTTTCCTTTAAAATGGTTACTTTTGGATTATGACCCCAATGTACCAACTGTACTTTTAAAAATTGAGACAAAGACAACTTCTACTGCCTAAAAGTGGCTCAGACAAGTCTTTTGATTGGATATGCTTCCCAGATATGGTTGGTATAAAATAATACATTCTCTAATATCTAAGCTTTTGGGATGCAGAAAAAAAAATATCAAAACAATTGGGGCTCTTTGGAAAGTGTAGTTCACTTCCTGCTGTAGGACAGAACTCACAGCTGCTCCAGTAGCAGTGGGCCTCCAGATGTCATGGCTGTGTGGATAGTGAGGTAATTGCAGGAAGGAAGGGCTACAATTTTGTTATCACAGATTACCCTCCCCATTGAAAACCCTGGAAAAGGCATTAATGTCAGTGCTTTGTATCTGCACATTATGAACTGGAGGCCTTGATACTGAAGTGGGGAGGTTTGCACATTTGCGTCTATGGGAAAAGACAGGCTGGACTATGAAAACATGTGCAAGCATGTAAGCGCTCTCAACCATGTATTAGGGGATTTACAAGGCAGCTGAAAGTCTAAAATGAATTATCACAAAAACTAGTGAGAAAAACAATGTATATGAACTTTATGAACTTTGTATGTAAACCAGTATAAAATAAAATAATAACAAAAACACTTTTTAAAAAGCCCTTTAAACACACACACACACACACACACACACACACACACACACACGAAAACAACTAACCAAGAAGCAAAGAAAGTGTAACTGGAGATATTTGAGCCCTACGGTTATTCAGTGAGCGAAGGGAAAACAAAATATGACACAGACAATAGTTAGCTCTGTTTAAGGTAGCCTGTGGCTATTAGGACTGAGCAGTGATGACTGAAAAATTGCTTTTCTGGTTTAGATCTAAGAGTGATTTCTTTCTCAATGTCTTCTGCTATGTCTTTTACTCTCCACTAATTCACTGCTTTTGAGTCAGAACCTCAGAGCTGACCCTCCAGTAGGTTTTTAGAGGTTTTTAGTAGGTTTTAGGTTTTTAAATTGCATGGAGGGAGATTGTCTGTTTTTGTCACATAGAGCAAGACTTTGAACTGTCTGCCTTTTGGTTGGCAGCACAACTCCTTACCCACTAGGCTGCCAGAACTCATGTGATTTAAGAAACCTCTAAAATGTCAAAAGCCATAAGTTATTAAAATTTTTTTTTATTCAGAAGGTGAGATCAAGGGGACAAGCTTCTATGTGAGAATTTTAAATACTATATTCTTTTGTCATACGTAATGTCAAAACTAGTGCATATTTGTTCACAAGTTATTGGGATAAGATGAAAAATTCAACCTGAATTTTGAATCCTATCCTATATAAGGATCTCTATAGCTTATTATTTATAGTGGAAACAAATAGTCAGAGCTTTGATTTCCCCCATAAATGAGGGAGGGGTGAGATACTGTGAGAGGTAGGTAGGAGAAGGGTGAATTCTGAATTTAATGTAATAGTCATAAAAAGAAGAATCTTTTTACCTGTTTCATACTGAAGATTCTAGCCTTTTACTGAAACATTTAAGCTTTTCATAGTTTTTGTGGACAAATGCAGTTTGTTGGGCAGTCAGTGATATTATTGACTCAGGTTGAACTGCTAAGTCAACTCAACAGCCAAAAATCACCACTAACACACGTGCACTTCTTAAGCTACTGTGCCCTGCCACATTCTATACTTTTACATTCTTCTTGCTAACCTTCACTAACCTGGCTAAAAGAGAATATTACAGCACCATCCAAATCACCCTCTAAAGCAGTAATAGCTCATGTAATTGTACCATTGACATCCCCGATGACTTTTGATGATAGCCTTAGTTACCAAAAAAAAGGTATTTTGACTCTCAAATACCTTATCCACTGTATTAGGCACCTTCAATTATTATTGATAGCTTAAATATAACAGGATCTTAACTAAAGTTTTGAATAAAGGTATCAGATTAGTGGAGATGTATAAGAAGTCCTGGTGCTTTAGCGCATAATGTGCTAACTTTTAACTTAAAGATCAGCAATTGAAATCCACTAGCCTCTGGATTGGAAAAAGCCAGGCTGTCTCCTTTCCTACAGATCTACAATCGTGGAAACCCAATGAAGCATCTGTTTGAATCAAAATGGACTAGAAAACAGTGGGAAGTTGAGTTACCTAAGAACAATAACTATATGTGGGGTGTGGAACATTGATAGGGGATGATACAAAAATTTCTCTTTTGGTACAAATGAATGTTCAATTCCATTATAAGCAAAAGATAATCCCCAAGTGTTTGCTGGTATAGGAAAGAGAACTTTCACTTTGTAGAGGACATTACATTTTTTTTTCTTACCTAATTTAAAATCCTTGTTTGGGAGTAGTTTATCAGGGCTTTTGGTTTTTAAAAGGTTTTCTTTCTTTTAATGATATGGTGGCTCTTCCATTAACAACAGTCACTGTACTAAGTTGTTTATTTTTTTTTAAATTGTGGCAAAATTGGCATACATTACTGCAGCTGGGTAAAGCCAATTTTATATAACTCCTTTATTTTTTATGTACCCATAGTCTTTGCTCTTTTTAAGTAAAGAGATAGCTATAAATTCAGACTGAGAAGCTGCACCTGAAGTTATATATAAGCATAGTGACCTACGAGGGCATCCATGATTCAGAATCTTAAAAACCAACACGCAGAATGAGCTGCCAACTTTTTGGTTACCAACTTAACACAGTTAACCTCAGCCAATACAACTCCTTACAAACATCTCTGTTGTTGTGTACCATCAAGTTGGGGCCAACTTTTAGCTGATCTCTAGTGAGTTAACAGAAGAAGTCAATCTCATGGGAGTTGATTTCCCACCTATCTCCTGAGGAGCAGCTGGCTGATTGGAACGCTGTGCCTTTGGGTTGACAATATAATTCCTTACTACTAGGTCACATCTTTAGGGCAGTAGATTTCAAAACGTGCTCTTGGTCAGTGGCATCAGTGTCCACTGAGAACTTGTTGGAGATTAAACTTTTTGGACTTTACCTACTGAGTCAGAAACTCCACGTATAATGTTATCTGTATTTTAACGAGTCTTCCAAGTACTTCTGACACAGCTGAAATTTGCCATTCTGACATAGAAAATCTCTAGTAATCAAATGTGTCTTCAGTAAACTAAGTTTCAAGAAACAGTGACAGAGTACATCAAAGGAAATTGTATTTTCTTTTCAATTTCAAGACATTTGCCATAACATTATTAAATTACTTTTCAAGTCTACTAGCAATGATAAGTTCTCATCTCAACTTTTGTTCCCTTCATTGAAGGTCACAAGGTTTATTAGTAGGGAAATGTTTGTCATTTAAAAAAAAATGAAGGATACAGAAATAAAACACAAACCTACTATTCTCTAAACTGTAGTAACTCATGGTGACTCTTTATTTGGTTTCTAAAGCTATAAATATTAATAGGAAAAGATTACTCATCTTTCTCCTACTCTGCTGCTGGTGGATTTGAACCACTGAACTTTTGGTTAGTAGCCCAAACATAACCCACTAAGCTCTAAGGCATAATTAAGCTAAGCTTTTATTAAAAGGAATAGGGGAACCTTCAACCTAACTCTTAAAATTTAGTTATCATAAATTCAGCTATAATTGCCCCTAGATGTTATACCTAAATCTTGATGCTCAAGATTATACTACCTCAAATATATATATTCAGTGATATTCTAATTAATGTTTGGAAACAATCAGCCCAGATTTTTTTATTCCTGGAAAACTCAGAAGCTGTGAAAGGCAAGGTTATTCATTTTCCCATGCAGAGACCCAAAGCGTCTTTAAAAGTCTTGAATTTGAATAATACAAGAAAAAAGGAAAATACTGTTATGTTCAAAATTTAGTGCCTCCATATCATCTAGAAGAGGGCCTTCAAAGTGTTGCTTATCAAGAGCTTTGGGAAAATTCTTGAAAGCTCTAGTGGAAAAAAGCACAAATCAAGTGAGCTGTAGGGTCCTAGTAGGTTAAGGGCTGAGCTGTGAACTATCATGTTTACAGTTCAAAGTGTAGCAGCTTGGAAGGGAGAGATGAGATGCAGTCTACTCTTTCAAGACTTATAGTCAGAACCTTATAAATTTTAGATTCCATGGAAGCTTGCTTTATTATTATTTTCTTTTATCCCACCACTTAATGGAGGAGTCTCACAACATGTTCCTTAGACATTTATACCACCTGCACTGAAACTCCATGAATCATCCTTATTGAACACATTGAAGTCTTTTCAGTTACCTTTTTTTGGAACTTAAATCAAGGGAAGTCTTATTAATTTAACAACATTTGCACAATTTTGAGGTGGCTTTTTTGGTGTGTTTGTTTTTTTTTTTTAAGTTTAATGGATCAATGTCATATATTGTCCCTATATTCTAAAGCTTAAGATTCTTTAACTTTTTGTCATTTTTTAAAAATAATGGTTATTTTTCTCCCCTCTCCTATCAAAATAGAAAGATCTAGAGGCTTGATTTATGAAAAAAAGGTAGTATCTCTTTGATGTTTCAAATCTACTAGCAACTGCTTAGGAGAAAGATAACCTTCTTCTGTGTGACTTATAGACTCTAAAAGCAAGATGGAGGGCTGGCTATGAGTTGATTCTGATACAAGGACAATAATTGGGTGGGTGCTTATCAATATATTTCTACAAAAAGAAGAAAAAAAAACCCAACCCAAAAATAAACACATGGAGTCAACAATTCCTCTACCATTTCACTGTTGACTCTTAAAAACAAAGAAAGAAAAAAATTGTCTCTTTCAGAGGTACGATTACCAGCTCATTTTAAGGATTCTTTCCCAAATTTTGGGTGATATTATCCTTTTATTTTCAATATTTAATGTGCAGTCCCAGAAAAGTTATGTTTGATAGATAGATGAACTCAAGACTCAGTGAAGAAAATAAGAAGACCAGCTACTTTTCTTCTAAGAAGGGTAGGGTTCATGTGGAATCATCCTGGTAGGTGCTTATTTTGCATTCTGCTTCCAAAAATGTGAAATTTTAAAAATATGTTGAACTATTTAACTATAATACACATGAAAACATTTTCATTTCTGGTCTAAGGTAACTAGGTTTCATATCATTTTGTCTGATTGATACCAGTAATGGTCAAGTGTGGCACCAAACTCATATTCGCTGTTAGCATCATGTGCCATCACGTAGAGATTGACTCATAGCTGACAGTACAGCAGGTTTTCAGAGGTAGTAAATCACATGGGAGGAGATTGCCCACCTTTTTTTTTCTAACAAAGCAGCTGGTTGATTCAAACCATGTGGCTTTGGATTGGTGGTAATATCCATACCAGCACATAACGAAAGTTCCCTATAACCTAATAAATATTCCTGAGGACTAATATATTATTGAAGTTCTATTTTTTTAATTCTGAAAAAAAAATATATTATGCAATTGCTCTTCACTCATTATGCAAGAGTTTCAAGATTAATTAAATATCTACTACTGTTAATGGAAGGAACAAACATAATTCATTTTTGTGCAAAATAATTGAAGAAACTAAAATTGCTTAGAACAGTGTTTCACAAGCAGGGGCCACATCAATGTCTACAGATTTTGACTGTCACAAGTGGATGTGGAAGAGGTGCTTTTAGCGTATAGTAGATAGAGGCCAAGAATGCTTCCAAAATCCCTACTCAACTCCATGCAGCTTATTGCCTTCAAAGTGGAACCAACTCACAGCTGACCTTCCATTGGATTTCTGAAGCCGTAAATCCCCTGGGAGGAGACTGCCCATCTCTCTCCTATAGAACTGCTGGTGGCTTCAAACCACTAGAAAAGTGTCCCGTTTGGTTAACAGTGCAACTCCCTACAAACTATAGCACATGAACTCTCAAAATTCTTCAGAAATGACCTCACAACAAAGAATTATCTGTTCCAAAATGTTAATACTAACACTATTAAAAAACCCCAGTGTAGAGAAAATAAATAACAAATAAGGAAAAACACTATCTAATTGCTAAAAATTTATATAGTTATCCTAAGGTCCACGTTCCTCACTTTAGAGTCAAAGCCTGCAATTATAAACTGCCTAACATTTATAACATGAATGAAATTCCTTTTTCTTACGCTTGCAATCTCTGCTTCTAGTCCAGTCCTCAAGCCTTGGTGAAAGTTTTCTTTCTCACTGTATACAATATGGCTAATGATCACAACCCAGCATCAAATCCCTTTTTATGAGCTAACATTTTTTGCATTGGCATTTTGAGCCTTGTGGCACACTGCTTAGTGTGAATGTTCAGCTTTGTTTTTCAGAGTCTCCTGAAAAACAAGACATGATGTGTTACTTGAAATAGGACTGCATCTTGTTAAAACAAGTAGTCACCACACTATCTGTGAAGTGACTACTCCTAACAAGGCTTTCATTGGCATTTCATCTCTTGCTGGCTTTCCATAAAGGTTGAAAATTTGTTGAAAAGTACAAAAGCACAGCCTACTTTCTAAACAAAGTGACTTTTTGATCAATACATGTCTTTCTACAATAGCTAAAAAAAAAGTTTCTTCTGATGTAGTGGTGACATTTTTTTCTTGTTATCCCAAGGATATTTCTAGGATGTGCTGGCTTAAGGATGTGACTCAAAATTTAGTAGAATTGTGCAACATTTAAGTTAACAAATGAACACACGTTGGTATGTATTTACCATTTATCTGGCCATATACATAGCAGACAAAGGATAATTTTCATAGAGCAAAGTAGAGCAGAAAAATAAATGTATTGTGTTTATCTGATGACATGAGAATTTTCATTGAGTTGATCTCTCTCCTCCCGCAGCACTAGCTGTAGAATGGAGGCAGGTGATACACAGCTGCACTCAGTGTCCCAAAGGAATCTAGGAGAGGTGGTTTGACATGAAGCCTAATTATCTCTGCAACGTTTGATCATGGATCTCTTCATTAAGAATATATACTCTACACATCTACTAACTGATATTAGCCATGTATCTTGCCAAGTAGCTTCAAACAGCAAATAGCAAACTCGATTGAGCGGTCTCCAAAAGAACTAACTAATAATGATAATCACAACAAAAATAAAAATAATGATTATAATCATGATGAGTCTCATTTGTGCTGATTTCATCCTAAGTTTTGTTAAGGGAATATGATTGTTCCTTAAGGCTGTGTCCATAGAAAGTGTCTTGCCATTCTGATATTATTATTATTTAATGATTGAATAGAAACAATTGGGAACTTGATGCTATCTAAACTTAATTTCATGCTCTTAAAGCAGAAATTCAGTAACTAGGGTAATGGGAGTAGGGAGTAGGTGTGTGAGAGTTAATGAGACTGGCTCAGGAGAGGGGAGGCTTCAGAGCTGTTGTACACAGGGTCACTGTGAGTTGCAGGTGACTCGACAGCACACAATAAAAACAAAACACAAATGTAATTTAAATATACAAACTGCCACAAATGTTTTATTTACTTATTTTTTTAAAAAAATCTAACTCATTTAGGTATGCACCAGAATATATTCCCTGATAAGTGGCATGTAGCAATTCATGTGATAACTGAAAACCATGTTAAGGACTATTGTTGTTGTTTAATGCCGTCGAGTCGTAGACGAGTCATAGCGACCCTATGAACGAACGGCCTGAGCGCTGTTCGTACAGAGTTTCCAGAGGCAAGCCATTTTGGAAGTGGATGCCGCTCCTGCTTCCAGTAAGGACTATTAGTTATCAAAATATTTGTTTTACATTCACTAGATATCATTTTATATTATTTATATTATTTTTATATTATTTATATTGTATTATTAATTGGAATTTTGAGATAAATCAAACAATCCAACACTTAGTGTCTGCTTACAACCACTCCTCTTCAGTTTTATTTCCCAATACTCAGCTTCAGGTGCTACATCTGCTCATCTAGTCTGTTTTGCTCTATTGGATATAGGTTTTCAAAGGCCTGTTACTTCAGAAGTTGAGGCATCCGACTGTGTGGATCACAACAAATTGTAGGTAACTTTGAGAAGAATGGAATCAACACTTGATTATGCTCATGCGAAATCCATACATGGACCATTAGACAGTCCTCAATACAGATCAAGGAAACACTGCATGGTTCAAAATCAGGAAAAGAGCGCACCAGGAATGCCTCCTGTATCCACACCTTTTCAGTCTCCTATATGTGGAGCAGCTCCTTCGGAAAGCCAGACTTTATGAGGAGGAATGTGGCATCAGAATTGGAGGAAGATTCATCAACAACTTACTTTGGGCAGCTGACACAAACCTCTCCGAAACTGAGGGGGACTTGAAGTGCTTACTGCAGAAAGTCAAGGGCTGCAGTCTTCAGTGTGGACTGAAGCTCAATATCAAGAAGACAAAGACTCTCACCACTAGGGCAAATGTCAGCACCATAATAGAGGGAGGAGCGACTGAGGTTGCTATCAATTTCAGCCTGCTTGGCTCTACAATCAACACTCTAGGCACCAACAGTCAAGCAATCAAATAGTGAATTGCTCTGAGACAGACTGCTGTCAAAAGTGCTGAAGAGCAAGGATGTCAGTCATTTGGTTTGCCTACAAAGTTCATATACATTGTGTTTCACAATATTCTCCATTCATATTGTATTTATACAATCATTCCCATTCATTGTATTTTACAAACTTTTTATCTTTACTTTTTTTTTTTGCTTTGAAAATGTATTAGATGTATTTTCTTAAAGTTTAAAAAGAAAGTAACCAAAGGTCATATATGTTTTTAAGCAAAATCTTTCCGTTTTAAAATTCTGTATTAAGTTTATGAGTTGTTGTTATGTGCCGTCGAGTCTCTTGCGACTCATAGCGGCGCTCTGTACAACAGCCCTAAACTCTGCTCTATCCTGTGCCAATCGCACTGTCTCCGACACTCCCATCCAAATTATCCCAGTCACTGAATCAATCCACCTCATAGAGGGCCTTCCCCTCCTGCGCTGTGATTTAATAATGACCATACCTTTGCAAGAGCTTTACTTTTAAATGATATCTTCATACACAAGCTAGATATTTCTACAGAATAACAGTTTTGACTCTAGTAGCAGGGTCTGGTTCTTTAACTCCCATAGATTTCCCTTTTAGCTCTCTTTCTGTCATTTTTTATGTAAATGAATATTCACAAATTAGAAGATACATATTTTTTTCTATCTATTTTTCATGGACAGTAGTAGCAATGGGAAAAGTATCTCTGAATTTCCAACACAGTTTCTAGGCTAGCTCACTTATTCTAGGCAATCCTTTTTCATTTTTTTAACAACCAAATACTAGTAAGTTAAAAAAAAATCACAAGAAAATCAAATGGGTATTGGTAATGTACATAAAAAGAGTATTATTTTTATGTGCAGAATTTAAGTTAGTTTATTTTCTTTACATTTTTTCACAATGTATATAAGCTTTTGAAATAAGTAGCTAGTCTGAAGTTTTATTAGGTATAGAAGTATATCTCTAAGCAACTTCAAAGAAAATTTTTACGTATCTTGACATACAGTTATGTTGTACTTTTACATTGTATATGCATACAATTTAATGACTATATCATTCCTCAAACTTTTCTAAGCAGTTTATAATAAAACATTTTCTTCATCCAAGTTGATGTAAATCTGCAATTAAACCAAATACACTTAGCTGCATGAATTAAGACATACTATTTGCTAGCCTTCATTTTCTTCATCTGTACATTAGAGTTGTATTACACTTTCTGTGCTTTCTTGAAGTTTTTTGGTTCTATAAATTCCAGTGAGAACATGAAGATAAGGCCATATTAAGGAACAAAACTCCCACAAATATAGTGAATATATAATTATGGGGGGGAACCCTTGTATTTATTATCATTTTATTGGTGATCCTGTTGCTTTAGAAATTCATCTGTAAAATTTCTCTCACCATGCCTTTGCCTGATATTCACATCTACATACATGGTCTTAAAACTACTAGGCAGAGTCATTTTTGCTTGGGTTTTTGTTCATTTGTTTTCAGAAATCTACTCTCACAGCATGCTCTCAAATAAGCTAGTCCTGAGCAGCAAGTAAAAGAAAAAGTTAAGGAATAGAAAGAAGGAGAGCATTATCCAGAATTGCCATCAGCAGGCATGAGATTAACTGGACGTGGGAGACACAGACAAGGTGGGAAATAATAACATGGCTCTGGCACCAAGCAAAGAGTCAGACTTCATGTACAGTATCTTGAAAATCAAGGGCTTGCTTTACTGTAATATTTGAAAGGTTTCTTTCCAGACACTGTTTCTAAGTAGCCATATCTTTAAATTGTCTGAATCCAACAGCTGATCCATTTGCTACCACAGAAGTAGAAATTATAGCTTCTAACCTTTCATTTTCTCCCTCTTACCTATAATCCTCTAGTTCCAGTCTGTCTGACCACTTGACAAGGTTGGTTTTTGTTTGTTTTGGGTTGGTTATTATTTTGTGTTGTTGTTTTTTTTTTTTTCCTTTACATTTAGTGCAGCACTTAAATGTGCTCTACACACAAAGAACAGTAGGCAGCTCTTTAAAACTATTGATGAAAAAGAAAAAGAATGTATTCTGCTGGAAACTTCAAATGACTCACGGGTTCGTCAAAGAATGACAATTCTCATAATCAAGATTGTCAGATGTCTTTAAAAGCCATCATTTACCTGGAAACCTTCTTGAACAGCCGAAATGCCAAGATACTTTACAGATTTTACATAAGGATGCTGTTCAAAGTCTCACTGATCTATTTTTCACATGTGGGTTGTTTGGCTATATTCTTCAAAGGGCTTCCAAGGTTTACTTTTATATTTAAAAAGAGTGAAGATGAAAGCTATTATTTGAATACAGCATTTCATTCCAGGGCAGCAAGATGCTTATTATAACTGCTCTGATGATACAGTCGAAGCATCTTAGCAATGACAGTCTCCTCTAATAAGTGCTTAGGTGCCCTATCTTGAGCGTCGCCCAGATGATGTGGCAGAAATTTGATGAAAGGACACAAAACAACATCAGTTACAAAAGACTTCTGTTAATGAGAGGAAGGAAGGAAAGAGAATGGAGGAAAAGAACTCTAAAACGAAATTCTCTGCGCTCAAAAGAGCGAAGTATTATGATTGAACAAAAAAAAAAAAAAAAACCAACAAAAACAAGACATACCTGACTCATGTCCTCATTTTCACGTACAACTAGCCAACCTTTCTGCTTTAGAGACTTGACATGTTTCTTCAGCCTGAGTGGAACTGTCATCCAAGATATAGATCAAACTGTCTTCAGCTCCCCTCATTGATTTGTTGATGATTTTGCCAATCCTGCGCAAAACAGAACGAGGTTTTATGTGAAACTCGGCCATGTTAAGCAAATCAGCTAAAAGCCATTTTTATCCTCTTACGGGGACCTTTGCCAGGCCAACAATCAGTACAGAGCTGCCAAATCTTTGTATCTTAAATTTCCCTAAGGCAGTATACACATTTGGATCCAGAAAATATTTGTTAGGTGGGGTTCCCCCCCTTTTTCTTCTGTGAAATAAGCTTTGTGAAATATCAAACAGTGAACCCTGAAGAGAGAAACTAAGTAGTTTTGACTCCTTCCAGTAGACTAATTAATTAGAGAGATTGCTTTTTCTTTGAATGCTTTCCCAATGTGTAAAATTGTTTAAAAATACTAAATAATATTGGTACAATTATTGTGAAGTCTATATTTTCCTCCCCAATATCTTAAACATATCTAGATTTTTTTCCTGTCATCTACTTTCGCAGAATAAACTAATTTATATATTGAAATTATACTATGCTCTTTTAGTACCATTTCCAAAGGAAATTATAAAACAAAAAGGTAGGAAGATGATATGAAAGATAGAATTTATCCCTGTTAATTATATTGAACGAAGACCAGTAAATGTGTTTCTTTCTTTCTTTTTTCCCCCCTTAAAGAATTAAAGAATGCTGGTATTTTGTAAATGGAGTCTTGGTGGCTTGGTATGTTAAGTGCTGCACTTCTAAGTGAACGACTGGTAGTTTAGATGCACATGCTGCTTCTACGGTAGAAAGATGGGCATCTCCTCCTGTAAAGATATACAGTCTCATAAACTTGATGGAGGATCACCATGAGCTGGGATCAACTCCACGGCAAGGATTGTGTTTAGTGTGGTTTTGGATATTTTGTAATAAGTAGAGAAAAAGACCCAAAAAAACCCAAACCAAACCTCTAGAAGAGAACACATAAGTTTATTGATGTTTTTTAACTAATTATTGTCTGTTACCTCTTCAGTGATGTATTCTTTTTCCTCCTATTTTAAGGTAATAACTATTTATTAGACTGTCTTTCAAATGAAAAAGTCTTCTCATTGGCATCTTAAGCAAGGAGGATTGCTAAGGGGGGTGGGCACAGCTTCGGAGGTGTGAATAACTTACTGCTTGAAACCACAAGAGGGTACTCTGAACACCTCATACATTGTCCACTTTTCTCTGCGTTCCTTCTAGGCAGAGGCAGCGGGCTTGGTCCTGGGCAGGGCACTATATTTCTAGCTGGTGTCTCCACGTCATTGTGGATCACCTTACCTCACTCAGCTATTCATTGCATTACCACACCCTCATCTACTTACCATGACTAACAAGGGAGAGAGCTTTCAAGTAAATACATAACCTAGATATATACAAAGAGAGAATCATTTTAGTATTGTTACTAGGGAGTGGAAGGGAGTGGATAGAAATTGAATTAATAGACATTAAGCACTTATTAAATGGGCGAAGGGAAAGGCAATATGGAATGAGTGAGTGTTCAGATGTTGTATTATAACAGGTATGATTGAACAAAATTTGCATGAATGGTTGACGAAAGCAATCTGCTTTGTAAACTTTAAATCAAATCATAGTATATAAAAAAGAGATTGAAAATTAACAGAGTATCAATTTAATGTTGTAGAATGTTGAGAAAGTCTTAAAAGTGAAAAAATAACAATCAGCTGGGCTGGGCTGGTCATTGGTGTGATGATCTTTTCCTGGCTTCCCCAGGGCCCTCCTACCTTCATTAGTGACATCAACCTGCTCCTTGTGCAAAACATAAACATGTCTAAACAAAACAAAATATCTCCCTGAGTATTCTCATTGTGGAACTCCTACTACCCTTGGCAACTAATCCTCAAATAATTGTTTACTATAGAGGAAAGTCCTCATACGGCAAATAAGGAAACTGAGGCTCAGAGATGCATCATGATTACAGAGTGGCTGATTAGGGAGGGATACAAAGTAACGCTCACAAAACTTCCAGCTAATGCTTCACTAGATTCCCTTTTGATAGTAAATAAATGGATCCTTTAAGTCTTCAAGACAGAGTGTTTTTAACGCCTTGAAATATCAATTTAATGAATGGAGATTATAAATTTCTTGCTAGGAATATTATATAGAATTGAGATTAGTTTGTAAAGCCTGGCTGCAAAGAATCTTGACATTAATATTGTGGTAGAAATAAGAATGTGAATAAAATTTTCCTAATGGTGCTGGAGTTTTTCTAAGATTTCAATTTTTCTCTGTTAGTATTCTCTTATTAGATTAGGAATTTAATCTGTTCACCTCTTTTGTCTCTCTGATGCTCCAATTGACTGATGACAGTTCAGAACTGTGGGAGCTCAAAAGAGACAAGTGACTGCAAAATAAATATGTTCTCTGTTGATCTACACAGAGATTTTATTTTTTAATTTGTGCTAAAGCCTTTTGGCTTTGTAATTCAAATATTCCCTGTATAATTTCTTGGTCTATTACCCCTGGCAGCTACTATTAATTATCGTTTATCCTACTAGCAGGCTAACACTCGCTACAATATATTATGCCCATTTTGAGTTTTCTTCTAGGGTTGAGATTCTCTAGCAAGAAGAGAGTGCTTTGAATGTTTGGGGAATAAACTGGCTTCATGTGAAACCGAAGTTTCTACCACATGTTTCAATTAATTCCTTTCTCAAAGACAAAGGGTGTTTGAATGAATTGAAATTCTAGAAAAAGGCCAGTTTACAACTTCTTATAGAACTTTCCTTTCAAAAGGTCAAAGAGAGTGAATTTACATTGTAGGGAATGCCAAATTAAAGAAACAAAACACATCACCAAATCAAAAGTCCAAGAGAATATTTAGAGTTTCCGGTTCCATACAAAGATTATTTTAAATGAACCCTTAATACATTCTCTTTCCATCACCCTGCCCCTTTTTCTCTCTGTCTGCTATTTTTCCTCTCTTATTATATATAACTTGACGTTATGTTATGACTCCAGTCCCTAACTCACTTCATTTTGCTATTTTTTCATCACATATGGCTCTTTTCTCTTCTAGGAGTTGTCCTGGCCTGATTCAATTTAGTTGGGAAGAAAAGCAGGCTTTTCTTAAGGAAAGGGAGATTTCTCTTTGTCTCCCAGTCCTCCCTCTGCACCCACGGACTGCCAGGCGTGTAGCATGGAGGCCCACCAGACACCCCTACTGCTAGATGCCAGTAGAAGGTCTGAGGAAGCCAAGGGCCCTGGGCTCACAAGCTAAAACTTGCAAACTTGGCAAGATTCAGATGCCAAGGTTTGAATCTCTAATAAACCAGTCGCTGCCTCTCCAGTAATGATACCCTGGGGCTGCTGGGAGGAGATTCTTTTTATAGGAAGCATACTCATAAGGATTTAATATAATCTTTCTGAACCCTTTGATTCAATAGGTTATTTTTCTTCTTCTTCTAAACTTTACCCTTGGTTTTGTAGACCCCTTGACGTGCGCCAGTGTCAGTCTTTCCTACAACAATAGTATGTAATCAACAGCCTTTCAACTAGGCCTCGGAATTCTTTTCCTTCTAAACCATGTGTCTTAGGAAGAAGAAGGGGAAAAAAAAATATTGCCACCGAATGCCTTTTCACAGACTGAAGAGACTTTTAGGTTGCACAACATTCGTTAGGCTTTTGATGTAATCAGATGCAATTTCAATCTTCTTGAGCGGCTCAGCCCTGCCTCTCAGAAATCTCACATATGTGTCAGCTTTCGGTTTTTCTCACTAGTGTTTTGCACATGAAATCTATTTTCACGGGGTAAATGGAATCTTTGTGTCTTTGTCTCTGAGCGAGCAGCTCTCTCTGGCATGTTCTGGCAGGAGCTGTGACTGTCGAGGCACTGGGGGAGGGGCCTGGCAGTCATGTGTCAGCTTCCTTTGCATCTGTAATTTTTGGCCACTCAGCAGTCTGAGACGGTCTTAGAAAGGGGCTGAGGAGGTGGGGGAAGAGCCTGTCACTGATGAAAGCCAAACCCGAATAACTCCCTGATGTTAATGACCAAAGCAAGGGGGTGCAGTGGGCAAGGGCTGTGAGAGAGTCTGACAAACTTTTATTACACTTTAATGAAAAGATTTTTTGGGAAATGTCTAATGCACATAATTGCACATGGTAAAATTTTTCAGACTTGACTTTCGAAAGGCCCTGTCCATATTATGTTACTGGTTTCATTGCTCTCAGTTTGGCAATGGCTCATGAAACGATTTTAATTTTCCACCAGTGGCTGTGAGTTCTTTCTGCTCTCATTTCCTTGTAACAAGACCGGCAGCCCAATTAAACATCTGCATTTTTTAATCTGGATTTACCTCCATAACGATTTTGCTTTTTGTCTAAAACTTCCAGATGTTTTGACTCCTTTATGATTTGAATGCATACAAGTGGATTTGCTCCAATTTCAAAGCGAAAGGGAGGGGACGCTTGATGAAATGACCAGATGTGTCAATATGAAACACTTTTTAATACTCCAGTAATCAGGTTGATATTTTTCTCATTGGATGGCTACATTTCTACCAGAATCTATCTTACTGTCTTTCAGCACTTTACTATTTCAGTTGCTCTTAGTAACTTATTTTTGTGGGCTTTTAGCTTTCAGGATTCATACTGCGATCTGTTAATTAATCGTTGTGACAGATGAAGAAAGTATCCCAAGTCTGTTAGCTCAGGCTCTAATAATAGCATGCTTTGTTTTTTTTTCTCTCTCCCACCCCCCATGAGAGATAAGAAGTTTTAAGCAATGTGAGGCAACAATGTATTTTAATGCCATTTCCGGCTTTGTGAAAACATTAAAGGAATCATCAATATTTTGCCTTGAAGTGTCTGGACATGAGTTTAAAGAGTCTCCCTAATATTTGCAGAAACTCTTGTTCCTATAATTAATAACAGGAAGTTGAGTAAACAAGCTTTTGCTGACAAATGAAACTGAAACCGTTGCAGAGTCTCAGAAACATGGGAAAAAGAACAATGCCACATTATATGTACAAGAGGATGGTTTTGTCTCTGTACTAGTGCCCCACTCAATTATGAATGGAGAGTAGATCACCATTAGTTCTTCCTTCAAAGTAATTTCTAACCATTGCAACACATGCTTGTGGAGTGAAAGGTCTCTTCCCACAGTACATGTAAAATCAATCACAAATTATTTATATGTCTAACATTTAGATCAATAAATAAATATTTCCTGGAATAGATTTTCCATGCACTCAAGTACAAATAAACCATTTAAAAACAAAAACCAAACATTATTATGAGTTAGTTAATTAGTTTGTTCTTTAAAAAGGCTGCAGCCCATTTCTAGAAATACCTAATAAGATAATTTAGTGTGTTTATGGTTTTTTTTATTTTGGCAAGAGAGTAGAGGTGGTATATTCATGGTGTTTCAAGCAAGCTAAGGGCAGCATTCATTAATTAGGTGGACACAGTGGGCAACTGGGCAACTTGAACCACTTGTGCTTAAAAGCAATGAACAAAGCTTCCCCGGGGAATGAAGTGTCTTTATCTTCCAATTGTGTCCTTTGGGGGGGGGGCTCCCTGACCTTGAAAGTTGCATACTGATGTAACATGTGGTTTCCCTGTTTCTTAGAAATGGTGAGCTGGAAATTCATGAGTTGTTTGGTTTTTTAATTAAAAAAACCCAAAAAAACAAAAAAACCCACACACAAAAAAGCAGAGTTAGCTGGTTAATTGGCAGATAATTTCAAATAGTTAATTGATTAATCCTTTAGGTAAAATTCTGCCCTTGTGAATGATATTTTTAAGGTGACCTTTCAAAAACTGTTAAACCTCAGTCTAAGGTTTAGAAAAGTTTTAGTTAATTCTACTTTCATAGGCTGAATGAGAGAATAAGGCATGAAGACAAAACTTGAGGGAATGATTTTTGTCCTTTGATGCCTTTTATTTTGCAAAGGAAAGGATGTATTTTCACAACTCTGAAGAAACTTAAATTGTGTAATATAGCTAGAGTTAGTTGTTAGTGGGTGTGTCATATTTTAATATCAGATTTGTGTCCTAAGATGCTGCTGAGGTGTTTTTGTGGTTTTTTTTTAAAAAAAAATGTATCATGGACATCACCGCTACTGACCTATGAACTGAAAACCAAGTTAATTTTTTCCTGTGTTAAATCTGCAATACAGCTATCTTTAAAGAGGAGTGGTTATACTCTGACCTCAGTAGGTAAAAAAAAATTACTTGTTGCATATTTTATATGTACACAAATGAAGGGATGTAAATACTCATAACTGTTAATAGTATTTCCAGAATTTTATTTAAATTTGTTGGGAAAGTTGAAACCAAGCAAGGGAGTATCGTGCAGTTAAAGGAACCGCAAGTTTGAAGAGTTGTCCAGGTGGAGCTTATTTTATGGCAAGCAAAAGTGAAACACATAGGCCATAAAATTTTAATGATAGTTTAAATAAGTAAGGGAAAACAGGTGAAAATTTAAAGTTACCATACTGAAAAGAGTACTTATTTAGACTTTGGTTAAGTATAAATACAATGGGATATGTTTTATACATAGTATTTATGTATATATACATTATATATATGTCACATATATGCATACATTATATATATGTCACATATATGCATGTATATACATATATATGTTTGTGTGTGTGTGTATAATATTGTATTGCTTTTATGTGTCATAGATTCAGAGTCAACTCCTACTTGCCCTCCAGTGAGTTTTCAGAGGCTATAAATCAATGGGATGTCTTTGGGTTGGCACCTAACTCCTTGCCTCTGGGCCACCAGAGAGAGCTCCATATACATTCATGTGCATAATAGTAATTGTGGTTGTTGCTGTTGTTCAGTACCAATGAGTCAGAACTTACTCAGAACTACCTTCCAGGGAGTTTTCCAGAGACCATACAAGATGAGATTGCTCATCTTTGTCCTGCAGAGGGCAAATCCTTATCCCTACCAGAACCCCTCACCATGAATAATACCACTTAGAAATTGGTGCTTTGGAAAAAGAAAAGCAAACACACACATAAACTATAAACTTTCAACAAAACTGGTGAGGCAGCAGTGAGGCTAAATAACATCAACAACAAAAAGAAAATCTCACAAGCTACTTATTATTGTACATTCATGTCTTAGTATTTGTTCTTGGAAGTAATTAATCATCATCTGGACCATGGAAATGATATGGATTATGTGGGTCAATTGAATGATCGCAGAGCCATGCAAATCGGGTAAACTCATTTCTCAGGTAGGTTGGGTGAACAGAGTTACCAAAGCCCTGCAAGAATAGCACACTTCTGCTCCTTTCCTTTCGCTTCTCAGAGCATAATATACTAGTATGTCTTCAGATGAAACTAATGGGGCCACATTCTTATAGTTTTTGTAAGAAAAACAATCTTCGAGTCAATAAATCACATTCCTTGTGTAGGAAAGTGCAGGTTAAAATTCCCTTTCTTGAAAATGACATCTAGAGGAAAAAATATCATAAACATGACTTTCAGCATTATATATGCGACTGGACTTTGGAAAATATTTTGATCAAAGAACTGGGAAACTGAACAACTGTAAACCAGAGTTACAAGTTAGTTCTGTGCAAATTTTTCACATAACAATGTCGTTTGGTTCAAGTTGTTTGTGTGGGGTATATGAATTTCACTCTTCTGTTTGCAAATTATTTAAACATGTGCTGGATGGTTTTGCTGCTTTTCTAATTTACGGTTTCTATTTACTTTGTGGGATCATTCTCAGGAAAACATGTAATCTATTCTTGACTGACTTTTTTTCTTCCTTTGTTTCTGCTTGTTTTTTTTATCCATCTTAACTATCTATTCATTTGTCTTTCTACCTATCCATTTACCTACCTACCTAATTGCCTATCTAATCTAGCTAGTTGCTAATCTATAGATTTATTCGTAAACAAATTGCCTCTAATGCATGTTTCAAAGCATATAACTGAAAAGTGACACATTTATCTGTTGACAAATCTAAGTCTTAATATTTCAACACTTTCAGTATCCCATGTAGGCTACATAATATCATCTCAATTTCCAACATAAACTGGAAAATGTCTGCTGACTCCCAGATACCAGGTGAGGAATGGACAGACACAGTATTGTCAATGAGCTAGGCTATAACTAGACTATTGGTGCTATTTTTTCAGTTTCGATGCTCCCTTCCTTGACCTCTGTAAGAGTCATTGTCGTCAGTGAGCATAACTGTATGTCTATGTCATCCTGGTTATTTATATATCAAACAAGTTCCTTCAAACTTCAACCAGGTCTCCTGAGGCCTTTTTGTCTTACAATTTTGCATGTTTTAGTTAGCACATCCCGATATATTTCCTGTCATTGTCATCGCTCTAAACACTGCAACCTGTAATACACACCAAGCCCACTGGAGCAAAACATGTTATTTTGTTAATGATATGCTTGCAACAGAAGTTAAGCTTCAGAAGCGTAAGAGAAGTCAATTAAGACTGAAGAGCAGGGAGGTTAATTTTTTTTTCAAAAAATCTATTCAAATGTGAATAAATGATGGTTGTGATGTAACCTACTCCAAAGTTGCAATTAGAATTTTATTTGTTATATAAATATAGGTCAGGAATGGGCATGCACATTGCCTATAAATATTAGGAATGCGTATACTTCTGTACTAGAAGGCACAGCACATATGTGTTGTTTACAGGGTGGCTATGGGTCACGCTCCACCCACAGCACTTAGCAACATTCTTCTTTACTATGCAACAGTTTAAGTCTAAAATATGAGAAATAATTATTTAATTTTTGTCTTTCAATAAGAACAGTAGAATGGTGAAATATTTGTGACATCCACCCAGCCTTCTTATTTCTCCTTTCTAATCACCGATACGTCTTGCTCCCTCAAAGGATACTAAATTTGCTTTGATTTTGTTTGCTAATTTTAAAAAGTAAACATATGTATGGATAAGCAAGTAGATTGGTTTTCCTCTTTAACATATTTAAGAACAGATCTCATTTTGCTTTACCAACTATGTGGCTATTTAAGCATAAACACAATGTTTCATAAATCTATGGTTTCAGTTTTCAGTTTAAATTAAAAACTTGAACAAAGTTCCCTTAAAATGTTCCTGACTGCTTAGGGGAGAAAAGATCCAAGTATGCATGGTAAATTGTGCTGCATTTTAATTGTTTCAATTATTGAGGGCTTAGTCAAACATTAGACGTATACTACATGCATTCTCTATAGAAGATAGAGGAAAATGTGCAAGTAGACCTTGGAAACGAATGTCTTTTTATCCTACATTTTTATTATGTTTCAGATACAACATACTGAATGTTGTCAACTTAGTTTTACTGGAAATTGTGATAACTAGGCATGAAACTTGTACATAGAAAATAGGACACAAATCAGTCATGCATGTTTCTATTGTTTCTTCATTTCCTAAATAAGTATTCATTGCTCATATAAATGGGATATATGCCCTTTGGTTTGTCTGGTCATATTTCTCCACTGCCTTCCATATTACATAAGGTAGAAATGGAGTCTACAGACACTTATATATCTCGTTTACTCACAGGCAACTCAGAGTAACCTTGTTTTGTTTCCAAGGCTGTAAACTCTAAAGGGAGGAGATGGCTCATCTTTCTAATTTAGAGTTACTGTTGGATTTGTAACACCAGAGATGTGCAGACTTCGAGTTAGCAGTGCAAATCCCTACATGCTACACCATCAGTCCTGCCACTCATGTATCTGGAATGAAATATTTATTAAATAGGACATCTATAGACTCTTGCTTTTTAATGTATTTTTGAAGTTGTGAAATTTCCCTTTTGTAAATTCTGACAGCAAATAAAACCAAGTTACATTTGCTAGATGAACTTAAATCCTATTATTTTACATAATGAAGATTCCTCCTTATATAAGATTTGTTAAAGAAAATAACTAAGAATTTAGGTGTTTTACTTTGTGCATAATGTATAATTTTATTATAAGTATGAAGGAATACTATTGCTTTCAATCATTTTTTTAGTTCTTACACTGTCTAGATTGTGAAACTTACTTCCAGGGCATTGTGAACATATAATTTTTTTTCTTACATATAAAGGGTTTTGTAGAACTGTGAGGAAATATTTCTGATGCTAATTATTAGGGTAAGAAGTATTACATATTTTTGGTTCTGAGGGACAGAGTATTATTATTACTGAGATTTGAAAGCATTAGACATCTGGACCTAATGAAACAACTAGATAGTCATTTTATTATACTTTAATCATATTTAATGTACTCATAGAAAATATAACTGAACCACACTAAATATAAGATATAGAAGATAATATGCCCCACTTTCTAATCTTAAATAATCTGTCAAATATGCAATCATGGCTTAAGTATTCCTGCTTTTCAATCAATTTGATTTACAAAGATGAGACTGAACATAGAATCTGAGAAGATGAATTGCTTCATCCTTCTAATCTTTCTCTCACTTACTGCTATAGAATCAATTTTGACTCACAGCTGACCTACCTTCTTTTGGCTTTCCAATACATTAAATGTCATAGAAGGAGATAGCTGATCTTTCTTTTGGGAGTGGCTCATGGATTGGAAGTGTGGCCTTTGGGTTAACAGTACAACTTTGTATGGATTATTCCACCAAAGTGCCTTTATGCTTCTAGTTATTGTTGTTATGCACCATCATCAGATGTGAACTGACTCTTGTACATAGAAAATAGGAGAGTTCAGTAATCAGTGTTAGCCACAGTTTGTTGTGAACCACAAAGTCAAATGCCTTTGCATATTCAATCAAACAGACATAGACATTCCTCTGGCACTCTCTGCTTTCAGCCAAGATCCATCTAACATTAAGTATAATATCCCTAGTACCATGGCCTCTTCTAAACCCAGCCTGCACTTCTAGCAGTTCTATGTTGATGTGCTGTTCCAGTAGTTTTTGGATAGTTTTCAGCAGAATCTTCCCTGCATGTGATGTTAATGATATTGTTCGATAACTTCAGCATTTTTCCCAGTCACCTTTCTTTGGAATTGGAACAAATATGGATCTCTTCCAGTCAGTTGGCCAGGTCTTTTATCCTCTAGATTTCTTGGCACAACTTGGTGAGATCAACCAGGGAAGCTTCTATTTGTCGAAATATGTCAATTATATCTATAGATAGGGAGCTCTAGTGGTTTAATGGTAAAGAGTTATATTGCAAAACCAAAGGTTTATGGTTCTAATCTACCAGCTGATTTAAAGGAGAATGATAGGAAATCTTCTACCACTTGATTTATAGCCTATGAAAATTGTCTAAAGAAAGAATCATCTCTGAATTGGTTCCCTCTTTGTGGCACATGACAATACTATCTATATCTATGCTGATACAGACAATAATATATTAACGATATAGTTACTATATCTATACTGTTGGCGTAGAGGCAAGAAGCTGCACTGCAATCCTGAAGGCCTACTCTTTAAGACCATTGACTGCTCTGTGAAAGAAGGATGGGCAATCTCCTCCCGTTCTATTAACTGCTTCTAAAAACCCGACAGAGGGTCAGCTATGGGTCGGTTCTGACTCAACGGTACACAACAACAACGTACTGATATAAGATAATGGTGTCGTTTGTAGGTAGCTTTTCTGCCAATCCAAAGGCAGTGCCATATCTCTGGCTGTCTAAATCAACTAGAGCTTCTAAAGGATAAAGGTAGATAATCTCCCTTACTACTTAACAATCTTTAAAAATCTGACGGAGAGCCAGCTTTGAGTCAGACAACACAATGGCTATGTGTGTGTATATAAGAGATATTTTCCTGCTACCATAGTGCATAACATAGCTTATCAGGCTGCTAACCAAAAGCAAGCCATAAAGATTCAAACCCATCAACTTTTCCACAGGAGAAAGGTTGGAAGTCTCCTTTTGAAAATAGTCTTTTATTGTTTGATTGGTTTTTTTTGTTATAAACTATCTCCATTTCCCCCCAGTCCTAGTCATTGTCCTTCTGTGATCTTTGCTCTTTCTAGCCCTAATGATCTCTAATAGATATGCTTTGTTGTTGTTATGTGCCATCAAGCCGCCTTCAGCTCATAATGACCCTATGTACAATTCTAAACCTTGCTGTATCCTGAGCCAATCTTATTGTCTCTGACACACCTACGCCCAAAACCAGAGTCATTGAGTCAATCCATCTCATCAAGGGTCTTCCTCTTGTGCACTATCCCTCCAACCTCCTTAGAGACCAAGGAATCTTATGGAGTGTATGGTTATATTTGAAGAAGCTTATTGTTACTTTTTAACGGTATTCTATAGTAGTAGGATTTATTCAACTATTTGTTGTGCATTGAGGGTGTTTTTAATTATTTGCTTTAAAACTCATAAATAGCTTATGATTATATTCTTATTTTTTTTTCTTGTCCTCTCTCCCTCCTTTCTCATCTTTGTGTTTTGGGTTTTTATTAAGTTTATTTTAATGAAAGTTTACAAAGACTTGGGATTTCCATTCATTCATTGTTGTACTTTTTTCCCTGGCCACCCCCCACCCCTAATTCACTCTTCTCCTTGAAAAGTCTTGGAAACCCAATAGAGTTTCACTATGAGTCAGAATCTATGAATAGCTATCTACGTGGAAATACATATATATACTTATATGAACACACACATTTTATACACACACACACACACACACACACACACACACACACACATCTTTTCCTATTTGAGTAAGATGTAGGTCTGTAGGAAAATTTATGGGAAGGTATAGGGTATAGGAGAAATAACTCCTAAGTCTGAGAGGAAAATAATGTTATGTCAATTTGGGGTGTCAGAACCATTGATAATTGGCTTTTCTAGCTATTGTGTTAGCCACTCCCTGTTGTGGGGTCATGGTCTCCAGCTACCTTAACTGTGGACACATGGTTATACAAATCAACAATAGCTCTGGGACTAATATAAGAAAGAGAGCTTCCCACACTGAAAGACAGTGATAGAGAGACTGTGAAGACACTATGAGAGACTGTGGCAAATGGTAAAGAGACCGTGGTACTGCTTTGAGGTCAATCAGAGGAACCTTGGTGATGGAGCCACAGTTAAAGTCTTTGCTTTTCAGTTGAAGAAAAAATTGGCTTACAACTGCTCTGGGACAAAGTTTGCTGGAATATTGAAGAAATCAGAGGCTTCTCGCATTTGTGTTGGCTGAACTGAATCCTGGACTTTCACTAATTGAGGAATTATATTTTTCTGTTAATCTGGTTAAGACTGTTGGACTAAACCTAGACTTGTATCAGTTATATTGTTTGCTTCCCCATTCCCCAGTCTATTTCCTTAATAAAACTTACAGTTGTGAGTGAAGTCTGTGAGCCTTGTAACAATTTTTTTTTTACCAATGACTGGTAAAAATAGATGCATGAGTATGGAGGGTGGTATGTCTGTCTTGTATCTATAGTAGAAGTCAGACTCAGCCACCCCCACATTGATCTACTCCTTTTACACAAGGTCCATACTTCCTGATTAAAATATGAGCGTTTGCATGATATCCTAGAATTCTATATATAATAGCAGCTACAAATTTCAAAAAATTGCTAAATTCTTATGCAGGAACAGAAAGAGAAAGTCTGGCTAGCATATTAATGTTGCAAAAAAATGTCTCTACAACACTGTCTTTAGGCATACAGCTGTTAATAAATTGCCTTATCTTTTATAAAGGAATATAGTAGAAAATGTATCAGAATAAAAAGAAATTTTATAAACTGATTGGGTTTGTTTGTGTACTTACATTGTCTTTCATCCATGCACTTAGTGTTTTACACATTCCAATATAAAATAGAAAATATTTTTAAAAAGAAAATATTTTGGTCATTATTTCAGAACATATAAATACACTTATATCCAGGATTAGCTATAAATGTCCCTTTGGTACCATATATTTTTAAGAATAATATTGTTGATATATTTTAAAATAACGTTTAAATTTTAAACACATACTTAAAAGCAAGGCACCATGTAAAATATCACTTCTGAAGTGTAACCCTTCCCCCCCATAGGGGAACACTTTCTTAGTGAAAACTTACTTTATGATTACTCTGAACCTAAAATATTAAAAATATTACCATTGTAGTTATGCACCATCAAGCTGGAGCCGATTCATATCTGATCTCCCCAGCTGATTTTCGGAGATAGTAAACTTCCCAGGAAAAGATTGTCCATATTTCTCCTAAGGAGTGTGCTGGTGCCTTAGAAAAACATGCCTTTGGGTTGGTAGAGCTACTCTTTAGCACAAAACCACTAGAGCTCCTACCCATATATAACTAGAAATCAATATTCTAATAATAAGGTCAGGGGGCATATGAATGTCTGGGACATATGAACTCCTATAAAGGAACTCAGGGAGCTTTGCTGGTTTAGCCTATGGAGCTTTGCACATCTAACCTGAAAGCTGTCTCAAGTGATTTGAATCCACTAGTTGCTGTACGGGAGAAAGATGGGAAATCTCTTCCTATTGTGACTTATAATCTCAGAAACTTGATAAAAGCTCACTATGACTTGGAACCGATTTGATGGTAGTGAATGAGAGAGGAAATAGAATACACATCATTGTAAATATAATATCATGGAGATCCTTCAGTAAAGACCTCTCCTTAATTTACATCTGGTAGAACTTTATTGAATTATAGTCTTAAAGAGGAACTTGACCTTGGCTTTAACTATATGCAGAACCCCATCACCTCTTGCCACTTTTGCTACTGCTGCTCCACTCTAAAACACCTATCTCTTGACTAGTACATTGCCATCATGTCCTAACCAGCCTATAGACTTCTCTTTATCTCTTCTTCTCATCCCTAGCCTAACATCTCTTCAGAAAGAAGCTACAGAGACCCTGGTAAAACTAGATCCTTTTCCACTTCATTCAGAGTACAATCCCAAATACTGACCCTTTCCTTCTGGGTCCATATGTTTTTTGTATGCATCCACCACTTCATAGTATCTGCTATGCTTCCATTGTTTCCACATTTACTGTGTTTCAACCAAAATGACTTTCTTTCTCTTCCACAAACATGAAAAGAACACTCCTGTCTCTGGGCATTTGCACTTGCTTTATTTCTTGTTTGGAAAGTTCTTATTTAGATATATACATTGCTTCCCTTACTTGTTTAAATCAGTGTCAGCTCAGTTATTATTTTATCATGATTTCTCTCCTGATAGCCTTTTATAAAAAAGAATGCTCCTCCCATATTTTTTATTTATCTTAGTACTTATCGTCATATGACTTACTACATGTGTTTTCTGTATTTCCCATTTACACCTATCTCTTTCCTCTCCCTACACACTTAACTATAATCTAAGCATAAAATGAGTATGTTTGGTTGACAGTTATACACAACACCTATAAGTTTATGTACTCACTAAGCATCTGTTAAATAAAAGAAAAAATAGATAGCAGTGGATCGTCCACTGCTGTAAAAATCTCTTAGAACTGTACCTCGTTTGTTATTGTTTAAATCCAAGTTATTTTGTTATTAGATACCATCAACGTGACTAAAGCTCGCATCAACCCTATTTATGTACAAGTGACAGAAAACTTGCTTAATCTTGTGCCATCTTATAACCACTACTATGCTTACACCCATTGACACAGTCATTGTATCAATGTTGTGGTTGTTGTTGTTATGTGCTGTCGAGTTGTTTGCGACTCATAGTGACCCTATATACAACAGGCCTAAACTCTGCTCTATCTTGTGCCAATCGCACTGCCTCTAACACACCCATCCCGATTACCCCAGTCACTGAATCAATCAATCTCATAAAGGGTCTTCCCCTCTTGCGCCATCCTTCCACTCTCCCAAGCATGATGTCCCCTCTCCGAGGACCTGTCCCTCCTTGAAACATGCCCAAAGTATGTCAGAAGAAGCCCCAGAATCCTTGCCTCAAAGGAGTAGCTTAGTTTAACCCTCTCCAGGATTAATCTGTTTGTTTTCTTGGCAATCCATGGTACATTCAATACTCTTCACCAGCACCACAGCTCAAAGGCATCAATTCTCCTTCTGTCCTCCCTGGTCATTGTTCAACTCTCTGATGCATAACAAGTGATTGCAAAGACCATGGCCTGTATCAGGCGCACCTTCGTCTCCAGAGAGTACTTGAGTACTTTAGAGAGGTCCCTGACAGCAGACTTTCCCATCGCAATACATTTTTCGATTTCCTGGCTGCTGGTGCCAAGAGTGTTGACCGTGGAGCCAAGCAAACTGAAGCTGTGAACAATCTCAATCTCTTCGCCATTCATCCTGATGCTACCAATTGGTCCAGTGGTGAGAATCTTTGTCTTCTTGACATTGAGCCTCAGTCCATACTGAAGGCTGCAGTCCTTGACCCTCTGTAGCAAGTGCATTAGGTCCTCCTCAGTTTCAGCAAGTAGGGTTGTATCATCTGCATATCGCAGATTGTTAATAGATCTTCCACCAATCCTGACGCCACAATTCTCCTCATAGAGCCCAGCCTCTTGGATAATCTGCTCTGCATCCAGTTTGAAAAGGTATGGGGACAGGACACATTCCTGGCGTACACCCTTCCCAATTTTGACCCAAGCTGTGTTAACCCTGCTCTGTTCTGACAACTGCCTTTTGGTTAAGTATAGGTTTCTCATCAGCACAATTAAATGTTCTGGGATTCCCATTCTTCTCAGAGTCAGCCACAGTTTGTTATGATCCACACAGTCAAACGCCTTTGCATAGTCAATGAAACACAGGTATTCCCTGCTTTCAGCTAAGATCCATCTAACATCAGCTACACTAGTACCACGACCCCTTCTAAACCCAGCCTGGACTTCTGGCAATTCTCTGATGATGTGCTGTTCCAGTTGGTTTTGGATAATCTTCAGTAGAATCAATGTACCTTGGGAATCTTCCTTTCTTTTACTGACCTTCCACTTTTCCTACCATGATCTTTTCCAAGGACTAGACCATCCTTACAACTCACCCAAAATATGAGTCATCTCTATTTTCTGCAGTTCACTTGGTCGTCAAGGTTTATTTTTTTGATAATGTCACTTTGATGAGTTATTTATAATTATTGATATTAAGGAGACATGTAGAGAATGCTGATAAATAAAATATGCAAAAGTAGTCATTGTCTTCAACAGTGGATATTGACTGAACATAAATTTGTAAAATCATAAGAGTTAGAAGTAGAATAACATGAGACAACTACTCAATTTCTTCCAGTTTTAGCATTTTTGTGTTCTGACTGTGAAGGAAATTTGGATTATTTTTTCCACATACCTACTTCCATTTGCTTATGAAAAAAAAGGAAATATTTCTTTTTCAACTCATCAATAATGCTTTTGGCACCAGCAGTCCGGAAATAAAAAGGTGAACTGTATTAGGTGAATATGCTGTCAAGGACCTTTCCAGAGTACTGAGGAGTAATGATGTCAGTCTAGGGACTAAGCTGCACCTGATCCAGTCTATGGTCTTTGAAATTATTTGTTATACATCAGAGAGCTGGATAATGACTAAGGAGGAGAGAAGAAGAATTGATGCCTTTGAGTTGTGGTGCTGATGAAGAGTCTTGAACATACCATAGACTGCGAAGAAAACATATTGATCTCTCTTGAAGAGGGTAAAACCAACTTTATCCTTGGAGGCTAGGATTTTGAGGCTCTGTCTCAGATACTTTGGGCATGTGGCCTGAAGTGACTGATCCTTGGAGAAGGACATCATTCCCAGAAGGGTAGATGGACAGTACAGAAGAGGAAAACCTCGGATGAGATGAGTTTATACAGAAAATAGGGTAATGGGGGTAGTTGTATAAGAGTGAGTGACACTGGCTCAGGGCAGGGCAGGATTCAGTCGGAGCTATTGTACCTAGGGTTGCTATGAGTCACAGGTGACTTGACAACACATAAAAATAACAGTAACATATGGAAATGGCATAAACAAACTGAGCAGGTACCTGGAAAAAATCATAGACCCACATAAAACTTGGAAAACTTGGACCAAGATTGTTTATATATTTCAACTTTCCCTGTAAAGATAGCACATGGAATGATCTAAATTTAAAGGTATTTGTACATACACGTTTATGTGCTTAAAAAATAGAAAAATTCTTTTCTCTCCACTTTCAAGAATTAAAAAAGGAAAATATCAATGATCGAGGTAGACTGGAAAATCCAAGAAGTAATAATTATGCACTATTCCAGGCAATGTAACTGAATCTAATTTTAAGCCTATGATGGCAAAATATAGAGATACAATTGCATAAAATATCAAGCCAATCTTTATATTCAGCATCATTAGAATATAAACTATGCATAAAGTTAAAATATAACCTGTATATGTTATTAAATCTTTGATTGCTTGGCAAGATACATGTCTCCATTCATACTGAACTGGGTGTGTGTGTGTGTGGTCTATGCCTCAAAATTTTGATGGCTTTTAAACTTGATTCTGAGTCACAATCCAAATTAACAACCCAAAGAAGCAGCAGAACTGCTTATAGAGTTTCCAGGGAATCTCCTGTATCATCTTTCCTCCACCAAGCATATAGGAGATTCAAACAGCTAACCTTTTTGTTAGTAATAGATGTGCCACCAGGATTCCTTTGATGTTCTTAGTAAATCTCAACATAGCAAATTTGCTAAGAAGACATGATAAAACTATTCATCGTGCTTTGTTTTGTTGGTAAAAACCAACATTTCAGCTTCCATTTCCCCCCCATGCTTTCAAGGTATTCTTTTTGATATAGCACATGGCATGGCAAAGGAAGAATAGGCATTCCAGGTTAGAATTTCGACATCATGCATCTTCCAAATCTGAAAGCATCTTTCACTTTCTATCATTTCTTTTGAAAGTCAAACTTTCGAGGCGGTCAGTACATTACCTCCAGTGTTTTTCAAGACCCATGCAATAGTTAGCCCTTTGATAGTTGGACACTTGTCCTTGGCTTTGCTTTACATCCTGGGGCATTTACACACTGTGGTGGCTCCACATGCAGATTGTGTGTCTGTGTTTCACACTTCTAAATAACAGAATTGTTTCTGGCCTGAAAGTATTATCTTAAGTCTTTGTTCTTAATACGAAAATGAAGGAAAAAACAAAAAGAGGAAAATAAATGACTGCTTGTTCTTAGTCTCTTGCTTAAAGACCACTTTAGGGATAAATGCAAGTTTATCCCTTCATGTTCGAGTCAACATTTCAGTTTTGACAAGTATGTTCAGTTATTTCCTACAGACCAATACCTGAGTTATCTTTCTAAAATGCAAATGTGATTCTCTCACACTTTTGTTGGAGATCTTCATAGGACTGCTTATTGCCTGCTGTGTGCTAAGTACCCCATAACTGTGTTTCTGTAAATGAACCATGTTTTCACCAATAAACTAGACAGGCTTCCAGAACAAAGGATTGCACATTTCTTCTAGGAATCCCTGGATAGCACAAATGGTTAGGCATTTACTAACTGAAAGCTTGGTTGTTTGAACCCATACTGAGGACTCTCAAAGTTAGACTTAATGATTCATTTCTGAAGAGTTAACAGCCTTGAAACTTCTACATCACAGTTCTACTCTGATATATATGGAATCAGCAGGTGTCATTATCAACTTGGTGACAACCAACAACAATGATATTCATTGATTTCTCTTTTGAGAACAGAGTTGCATAGATGCAAAAGAAGAAAATGTGGGACTGTCCCGGAAAGGGAGAGTCGGGAACCTGTCAAGTTAAGTTAGCGGAGTTGGAGGTTTTAAAGTGTGTGTCTGTTGACTGTATTAATACAAAAAGCGACAAAATCCTGGACTGTAGAAAGAAATCTTAAAGTCTGCATATTGAGCAGGGCTGGGCGGCGCTGCTAGGGTTTACGTGCCTCTTGAGTATCCCGGTCAAGTGAGCCAAGCAGGCATGTGGTGCATGCAAAGAAGTGTATTTTTGCTCTCCTGATGAATTTTTCACAAGATTACGTTAGAAATAAATAATAATTTTTAAATAAAAAAAAAATGTGACTTCATGACATGTTGTGGCATATAAACCAGTGGCCATTACGATTGAATGTCTTGGATCTCCTAGATCTGAATCCTGACCACTTCTTCAAGAAGGTCTTTCTAATTCTTTGCCAATCTTCTTATCAATGCCTTCATAGAATTACTTCAGAATGAACCCATTATACTTGAGTGGGTTCTGACTCATATGATCCTTTGGATGTAGTAGAAGGTCCTCATTGAGTTTCAAGGTTATATAAACATTTATGGGAGCAGACTGCTGCATCTTTCTCCTGTGTAGTGACTGGTGGGTTCAAACTGTTGACCTTTTGGTTAGCAGCCAAGTTTAACCCCTGTGCCATCAGGGCTCTTACTTAAGAACTACATCAGTAGTAATGTGTTGGATGTACCAGCTTCAGTTTTGCACTAGAATTATTCATACACGCAGTAACGGCATTCCTGGTAGTCCTGAAATGCAACAACTTGGAAGTTCATTGCTATTATAAGTCACAGCCATCTTGCTGTTAACCTGCCCTGGAAGGTAAATTGTTGATATTAGTAGAAGAATGGAGAACAGCAGATAGTGGAGCAACAGCAGAGGAGAGGCCCACATCTCCATCAATTCCAAATCCCATCAACATTCTTTTTTATTTTTAATTTTTTTTAACATTCTTAAAACAAGACTGTTTCTCCTCTGAACAGTATTTAACAATATCTATGGTAAAATGACAGGTTACAAGAATTTTCTTCTTTGGGGGATTTGATAATGATTGACCTTTAATCTTTAGTAGAAATCATCATCTAAATGTGAATCTTGGGCAAAAACTCCAAATTTATGACAAATAATTTCCCAGATATTTTTCCATGTTGTTGCTGTTGTTGTTAGGTACTGTTGAGTCATAGATGACTCATAGTGACACTGTGAATGAAAGACCTGAACAATTGTATAACTTTAATTGTTTCTCCATTTTCATAGAGTTTCCGGAGGCAAGCTATTTTGGAAGTGGATGCCACTCCTTGTTTTAATCAGGGAGCTCCACCAAACACTGTCCACCATGAGTAACCATTATAGCATTTGACACTTCAGTGTCACAGTGTTTAGCATCGTAGTAACCACGAGTTAACTCTGTACAGCAAATGGACAGACCAGTGCTATAATGTCTTATTATTTTAAGTGGAGTCCTTGGTAGTTCAAACGGTAATTCTTAGCTAGTAATTAAAAGTTTGTGGGCTGAAGATATCTTAGGATAAATGGCCTAGTAATTTGATTTCAAAAACCCCAATGGAGGGGGAAAAAATCCTATGGAGCTACTCTGAAACACAGAGCTGGCATGAGTTGGAAGTGACTTGACAGCATTTAATTTTTATTTTGTTTATTTGTTTTATTATTTTGAGTATTTAATCCTAGTCAGGCAATTTTAGAAATAAATTTTGTAGAAACATAAAATATTTTTTTAAAAAACATGTTTACTTTGATGGTTGAACCCAGGGTTGAAATGGTTTGATGGGGGGGGGCGGGGTGAGTGGAAGTGAGAAGAACGATTTTCTTGTGACTAGCTTGGAAGTGATTCTTCCTTTAAAGATCAAAATCCTTTTTAGTTCCCCTAGGCCCTAGTGGGTTAAAGAATATTTCTGAGGTAAAAAAGCGTTTTGCACTCATGATTCTAAATGAAAGTCTCTGGCAATCTTTTAAACCTTTCATTTGGCTCCCCCCCCCCCCCCCCGCCCCCCAGGACATAAATCCTTATTGTTCTTGTTGTTGTGTACCATAGAGCCAGAATTGACCCATAGCTGACCTTCTGGCAGGTTTTCAGAGACAGTTAATGGCACATTAACTGAGGAGCAGTTGGTGGCCTCGAACCACATGCCTTTGGGATTGCAACCTTATTATTTTTAATTATGTGTCTTGACTCACGGGGGTCTTATTCATAAGAGATAGGAATACATCACTGTCCTCCACTGTTCTCAAATTTACTAGTATGTATGAGTTTGTCTTTATGATAGTATAAGTTCCTCTCAACCTAAGGGCTCACTGTCTACTGTTAATGCTGGGGAATATTGTGTTGGGAGCAAAAAAGTTTGTACTGGCTAATTTTCCGTAGTAGATAGCCAAACTTCTCTTCCTTTTCTTAATCTGGAAGCTCCACTGAATCCTGTCCATCTTGAGTAATCTTGCTGGCCAATTGAAATACCAAGAACATCTAGCCATTGGTATTCCAAAACCTATCACTCTACATATAAGCGACCATAGTACTAAAACTTGACAGTTGAGAGGTAGTATTCCAATATATATAGAGAATACATTTTAGCTGCCTTTATGGATATTAATTTAGATAAATATTCAAAATTATATTCTTTTTCCAAACATATTATCTTACCATCTTATCTATTTTTTTTGTCGTTAACTGACTTCTATATATCTCTCTACAGGGAAAAATTGTTCCACTACTTTTGCCTAGCTATGTGTAAAGTACTCAGCTAGCATAATTCTCTCAGCTGTCTTGTTCATTCTATGCTCTCTTTCTTTATTTAGTATTTATTGAAGAAAGTCTTGGCTTGCCTACAATACAATATACCAATTTCAAATAGACACTATGGTTATTTTCCCCCTAGTCCAACCTTTGTCCTTTACTAAGTACCAATATTCTTTCATCTTAATGAACTTTTTTCTAATCCAGGTATCTCATATCAACATTATCATGGTAAGGAATGGCACTCCCAACCCAAAGGCACAGTTCAACCCCCCACCCCCACCTGCCCCAGTGCTCCATGGAAAAAAGAAATCTCGTTCTATGCAATTTACTGCCTCTGCAACCTGCTGGAGGGTCAGCTATGAGTCAGTTCTGACTCTGTGATACTTAACAACAACAGTTGTCATTTTGTGACTGGTTTATTTCACTTTAGAAAATGTTTTAAAGGTTAATTCATATGGTGGCTTAGATCAGAATGTACTTTTTCTTTATAGTTAAATCATATCCCATTTATTTGTATCTATCAACAGTGTCTCTCTGGAGACTAAGGTGCGCCTGATACAGACCATGGTTTTTGCAATCACTTGTTATGCATCAGAGAGTTGGACAATGACTAGGGAAGATAGAAGGAGAATTGACGCCTTTGAGCTTTGGTGCTAGAGAAGAGTATTGAATGTACCATGGACTGCCAAGAAAACAAATAGACTCATCGTAGAGAGGGTTAAAACAGGCTGCTCCTTGGAGGCAAGGATTCTGGAGCTTCGTCTGACATACTTTGGACATGTTGTAAGGAGAAACAGGTCTTTAGAGAGGGACATCATGCTGGGTAGAGTAGAGGGACAGCGCAGGAGGAGAAGACCCTCTATGAGGTGGATTGATTCAGTGACTGGGGTAATCAGGATGGGTGTGTCAGAGGCAATGAGATTGGCACAGGATAGAGCAGGGTTTAGAGCTGTTGTACATAGGGTCGCTATGAGTCGCAAACGACTCGACGGCACATAACAACAACAGCATCATTATCTGTTTTCTCCGTTCATCTATTGATGGACACTTGAGATGTTTCCATTTTTTGGCTATTGTGATTAACTCTGTGTTTATCACTGGTATACATGTGACACTCTGAGTTGTTAAACTTCTTATGTTATATTTGTGGGTATATACCAAAGACTAGAATTGCTAGATCGAATCATATATTTCTATTTAATAGTATTAGAAAACTCCAAATTATCTCCCAGAGTTTCTGCACCATTTTTATTCCCACATGAAATATGTGCAGAAACATTCTTCTTCAGCCTTTGCAATACTTTTTATTTTTCCTAATAATAGTCA
The DNA here is from genome assembly GCF_000299155.1 of Elephantulus edwardii. Classification (NCBI taxonomy): domain Eukaryota; kingdom Metazoa; phylum Chordata; class Mammalia; order Macroscelidea; family Macroscelididae; genus Elephantulus; species Elephantulus edwardii. Next base: position 4,112,723 of record NW_006399860.1, on the reverse strand, counting down.
CTGTGGTGCGTAAAAGTGTCAAGAATTTATTTTGATCCACAATGAAGTCCGGTGGAATCAATAATCAAGAAATTAAACAGAATTAGGCTAATCTAATGCAAAGGACCTCTTTTAAGTGCTACAGGTCAAGGATGTCACTTTGATAACTAAGGTATGCCTGACTCAAGCTATGATATTTTCAATCACCTTGAGTGCATGGAATGATTAAGGAAAGGCAAGGAAGCATAACTGATGCTTTTGAACTGTGCTGTTGACAAAAAAAAAGATTGAATATCCTATAGACGTCCAAAAGAACAAACAAATCTGTCTTGAAGAACTGCAACCAGAATGCCTTGTAGAAATAAGAACAAGGAGATTTTACTTCATCTCACATGCATCGAGTATGTTATCAAGAAGGAACAGTCTCTGATGAAAGACAACCTACATAGTCAAATAGAAACTGATGGAAAGAGACTTCAGTGGAATGGATTGACACAGTCAGTGGTGGCAACAATAGGGTGGGGCATATACTCACTGTTTTGTACATAGGGTCCTTAGGAGATAAAGCCAACTTGATGACACCTAACAACAGCAGTAACAGTAGGTGTGACATTTAGAAAAGACATAAACTAGTAGCAACAGCACTTGATGTGAAACTGTATCTCATTGAGGTTTGAGCCTATTAATCTTCCCAATGACTAATGATGTTGTACTTCCTTTCAGCATTAATTTGGTGGCCATTTGTTTATCTTTGAAGATGTAACTATTCTTGTTTGCTTTCTATCTCACATTTTAAGACTGATTTGTTAGTTCTGTTGATAAGCCTGCACTTCCTCTACCTGAAAAGACATTTACCTGGGAAGTTTCAAGGAAAAACTGAGCATGTATGTCAGTATATCTCCCGTTTCCCTTCTGATCATGTTCTTTCTGACAAATGTGCATCCTCGTGGATGAACTTCTCCATGTAGTAATGACCGACTTTAACAGTAATAAAGACAGTCTTTTTTTTTTATGTCTCCATATGTTTTACTTTTTTCCCCCTAATTTCAGGATTTGGGTGTAGATAAGGATGTAGAATTTGGATGCAGAGAAAACCCAAATATAAAGTAATACTTGCAGGGCTGTCTTCAGCAGGAAAAAAAAAAAAAAAGAATTACCTATCAGATTATGTTTACTATATTTTATGCAATTAATATGACACTCATTTTTAAAAATAGTAACTAAGGATTGTGCTTATAGTAAAGCCCAATTTGCCTTACTAATATTTTTCTGAGTTTTGGTAGCTTAATGGTAAGGAATAACACTGCCAACCTAATGGTATGAAGTTCAAATCCACTAGTAACTCTACAGAAGCATGATGGGCAGCATCCTCCCGAGTAATTTACAACCTTGTTGAGTCCACTTGAGGCTCAGATATGAGTCAGTTCCAACTCGTAACACATTACGATAATAACCATATTTTTTCTTTATACCACATAAATAAATTTCTTCACGGAAGGGAACAACTTGCTTTTCATCTTCTGTAGGGTAAATTGATAACATGTAGCTAAATTAGATATAACAAATCAAATGAATACAGATTAGGATTTTTGATGACAAAACTAAAACAAGACGAATAAAGGCATTGACATTGAGCCAGAATCAACTCATCACTGACCCTCCAGTGGGCTTTCAGAGACTGTAAATCAGGAGACGTCCATCTCTCTCACAGAGCAGCTGGTAGGTTCACAATGACATCTTTGGTTTAGAAGCACAACTCCTTGTAGACCGTGCCACCAGAGCACCTATACTGATGTCAGCATATATATATTCTGTATTAGTGAACGTACACTTGACTAAAACCAAAACAATTTAAATAAATATTTTCCAATTTTATCACCGATTATGCTCTTTCGCAGAACTAACTTGTGCTGTCATTAAATATCTCTTATCTCATGATTTGTAAACACACAAGGGGTCAATGTGTATGACTCTGCCCTATTTCAATATCATGGTTTCTTTATTCTTCCCTTAAGTGTCCTCATTAAATCAGTGATAGAATCTCTTCAATGAGAAAATCCGTTGAAGCTAATCATGGAATAAACACTTACCCTGTCAATTACTCACTTAGCATTTGAAACCTTTCCAGAGTGCTTGCATCTTAATGCTTAGCCATATGAAAGGTATGGAAATGTAGTAAAAACTCTCGAAAGAGATTATATTTGGGCAGGGGAAGGAATGCAATAACATACTAGAGAAAATAATATTGAGAGTTTATGTGTCACTGTCGCAGTCAGCAAGAGGTAATGAAGCAAAAACCTCATCCTTGAGGGGCTCATTAGAGAGACTTTGCTATGGTGTTAAGGAGAAATGCAACTCTTGCTGAAGCACCAAAAAGAGCTATCATGTAGTGGTTGTTAGATGCTACTGAGACCATTTTGACTTATAGTGGCTCCTATGTACAACAAAATGAAACACTACTTGATCCTAGCCCATCGCCACATTTGAACCTATTCTTGTGTCACTCGGTCAACCCATCTCATTGAAGTTCTTCCTCTTTTTTTGTTGACACACTATCATACCGAGCGTGATGTCCTCCTCTAGGGTCTGTATCTGTCTGGGAACATCTGCCTGATAACATTTCCGAAATAGACCACTCTTACTTCCAAAGGAGTATCTGGCTGTACTTCTTCCAAGAAAGATTTGTTTCTTCTTCTGGTGGTGGTGGTGGTGTGGTGTGTGTGTGTGTGTGTGTGTGTGTGTGTGTGTGTGTGTGTGTGTGTTGTAGTGGTGATGGTGGTGTACCAGGGAGTTGGAACCAACCCGTAGCTAACCCTCCTAGAGTGGGTTTTCAGAGGCAGTTAATCACATGGGAGGAGACCATCTTTCTCCTGAAGAACAGCTAATGGATTTGGACACATTAAGACAGACTTAGAAGCAGGATTAGTATCCACTTCCTAAACAACAGGCCTTTGGAAACTCTATGAACATTAGAGAAACAATGATAGTTATAGAACAGGGTTCACATATTTTGTTCATAGGGTTGCCACGAATCATACTTGAATCATCATGAATCAGAGAGAGAGAGAGAGAGAGGGACAGAGACAGAGAGAGAGACAGAGAATGAGGGAGTGTTAAGTACCATTGAGTCAAGTACTATATATAATTATAGATATAGTTACAATTGTGTGCAGTGGAGTCAGAACCAACTCTTAGTTGACCCCTCAAGCAGGTTTTCAGTGGCTGCAAATCATATAGGAGGAGGTTGCCTAGATATACACACATCATACACACACACACACACACACACACACACACACACTCATTATTTGCCAACAACGTACTCCAACATTTTCAGTTGTTCCTCAGCCTTCCTTTTACACTTCCCAGCTTCCCCATTGATCCTGTCATTTGGGTAGGACACCTGTATACTTTTCAGAGGTCTTTTTCAGCAGTCTGACCAATGCACCACTTTATTGCAATTTTTGGCTGCTTGCTGCCATGAATATTGGTTGGGGGTCCAAGTAAAATGGAATTCTTGACAACTTCAATATTTTCTCCATTTATTATGATGTTACTTATTGGCCTAGCTGTGCAGATTGTTGTTTTCTTTGTGGTAAGATGTAATCCATGCTGATCGTTGCATTTGAACCCCGTTCCTAAGCGCTTCATATCCTCTCTGGGAATCTTCCTCATGTGCCATTTTCATATAAATAAGAAATGAGCACAATATTGAGGAGGGACTGCTTTCTGTAATAGTTGAAATATTTCCAGAGTGCAAACCTAAGTTATGAGACTGAATTAGATGCAGGCTATTTTTTCACAATGCTTTGATTGTCTCTTTTTGGTTCCCAGGTCACAGCGCCCCGACTTCCTCATTTCATCTTGACAATGTACTATATTCCTTGATATTTCATTTTCTTTCTAAAATAATATTGTTTGTTATAAAGGGATGCTACCTTGGCTTAAGTCATTCCAGCAGTCCAATTTGCTATGTCTTCACCCAGGTCCGATCCCAGAATGAATCACAGCCCTGACCTTAATGTGGGCAATTTTTAGGATGTTTGGCTCTTTCTTCAGGTTGAAATATTTTTTAAGGTTAATGGTAAATAAATAAAAAAAAGTAAAAGTAAATCCATCTGAGCTGTTATGCGTATAGAAGCTGAGGGTAATAATGAGAGCATTAGTAAATGAAGAATCCCTGGTTCATGCAACCAACTGGTGTTTGATTAGCAATTGAAAGACTAGTGGTTTGAAACCACCTAGATATGCCATAGGAGGTCTGGTGATCTGTTTCTACAAGGACAATAGCTGCAAAATTGATTGGACCTGACAAAAGTCAATGGAGGAAGACATTTTAGAACCTATGAACCATATGACATTTCCATGATGAGGAAGATCCTTGAGGGGCAGTGGCCTTGGTTTTTGGATTTGTGAGTAGTGTTGATTTGCAGATTCAAGTTTCAAGGTCAGAAGTAGAAAGAACTTATTAATTAGAGCCACTAATGGTTCTTGGATGGCCACAGATTCTAATGGACCATTTAACAACTATTATAAGATGCTAGCCACTCCAGGAATTACATTTTAATAAAAGTTATTACAGATGCATATGTTTAGGTCTATAAATGACATACCATCAGTGATCTCATCAATTCCACTGCTCTATAATTTTTTTTTGAGACTACTATGTTTTTGGTCCTCAAGGTAAAATGAACGTAAATGTGACATAGGACATTCAAATGAAAAGACCGACCATGGGTAGTAAATAGTTAATGCATTCGACTGCTAACAAAAAGTTTAGAGGTTCGAGTTCAACCCAAACACAGCTTAGAAGGTCCTGGTGATCTAACCGTTAACAATAACAATCATTGAAAACCTTAAGGGGCATATTCTGATATGGGAGTGGATGGAGAAGGTCACCTTGTAGAGTATTCTCAATTAATTAGTTTCTGGGATTCAAATCCCAAGAAAAGTTCTGTTCCATGCTTGTGTATCTCTGACCCAGGCCTAAGTGAAAGGGTGTTGTTCCAGAGCTTGTGGGCATTTCATGCTATGATTCTCTACACTCTGTGGTATCACTGGTGGTTTAATGAAGATGGAGTTGCAACACGGAAACTCTGACAAATTTTAAGATTTCAGTCATTACTGGAATTATTGGAATGTATCTGAGTTCTTCCACATGCATGCCTGTGGATTTATTGGAACAAATATCCCAAAGCAGAAGCTGTTTGTTTGAACGCATAGGAAACACTCCTGCTTGGTGATTATTTTTTCATCTTATGACATGTACATGTGGGAAGATTGAGGAGATGAGGGTTTTAGTCAATAATGATTTGGAATCACGTTTTAATGCATTATCAAGGCAAGTGTGATTATTAAATATCCGCTTCAAAGTATCTAAAACAAGAAATATTAATGTGGTAGAATAATTTTTTTCTGAAAATTAGATTCTTCATTAGGTTAAATCATCAATTATCACTTGTAAATATTTATAAATGAGTAGCCTTTTCCTCAAATTATGGTGATCATAACCCAGCATTTACTGCTATAGTTTCCAGACTTTTGGATCTTTACTCTTCTGGCTTTCATTATAAATATAAATTATTTTTGTAAATTATCACTAAATGGCAGTTTTAAAAAGAGATTTTCTTTTACTTATCTGCTTATTTTAAATTGTGCAGACATATGAGATTGCTATTGTAAAGTATAAATGTACATATTCTGAATAAAATAAGTTAATTTCCTTCAGTCATTTTTTAAATTTTATTTTGAAATTAGCTATGAATATCTTCAAGTGAAATCTAAGGGTTTTTCATGTTTGGTATCCTTCCTCCTAAGAACAGCACATTATTTTGAATTATTGCTCTATACCATCAAGTCAGAACTGACCCATAGCTGACCCTTCAGCAGATTTTCAGAGGCAGTTTATTTCACTGGAAGAGACTGTCCACCTTTCTCTGCAGAGTAACTGGTGTAACTGGTGGATTCAAACTATGAATCTTGTGAATCAAGTCATGATGTTTTGAATTAAGATAAAATACAACTAGTATCTACATTTTATCATCATAATAAGATGTGCTATTTAGTCAGCTTCTCCAAAATGGCTTTGTTCTCTCAGGGATACTATGTTAGTTTGATAGTTTGTGTAAATAATGCAAATAATCCGTAAAAGCATATGAATGACTCAAAATCAATGATGGAAATAAAGGTTGAAGAGAAAACTAGATACAAATTTAAATCTAGATTAAAATTTGAAACTCTCTAATAACGTTAATTTATGACATTTAGATTAGATTAGTTATTCAAATATAATAATTTCTAATATTTTTTTATTAAATGTATGCTAGCAATACAATGACATTGGTTATTCTGTGGAAGGAAGATCTGGTGAACTCAGTCCATAGGGTGTTAACCCCAAAAGCTAAACTGAACAATGCCTATCTGGCACTCTAAATCCATTGGTTGCTTTGTGGGGAAAAATATTAGACAATCTTTTCCCATGTCATTTATAGTCTCAGAAACCTGCTGGAATGTTAGCAATAAGATGGTTTTGATTTGAAGTAAATGAGATTGAGATTTTTATAGTTTTAAAATCATAGAACTTCTACTTGTTAGTAAGCATAACTTTAAAATTAAATTTTAAATTTATTTTAGCATTTTAGTACTTAGAGCAATATTGCAGATGAAATATTTTGTCACAATAGCATCCAGCCTTCAGTTAACACAATGCTTTAGAATTTTTAAAAAGATTTATCATTGTAGGCTGCGGTTGCATATAGGGAGTGGCTTAGGGTGTATTCTCTCTCCATACCTATTCAATCTTTATGCTGAACAAATTATCCAAGAAGATGGACTCTGTGAAGAGGAATGTGTCATCAGGATTGGAGGGAGACTCATAAATACCTATGTTACACAGATGATACAACCTTGCTTGCTGAAAGTACTTGTTGCAGAAGATCAAGGATTGCATCTCACTGTCAAGAAAACAAAGATTCTTGCCACTGGACTGATAAACAACATCCTGAAGGATGGAGAGGCGATTGAAACTGTCAATAGCTCCGTCTTGCTGTTGGATCCACAATTAACATGCTTGGTACCAGCAGTCAGAAAATAAGGAGACACATTGCACTGGAAAACTCTGTAGTCAGGAACCTCTCTAAATTATTGAGGAGTAATTATGTCAGTTTGAGGACTAAGGTGCATCTGATTCAGGCCATCGTCTTTCCTATTACTTGCTATGGATATGTAAGCTGGTCAATGAATAAGATGACAGGAAAAGAATTGATGCCTTTGAGCAGTGGTGTTGTCATCACATGGACCTCCAAGAGAATAGATAGATATATCTTGGAGAGGGTATAGCCAAATTGTTCTTTGTAGGCAAGAATGATGAGGCTTTGCTTCACATACTTTGGGTATGTTGCTAGGAGGGGTTATTTGTTGGATAAGGACATGATTCTGGGAAGAATGGAGGGTCTGAGAAGGAGAGGAAGACCCCCAACCAGGTGCATTGACATGTTGACTGCTGTAATGGGCTCTTGTGTGTCAGGAAGTGTGAGGATGGCACAAGATAAAACAGTTCAGATTGTTTGTTCATAGGGCTACTAAGAGTCATACTTGACTCATCGACGCCTAACAACAACAACAAACACATGATTAAAAATAGCATATCTCTGGCAATATTTAAAAAAATATATTATATAGTAATTATATATGATATATGTATATGTGTATACACACATATAGAAAAATAAGGCAACAAATAAGCCTTCTGTTATTTGATCCTGATGTACAAAAAAACTTCCATTTGGTTTCTGAGGCTGTAAACGTTTACAGGATGAGACAAGCGGCTGTTGGTTAGTGCCCTGTCACTGTAAGAATGAGTTGAATCTCTCTCAGCCTTCCCATCTACGCAATATTAATTCATTCCAGCACAGAAAATAACAAAATGGGCTCTATGTCATTTGTGGAATGAGTGATTTTTTTTTTATCATGAGTTGTGCAACCAGAACAGCAACAGCAGAAAAATTTTGAAAATCCTTTTTTTTTTTTTAAAAAAAATTGAGAACTAAAATGAACATTTTTGTGCAATGACTTACACATATCTTCCCCAAGAGAGAAGTCAATTTGAGTCATAGTTTCACATTTAGAAATATCCACTTGATTAATTCTCAAAGTGTCAAAGAGGTCTCATGACCCCAACCAAGCTTCGAACTATACCAATATTCAACTATTTAGATAAATTTTAGAAGCAGAAGCAAAGTGAAAAGTGTATGTATTTCTGCATATGTGTATGTGTGTGTGAGAGAGAGAGAGAGAGAAACTGAGAGAGAATAATTCAATAGTTAACTCAACAGTAGATTCTCAGAGGCTGTAAACTGCATGAAGGTTGCCTATGTTTCTTCTTTAGAAGTCTTGTTGTTGAGCATTGTCGAGTCACAACCAACCCAAACCTGACCCTCCAGAGGGTTTTCAGAGACAATAAATTGCCCGGGAGATCACCCATCCTTCTCCTCTAGTGGATTCAAATTACCAGAGGTACTACCTTTAAGTTAACAGTGCCACTCTATTGACTACGTCACCAGAGCTCCCTGTCTAATTGCTGCCTTTGTTTTTTTGAGAAGTGTGTATGTGTGTGTGATTCTTGAAAGATCTCATTAATCCTGATCCAAGAAAGATTCTTTTACAGAATTTCTTTTCTGTTTTAAAGTCAATAGCAGGAGCTGTGCTGCTGCCCAGTGCCCTTCAGAGAACTAACAGTCAAGAACATTTGCAATTAATTATGAAATGGCAACACTGGAACAATTTGATAGCATTGTTCTTTGATACAATTTTGTGGTTCTGTCTTGTAAGGCTTCTTAGTGCCTACATTCATCTGGATATAGGCCAAATAAGACAGGACTTCTGTGCTACTGTAAATTGTCTTTTAGCCAAGCTCATAGCATTTCAGTAAATGTATGAAGTTCATTTATTAAAATGTCCTAACATTAAATTTTAAGTTTTAGTCATTATTGATAGACTTTTATGAGCTATTCCTTTTCTTAAAATGGAATAAGAGACCACAATACGTTAATTAGCTAAAGCAGACACAAACAGAAAACTGAAGGAACCAGAGAGGAGTTTGAGAAGTAATCAATTCCATAAAATAGGGAATCCACGTGGCCATGAAAAGTGCATCATCTACACAAGTCAGATCTGAACACAGAGAATTTCAAAAGAGTTCAGTGAAGTCAGATCTGAACACAGAGAATTTCAAAAGAGTTCAGTGTAGTGGAATTTTAGAGAAATTACTTTAATGAATGAGCTTGTCCCTGATAGGTTCTATTTCAATCCTCCTTGTAATGGAGCTTACTAGAGACAGTTGACCTGTATATCCAGATATTGATTACCTATGGTGATTTGAGGTTCAGATAGCATCCTTTCAAGAAACCCACCTTACATTTGCAAAACATTTCACCATTTTGTAGCCCCCCCCCTGCTTTCCTATTAACCACATTTGGGGGCAGTAATGGGGATAGGTAGGACGCAAAGAAGTTAGAAGCACAGGTGGAGCGTCTTTCAGGTCTCTAGGCATCTTAAGCACATTAATTAACCACCCTATTTTCTCATTACCTCATATACCAAATAAATTAATAAGGAGACTTATCTCAGAGGAGTTTTGATGAGAAGCAGATGCAATTGAATTAGAACTATTATTTGATAGAAGTAAGTACTTAAGAAATGGTCCTACTGTTATGAGATATATGGTGTGCATGCATAATTACAGACATTTAGAGATGAGAATATGAGCTTTTATAAGATATTTGATGGTTCTAGATGTTCCTTTGTGCTCGACAAGGATTCCTCCCCCTCTTTTTAATCAGAATTAATGTTTTTAGTCCAATGGATCGGTTGGACTTTTCTGTATTTCCTAGTACTCTATTTTTCTTTCATGTGTACAAAGTGATTAATGAGTATCTGTCCCAATTAAATAAGCAAGACAAGGATGGGTTAGAGAAGTCAGAAGATGGCCCAAGACACTTCTTTTTTTCTGTTGTTGCTTCTACTTGTTAATATACTTTAGTTGCAACTTTAATAAATATATTCAATGTATCCATGCAGATTCCCACCACCTACATTGGTGTTATTTATGCCAGCTTGATCACTTTCTAGATATCTTATTGTAGTAGCATGCTAAAAAGAACTAGTTAACACACCATACATTTCTACTGAGTACAGAGTGGTTCAAGCCACAGAGGTTGGTGGAAGAAACATAGATCCCAGTGAGGACTCAAAGATGAGGCCAAATGCCACTCCCAGGGGAGCAGCCATGTGGAGGAATTTCTCACTGGGATCTCACATGGCCACAGTTGAAGGGTCTCTAAAGATGCTGGTTGTGTACCATGCAGCTCTGATAAGAAAAGCCCTCCTCGTATTCTCAAAGGAGCCATCGCTGCCCTCATCACACCTGAACCAAGAAAGATGCTTTGGCCTTTGGCTCTGGTCACATGATAAAGATCACATGAGCATTCCAGATTTAATCATAGCTGCAAAACTTGGTTTGTCACCTAAGAGCCTTTCAGCATGAAGTACACGAGAACAAGAGTTTCTTCTAGTCCCTGCTAAGGCAGACAGGGCTGTCAAACCAAAACTTTTTGCTTAGTACAATTGTTGTTTTTGTTCTTTAGAGTTGGAACTGACCCATAGCTGGCCCTCCAGCGGGTTTTCAAAGGCAGTTAAGTCATGTGGGAGGAGACCGCCCATCCTTTTACCTTTTACATATAAGTAGCAGGAATTCTATTTTTCTTTTTTTTAATTATTAAATTTTTTAATTTTAATGAACATTTACAAAGATTTTGGGTTTTCATTCATTCATTGTTGCACTATTTTCTCTACCCTCCTCCACAGCTTATTCTTTTTTTCCCCACACCTTGAAAGTCTGTTTTAATTGTCCCATTGCCACAGTGCTTGTCAAAGCCAGTTCTGATTAATCTCCTGTGTCAGTGTGTCCTTTGCCATTCCCTATCACTCCTCCCTGAGAGAGACTTCACCCTGATTCATAAGGAAAAACGGCATATTCTTTTAGCTACTTCCTGCTGAAAAGGGATACTGTAGGTTTCAGGGTGAAGATCTTCTGTCACTACTCTAAAGGGCCCCTTTGGCAATAGGAAACACATAGACTATTATGGAGATTGATTTTGGAATTTAGATGCACTGTTATCAATTTTTCATATAGGCCACATTATGGCCTTTTCAATAGCTCCAATCTCATTAGACATTCCCAAACCATAGCAGGATAACCTCCAAGACCATCAACAGCCCCTCCAGCAACACACAATCTTCCCCTTTGGTCAATTTTAAATATTTCCTTTTTCCACTCTTGGTTCCAGTGCTTCCTCTTTAAGCGCATGAGCAGTCTTCCTACACTGGGTCCCATTTCTTGGTTTGGTTACATTGTCCCTGCTGGGATTTACAAAGCGTTGATTCTCTGTAATGGAATTCTTCCGAAGTGGGGAGGCTTTGGTGAAAGGTGAGTGCAAAATCCTGGCAGGGATGATCCGGAGACACACAAGCCTTATAACCTGCATGGTGGTATACCGGGTTTGCCAAGCAGATTTCAAAATCTAAGTCCCAGGGTCCCCTCTGCCATGTAGGTCCCTTCCTGGCTGGGGAAGCATGCATGATACCTCTCAGGTCCTTTGTCTCCACTCTTCATTTACTTTTTTTAAGGAGACATTGATAAATTTTAACGATTGTACTCTTACTACACAGCATCACTTACTTTATAAATTTGTATTTCTTACTTCTCAACCATGTTCTGGTGGCAAATAGTATTCTCTCACAAAAAGATACTAAGAATTTGGACTATTTTATTATAATAACCAACTAAATTTGATCATCAGCTATGCTCTTAGGTTTATTTTTGTGCATATCTTTTAGGAATGGATAGTTTCTAGATATGTTCTTCCTTTGGGGAAACATGTCATTTATTTTTTTTTAAAGTTGTAAGAGGAATTGAGATGGATGGAAGTAGTTACGGGATGGAAGTTTTGCCTCCCCACAGCACATATGTTTGTGTGTTAGTGTATATGTGTTATAGTGATATCCCCAGATGGAGCAAACAGTCAAGATATCCTGTTACTCACAGAAAGGTAGGCTCAAGTTGGAAGAAAGAGCTAGAATTCTACTTTTGAAGAAATAATCCTTGAAAGCCATTTGGAGCATGGTTCTACTCTGACACACAGGGGTTTGCCATGATTTGTCTTTAATTCAATAGTAACTGGAACTAGCTTGTGGTTTAGTGGTTAAATGGATCTCAGCTTCAGACAGTGACAAACAATACCCATACCTGCTATATGTACATGATACTGAAAATGGGCAATCTCTTCCTCTGAAAACCCCACAGAGGGCCAGCTATGGGTTGGTTTCAACTCAACAGTACATAACAACAATTAATTACGTCAGAGATGTTTAGGATGGCATAGGATAGGACAGGCTTCACATCTGCTGTTCTTCTCTCTGAGTTATACTCTACATGATGGCATCTAACAACAGCAGCAACATCACACTTTTGAGATCTCATGGCTTAGTGGTAAAGATTTGCACTGCCAACCCAAAGACAGGTGGTTTGAACCCACCAGTTACTCTACAGAAGAAAGATGGGCAGGCTCCTCTACTGTCATTTACAGCCTCAGAAAACCCACCGGAGAGTGAGCTCTGGGTTAGTTTTGACTCATACAACATAACAACAATGTGTTATTTTCACACTTGCTTCTCCTCAAAAGAGCAGGCCTCGAATGTGTATTTGAGTAAAGTGATGTTCTTACAAAATTCAGGACTAAGACGATCAGAGTCAATTCTGCAATTTTATACTATGGGCAAGCAGATGGCAATTTTTGTATCTCATGGGTACTTACAAAGGCAATTTAAATAGAATTTCTTCTGGACTCAGACTATTCTAGAGGCACAAATAATTCTGGTGGTTAACGGATTTTGTTTCCAATTGTATGCTTTTTTTGACATATTCTGAATAGTTGATTATAATTTCCTAAAAGGATGAATTAAATCATTTATCTAGATTTCAGCAGAAAAACCACTGTCAATGCACTTAGAACGTTACTTTAGAAGTAAATTTATTTGGTATTTATTATTTCATTTACCTGGTGGGATCTTTTCGCTCTATGAACTCATATTACTGATGCTACATTCTTGACGTTGGTTTTTAAAATGATCTCTGCTCCTGTGGCTTGAAATTCCAAGTTCAGACCTATGCATTCATTGTTCATGGCAGTTCAGTATAAGTAGATCATAGCTACCACTAGCTTTCTGTAAATTTCTTTCGTTGGTGCCCTGGTTGATACTATGATGCTGGAAGGTTATGTCATTTCACTTCTAATAACAGTAGGCTCTAAATGAGACATGGTTCAGCAGTGCTTCTAGACTAAGATGAAAGGCCTGGCAATCTACCTCCAAGAATTATACCAGGGACATTTTATGCTTCCCAACAAAATATTGGTCCTTATAGTGCTGGGATTTGATCTCCTAGCTCAGAATACGTAGGTGCAACAAGGGATTCAAATATTCTCAATGCTCACAAAGATGACACAAGACCTAAGGACCTTTCATTCTTTTATAATTAGACTCAACAGGAGCCTAACAGACTTTTTAGCAACTACTAAAAACATCACAGCTAAATGCTCTTTTTCCACTTGTAATAGAAGCAGAATTACTGTGCTCTTTTATCACTTTTCCTCAAAGTTTCTTGTTTGTAAATGAAACAAAAAAACCTGGATTTGCTTTGTTTAAAATTGAGGGTAAACATGCTCACAGATGTTCCTCATCAGTCTCTCAAGGAATGACTTCCCCATTATAAAAATACTGATGTGCTCTCGTAAGATAAGACAGATTTGGTAATATTTGGAGGCTGTCCATTTTAAAACTCCCAGTATTTAATGTCTGAATCAGCATTTGGAAATCCCCCAGAGTCACATCCTAGGATTGCAGTAGCAGAGCTAAGATCTTCCCCGCCTTGAAGCCCTTCCATGGTACAACCTCGATGGTTCGGGACTGTGATCTTACTTTCAGAGGACGATCTCTACCCGAAGAAGATTCCTGTAATTAAGTGACCAGATTGTTTTATCACCTGAAATTCCTCATTAGTAAAATTCAGGTTCAGGATTAAATTTAAGCTCCCCATTATGATACTTGATAGAGAGATTCTGCTAGTTCCGATAATCTTCAGAAGGCAAGTCACAAGAATCACTGTTTGCATACCAAAAAGAGTGAACATTCAATATTTAAAAGACATAAGATTTTTTAAAAAGTAAATGTGATGCATATCTAAATATGAATATATTACAAGTTAGATGTATATATAATATGTTGAGTGAGATTATTTTTTGAGATCTCAGAATTCTTTCATCCTTAAACTACTGGTAAGAAGATTTTTAGCTCCAACAGGGTTATTAGTGTTAACTGGTGTCGAGTCAACTATAACTCATAGGGAACCTGTGATCAACAAATCGGAGCCTTGCCCTATCTTCATGATCTTCGCTGTGTGTAAACCCATTGTGGTTGCCACCATGTCAATATATCTCATGGAAAGTCTTTCTTTCTTCCACTGTCCCTCTGATTTTCTGAGTATTATCTTTTTTAAGGACTTGAGCATCCTGATACCATAACCAAAGAATGTGAGACAGTTTCACGACCCTTGCCTCTCGGAAGCAGCCTGCATGCGCTTCCTGAGAGATGGATTTGTCTGCTATTTTGGCAGCCTGAGGAAGACCATCCAATTATTAAGCACTCTAGCTCACAACTATTTAACCTGGGTTATTCTTAGTTTCTGCATGTCTATGCTGACAAACAGAAGAATCCTGAAGAATAGTAAATGAATTGACCAGAAGTAGTTCTGGACAGACAATAAAAATAAACCCAAATGAGCTGCCTGTGAAATTACATTAATAGCCTGAATACTGATAAAGTTCATAAATGATGATGAAAACAGAAAAACAAACTCAAAACCAGAAGTGAAAACTTAAGAAAACAGTAAATAAGCTTGTAGGATGTTTTGTGAGTTTTTTTATTCCCTAGTTTTAAGAATAGAACATTTATAGAGCATCTTTCCATACTTTTGGATTTATTTAAAAATGAAAAGATAATGAGTTTAAAGTGATGATGTGGTATACAAAGTCTATAGAAAAATTACTAAAATAATAATAGCATATTTCTTTAAAATCATATTGTTCAAATCATTACATTAGTTTGTTTTTCATTATTAATGTATAGGATAGTGGTCACCCCATGGTGGACAGTGTTTGGTGGAGCTCACGATTAAAACAAGCTTGGAAGCAGGAGTGGCATCCACTTCCGAAATAGCTTGCCTCCAGAAACTCTATAAACCTAGAGAAATGATGAAAGTTATACAAGTGCTCAGGTCTTTTGTTCATAGGGTCACTATGAGTTGCCTATGAGTCGATGGCACATAACAACAACAACATATAAGGAGTACACGTGTGTGCAAGCGCGCGCGCGCGCACACACACACACACACACACGGACACTCTCACACACATTGGCGTCAAGAGCCATATTTATTAAGGGCTAAGGTGTACTCTTGTTTGAACCTGATAAAATGATAGTGTCTTTCATAATCTTCATCTTTAGTCTCTGCTAGCCCAAACATTGCCTGGAGTAAGTGTTTATTGCTGAATAAGATTTACCCAGTGTTGAAGCAACATGCCCTTCATGAAGCAAGTTGAAAGGAGTCTCAACTATCTGACCAAGGTAGTCTAGTGGCACCTTTGCTCCTAAGGCATGAAGACATTGACTTATATGTTCAATTGGTTACTACTGCCTCTTGAAATATTACTATTCATTGATTGAATTAGTAAGAGAGCTACAAGAAAAAGAAAATACATTTCAGCTCACCTTTACGTGATTCTAAAGTTTTATCTATGATGATTATAGTTAAGATAACAAATGCTAGTAAAGATGCTGCTGTAGTTTTCTGCTTTGATGCTTTGGCCAAGAGGGTCGCTTTCCAAGGTCTATACTGCAGTATATTCCCATATAGTTCATGCATACACAGAGGGAGCTCAAATTGCCTAGTCTGTATGATATTGAACCACTGACACAAAAGCACACTTTTCTGGCAGTTCAGATCCACATCTCTGCAGGAAAAAGATGGGCACCTTCATCTTGTGCTACTTACAGCCACCAAACGTTAACAGAGGGTCAGCCATGAGACTTTCATGACTGAATAGCAATGAATGTTTTTGGCATAGTAAGAGGGCATTCGGGCAAAGTTTGGTTTCAATATTTTTTTTTTTTTTTATAAATGTATCCTTCCCATCCCCTCCTTTAAAAAAAATGGAGAGAAGTTTGGCTCATATGGAGTGAAAAGGAAAAAAAAAACCAATCCCAACAACTTTAAAGTCAGTACCCATTTCTGAACTAAGATAATGCTGCGATTTTTCTAGGAAACCAAACCTAAGGCAAATTTTGTGGTACCTTAGAGAATTTAAAAATAAACATCCCTAAAATATACCATAATATTATGGAGTATAAAAAGTATTAACTATACATGAATGTCTGCCTAACACTTACTCCTTTGTGAAGTTAATGAAACAAGATCTACAAAAATGATATAAACGACCTCATTTAAAGTTACAACATGATATTTAAAACTTACTCTCAATTCCTTTTGTAACATGAAAACATCTCAACAATTTAAAAAGCTATATGGAAAACAAATAGAGTTATTTTCTCAATTTTTCCAGCTATGGAAGATAGTTTAGGTAGAAG
Organism: Elephantulus edwardii; assembly: GCF_000299155.1. Taxonomy (NCBI): domain Eukaryota; kingdom Metazoa; phylum Chordata; class Mammalia; order Macroscelidea; family Macroscelididae; genus Elephantulus; species Elephantulus edwardii. The sequence goes on along the minus strand of NW_006399860.1, from coordinate 4,095,986 downwards.
GGGGATTTTTGCAACTTAGATCTTGATATCTACTCAGCATTAAAGGTTTAAACAAAAAATAAATAAATGTATTTCCCACTGGATATGTTCTTTCGAATTTTTCCAATAATCTTAGAGTAAATTTAGAAACAGCGAATGTAGAAATTTATTTGATGCTTCTTTCATTTTTAAATGTTTTATATAAAGCAGATAATTAAAGTCTAAAAGGACAGAAATACAAGATGGCTTACCAAGTAGGAAGCAGTGATTATTTCTAAAGTCAGAGGGAATGTAGGAAATAGACCTCCTTTGGGGATTTCCAAAGAAGTAGCTTATTTTAAAAAGAATGGGGAAATAGAACAAAATAATAAAGACTTTTAAATCTCAGTGATGGGGAAAAAAAGGGTGTATATTAATTTTATTTGCTATGTTCTTATATACTATTTA
>NW_006399860.1:4068800-4095460 GCF_000299155.1 Elephantulus edwardii | reverse complement strand
AATTAGTATAGTTATATAATATAGAAAATTGCCTGCCAAATAAAATATTTAGTCAGAAGGCAAAATAAAATCCTAAATTTTGTGAACATATAAAAAAAATCTAGGTAGCTTAATTTTACATTTTATGTTTACCTAATTAAGTCTTAAGAAGTCTTACATTCTTCAAGCATGTTTTCTAACATCAAATTTCAGAGGTATAACTATAATTTTTAATTAAAAATATTTACGGATGAATATGTATAAGTGAATTTTTATGATTCTTAAACGTTATCTATCAAGAAAGAAATATTCTTTATAGAATTATTGCAGTAAAACATTTCCTTGTATTTCAGGATAAGATCCTAGGACACTTTCGTGTCATCTCTTCTTTGCTAACATAGTTTTAAGGAGGGAAGCAATCTTTTTCCTAATATTGAAAACAAATTTGATCATAGAGTACCACATATTACTAAGAGCATATACATGGAAATGTAAAAGAAATAATTATATGTGGGGTTTTATTCCCCTACATGATCTAAAAGACAGTTAATTTAACTAGAGACTGTGACTTTAAAACATTCTGACTAAAATTAGTAACTGGGAATGTATCAAGCTGCTTTGAATTTAAGTTCCTTCTGAATAGCCTTAGACAGCTATATTTGCTATTTATTAATTATACAAAGAAATTGATGTAAGTTTACATGGCTTCTTAACTTTCTTTTCAATGTGGATACCAAAACTATTGGATTGCATTTTATGCTCAACATCCTCCATTCATTTCCAATTTGAAGCTTTTGCCTAGTGTCCGAGAATGGCAAAGCATTTGCAAAATGATGCACCTGGAACAAGGAGGAGTGAGGAGGGCAAAGGTCAAAACCAGGCCTTAATAAGCATTGACTAAACAGACTTTAGACTGAGTGAAAAGTCCAGACGACCCCTGCAGTGTCATCTTACAGCTCTGATTTTCTTCTTTTCAAGATTTGGTATAATCCATAAATACAACCAAATCACCCACAGCTTAGTTTTTGGTGTGGTTTTTATCTTCCAATTTTTACCCTTATCCCTACCCCATCACAGAGACTGGAAAAATTAACCCCTTTCTTGCCTCTAACTAACCTAAGAATGAATTTTTCCATAGTCAGTGTCAATCGTTAACATCACAGGGCAAGAGGCGCTGTGTAAAGTGGCTCATAATGTGAAGAGTGCAGGTGGAGTGTTTCATTTTATTCCCATACATTCTGAATAATGTCTTTACAAGTGTTAAGCAGCAACAACACAAGGAAAAAACATACAAGTCAATTAAATGCCTTTTTCTGAAGGCTCTTTAAGCAATCAACTCAATATTTCAAATTGTAAATAGAATTTGTGTCTGGTTTAGATTTCTCATTCCACAGGGTTACATTTCCATACAGGTTTTGAGATAATCCATGTATATAATGAAAGGAAACACTGAAACATTCTCTTAACTTCCGATCAACTGATACAGTTTTTACTCTCTTGGGGAAAGGATGGCCACTTGAATTTTGTTTCTTTTGTCCAATACATCTGACAAGAGAAGTTGGTTCCTTTACGTTGAACCCTACATTTCTCTACAGGAAATAGACTAACTCAAATATGCTTCACAAGAAGGAGCTGTGTGTGGCCACCTCAAGTGAATTTGTTGGGAGAAAATTCCCACTCTGGAGTGGCCATACTTCACACATTGGCCTTAAGAGCTGAATAGTCAAATGTAGTGTAATCAAATTATCTGGTTTACATTATTAAGAACTTTCAGAATGCACAAGACGTCTGCACTTGCACCTACATTTATCCTTTTGATGACATGTCTGCCCTGCAAGGCCCTCTTCCTGTACAGTTAAATATAAGTTTACACACACACACACACACACACACACACACACTCACTCACTCACATTGCTCTACATACAAACCATGAGCTGTGCAATTAAGGGTGAGGCAAATTCCTAACTCAGGAGAAATGGCTGAAACTCGAACAAACCGGTTGGAAAGTCTCTGTTGCTCAGAAGTGTTCTGTCGTCAGGGCAAGGTCCTTCAGAAGGAGCATGAAAACAAATAGAAATGGTGTCCCTGGAGAGTAAGAGGAGGTTTGGGTTTGTCAGGGATCTCTATCTCATCCTCACACTCTTACAGAACAAGAAAGGGGATAGGGTAAGAAGCAGACATTTTACACAGCTGCAAAGCATCCATGGCTGGTCATAATTTCCCCTGTGGTGTTCACCTCAGGAAGCAGTGTCTACATGGAGCAAAGCAGAGGGCTACTTCTCAAAATGCCCCACTCAAAAGAAAATGCCAAAACAACTTTCAAGGGTAAATTTTTAGAAAGATTATTTATTTTATTGGATGCTTCATGCGTGGCCTTGCAGAATCAAGACTTATCTATCCCTCTATAGATTAACATGGGGAAAAAAATAAAAACAGGAGTAGTTCGAAGTCACATTCCTTATTTGGTTTGACTGTCTCCTCCTTTGCAATTAACTGCCTCTAAAAACCCCTGCTGGATCTGCATTTCCGACTTAGTGGTACACAACAACATCTTGTTGTAAGTACCTAAAATTACAATGCAAAAATATTATTTTCATAATCTTCTCAATATTTTATTGTCTACCACCTGGCACATAGAGGTAGATTTATGGCTAAGAAAATCTGTCATCTTAAATATAACTTGCTTAGTTTTCTATCTGTATAATTTGTCGTCCTGCCCTCTTGAATATGCTTGTGTTTTCTGTTTTTATATTGTTAGATTTAAGTTTCTGTGCATATATTTTATGCCTTTGGAAGAAAGAGAATAAAAATTGACTAACTTCCATATATTTATTTTTTTCTAATAGAATTTTATAATTTGTGAACCAATGGGTAAAGGCATCAAATATCAGAAGTATATATGTGTACACACACACACTCAATGATGTGATGGGATGATAATTTTATTAATTTGACAATATAAATTGACTTCTAGAGAACTGACCCTATATGTTGATGGTACGGAACATATTTCCATAGATATGAATCTTACAGATAACTACAATATTATTTTTTTGTAAATCTGGTGAAAAATAAAGCTAATAGTTTTAATAATGCATATTTTTGTCATTCTTTGGTCCCATGGAGTTTTAACTGAATCATAGTTCACCCTCCCGAGAATTTTCAGAGGTAGTAAATTACAAGAAGGAGATTGCCTATCTTTCTCCCATGAGGTAGTTGGTGGATTTGAACCAAGAAGGAGATTGCCTATCTTTCTCCCATGAGGTAGTTGGTGGATTTGAACCTTGTGTCTTTGGCTTGGTGGAGCAATTCCTTACCACTCGCTTCCTAATCATGTATAGACTTGGATTTTTTCCAGCAGTTTTGCTAGTGTGGCTTTTGATGTGGACATCATACTTTTGACTACTAGTAGATTTGCTTGAGATAAAGGATTACCTTAAAACGATACGAGCAAAGAACACTAGGAGGTGTGCTGTTTGGAGACCACATGTATATTTTTCAATAGCATTTGAAGTTTCAGTAAACTAGAATTTTTAATTTTTACTACGTATTTTAAAAATTTGACTTTTGGTTTATATTCCCTTCTACCTTTACTAATAAAACTAATGTTAAGTATCAGAAAGATGACTTATTTTCATCTAACACTTTTATTACTCCAAGACTATTTTGTCAAAGGAACTTTTCAAAAACTTCAGTAGAAACTCAATTATGAAGATAATGATATAATACAAAGTCTTATCAAATTATCAAAATTATTTTTTAAAAAACATATAAGGGGAAGAATATAATAAAAAAAATCCCCCCCCAAAAGAGTAAAAACTTAGATGCCTGCTTTTACACTTATGTGTTAAGCAGTGCAGAATTTGTTAATGAATCTTCTAGCCTTGACATCTAATAGTAATCGAGTTTCAAATGAAGTGTTCATTAAAATTTTTTTCTTCATCTACATGATTATATAAATAATGAACTAAAAATTTAGGGAGTGAATATTTTCGTGGTAAAATTTAAAAATCATCCAATATTGAAATTTTAAAAGCACCCAAAAATCTTGACTTATCTCAATGACAAGGAAAAACTATAGAAATACATATTATACATATTTTAAATATAATAAATAACATTCATATATATTTATATCAGTCTTTTTTCATCTTAATCCAATCATCAAACCAATTTTTAAATGTTTTTTTCAAAGACTAAATTGCTAACTTGCAAATTGCAAAACAGTGTAGGTGGACAGTAACTGTATTTTTCTTACTTGGATAAAAGGAGAGAAACAGCAACTCAAATGATCTGCACGAAGGTTTGATATCACCGCTATATCAATATTAATAAAAATGAAATGTTTCCAGTGAGTTTAGTTTGGCAACTGGGATGAAACACAAAGACAAGAGTGAGGCAGTGAGCTCACAAAGGATCCACTGATTTCTCCGCTGGCCCTTCCTCTGCACATGGTCAATTAGAATTGAAAATCCTGTGCTGATTTCATTCGCTGGAATTTTTAAGCAGGTCAGGAAGAAAGATGTTATTGAAAGGAAAAGTCTCATCTAAATAAGAAAGGAGCACGTGGCCATCTGGTCTTAGCTATACATATAAGAAGTTATTTCAGCTGAACTGCAGGCTTGATGTTTAAAAAGATGTGCCAGAAATCAACCTCAAATCTGTTTATGGTAAAATATCCCAAATGTTTCTTTTTAAGTCCCCCCCTCCAAATATGCACTACACAGTTCACTTCCTATGTGTGATTCATGAGTCCATTTGACCCCAGCACTCACTGCGCTTGGCTGAGTTGCAGGCAGTGGAACATTCAATCACCCTTGGAACGCTTTTCCTATGTGGGGTAGCAATAGGGCTGTGAGTCTTTTGAACACTGTAGAAATAACTTTGAATCATTTTTACTCAAATGAATCCTGAATGTTGTCTGCATGGAGGCTTAGAAGAACAAGATTTGAAGCATGAGGCAGCCAAACCTAGTTCGCTTCTCTTCTTATTGCAACTTGAGGTCTCTTTGCATTCTCTGCACAGTACTCAGGCAACTATTGAGGGGGGGGAAATCCAGGATCTGTGTCTAAAGGTCAAGGTTTTTTAATTATTTTTTTGTTATTGTTTTTTTTTTAAACTAATCTCTCTGTTCATATAGAAAAGTCATGATCTACTGGGAAACTCTTCATAGTGATGGGAAACAGAGACAGAGGAAGAAATATTTTTATTTAATAATTTAAACTTCTTGCAAAATAGTCATACTTTTATATGTTTAAAATCTTTTTGAGATGAGGTAGGTATCTGTACTAATTATAGCATTAATAGATTAAACAATATCTGAGCTTGCCTTACTACAGTGTAGATACAACTGGTTGAAACTGCCATTTTAATTTTAATGTATTAAAATCCTAACTCAAGAAGATTTTTCAAAATTCTAGTTGCAAAACAAAATCAACAATTACTTATTTTATAAAATGATGTTTAAATATACTGTGTGCATACATTATATTTTGAATGTTTACATTACTTGCACAAAACATTGATATATGCTCATTAAAAGTTGAATTCTTTTAGCTAAGATCTTCAAATGAATAAATAATAGTGGATTAAGGATTTTCTAATAGGTGAAACACAAGACTCTTGGTATATTCCTGGCATAACAGAGCTGCTGGTTGTTTTTGCATATCTACTGTGTTTGTTCTGTCATTTCAAATAAATCATTACCATTGTGTAAGAGGAATAAACTGTACTATGGTAAATTGTTCTTTCTCTGTTATGCTCTGAAAAACCATTTGTTCTTGAATTGGCGTTACGTAGTTCAACTATTTCAATCAAGTCCATTATCTTCTTTCCTTTGAAAGATGCCTTTTTAGTAACCTGCATTCCCAGTGGCCAATGTCATGTTTTGTTTTAGAAAGTAGGTAAAATGTAAATCCAGCTATTTGTTCATATTTTATCTTTAATAGATCAATGGTGTAATTCATCCTTAGGCAAGAACTCCACTGCATGTTGGAAGAACGGTTTACATAAAGATTGCATAGACGATCCAAGAATTTTTGAAAAAGTTATTAGCTCACATTGGAGTTTCACTGCATAGAATGTCACCTAACTTGTGTAGCTTGTTCTTTCCTGGAAGCAAAATGTGTCAATGCTTTAAGCTCTATATTCTTCTGAATAATAGTAACATGAAAAGAAAACTTACAGAGCAATATTTAAAATGAACACTTGTTTTAAAATCATCACACAGTGAACCAGCAAAATAAATTTCATTAATTAGTGTGTTTACATAGACACAGTGAAGTTTGTGTATCTTTACGCTTCATAAAATTTTTTAAATAAAATTCTTTCCACTTTTCAAGAAATTTTACAAGAAAATACTTATATCAGTATATATGCATGTATATCTGCAATAGCAAGTTTATGCAGTCATTCTTTACTAATAAATAAAAGCTCAAAGTACATATAAAACTTGGTAATTAAGAAACTGTATACACACTTTGTTCTATGTTTACATTTCATGTCTATCTATCTTGGTAAAATAGTTAAATTTTATTATATTTGATATCAATAAATACAAATACCATGTTAATTATACATATTAAAAATGTGAACGCTTGTTCAGTGATTGTTCAGTGTAAGATCCATAAAATAACTTGAAAATAAATCCACCCGACTAGCCCACACACACAAAAAATGTAACCCAATTATATTTTATCCATTTAAATTCTCCTAGCAAAGCACAGGAACAAAATATATATTCCCGATTATTTATATAAGATGAACCTTTCCCTAAGAATTGGGCAAACAAAAAAAATTAGGCTAACAGCAAAAAATTGTATAATGGCTGCAAAGTTTTAAGTAACAAGAAACACCAAGTAGTAACATTCATCAGTCTTAGAGAGCATTTTTACCCGAATTATTTCATTAATGTTCATCACTTCTGTATCCTAGTTATAGTATGGTAATAGCCACCTCTGAAATGCTCAACTAGCATATTAATAAGGCTACCTAGAACCAGAAAACTCTGTATGAGGATATGTCTTGATAAACATGCCCATACTGCCCTCATGAATACATCTTCAGGAGTTAGCTAACTACAAATAAAATCTCCCTTTCCTGTGGGTGCTGGTTAACCCCACAAACACGTGAACTTCCTATGGGCACACACCCAACAGACATTGGCGATTAGGTGATTGAAAATGTTGCCCACAAAGGCAAAATTTTGTAGGAGATGACATCACCAGCAAACCTGGTTTTTCTCTGTGTGATATAATGATATAATTGCCTGGTGGTGTGTGAGTATGTTTGAGAGAAGAGAGAGAAAGAGAGGGCCACAGAGAGATGCTTTGAAGAATGGAAGCATCAGAATAGCAATAACCTTTTGAAACATTTACAAGAATCTCTCCACAGACCTCTGACTTCGTCCAGATTTCATACAGCTCAAGTTCACTAAAAATGCATTTCTCGTACAAGCAAATTATGTGGTTTAGTTAGCATGCTGTTAATCGTAAAATATCACGACAGGGGGTTGTGAGGATGAGATTTAGATACCAAAGGAGGCATGTGTGTCTGTATAATGTGAGGCAGAAGTTGCAGAGTCCCTTGGGGACCTGTATTTGCATGGCTAAGACATCTTGGCTTGAAAGGTAATGAAAGGGTTAAAAATCGAGGCTGTCTGGGGTAAGAGAAAGGGGATATTGTTGTCTTTAATCTTTCCGCAGTATGTGTAAGACTTCCATCCCGGATCTGCACATAGCAGTGGAATAGGCTCGGCATGCATTGCGTGCAAGCTCCTTGATTGTCGAGGGGGGAGACCCTGGCTGGCGTCCAGACAGGCTGGAGCTCTGTTGATCATTCTGTCTAGCCTTCAGGTGTCTCAACACACAGTGGGCGGCGGTGGGGGAGGTGTAGATAACATGAGAGCAGACAAAGAAAAAAAAATGTGTATTTAAAAAAGATTAGGTGAAAAATCTGCCTCCAAGTCCTCCTTAAAAAAAAAAAAATCCTAACGTCTTGGACTTTTTTTTTTTTTTTAATAATTAGAGTACACGCTCTGTTCTGGCCGCTCTATTTAAGCCATAATTAGTTATGTCTGGAGCCTTTGAATAATTCCTTTCAATAATGGATGGAGTTAATATTCTCTTCTAAAAATGACGAGGGAAATGCTTTCTTACAAACTCCCCCCATTTTTTTGTTAGAGGCTTTTGTCGTGGAAATTCTTCATCAGTCACAATCACATTGATGTGATTTAGCTTTTAATTTCTTAGGAGACTTAGCTTATAACTTTAAGGATTTAGACGGTTCGAGAAGTAAAGGCATAACACACTGATAGATTATCCTTGCTGGATATAGAAAGAAAGCAATCATGCAGAATCGTTTCCCTCCCATTTCTTTCCATTTATTTTATAAATTACACCCCACCCTCATAAACACACACACACACACACACACACACACACACAACATACACACAAAACAACTGCTCTGTATTTGTTGTTTCTATTTGGAACTCCAACAACAAAAACATCTCACCATGAATGCAACTTAGATGCTAACCATGTATATATATATATATGTATCATTTTTTTTTTGCCTACTAGTAAGAAAAGCATCCCAAATTATTTTATTCTTCCAGCATTCTTCTATAAAGACGCTTCCGCATGCTTCCTCCCCACCCCCACATCCTCACTCCACCCTATTAAGATTAAAAAAAAAAATCTTTCTACATGGAAGGCTGGATCCTGAGACAAGAGGGCTGTCTTTTACTTCTATCTTTCCACTGGCCACTTTCAGTTGCCTTCATTTTACTAGGACTTTATTTCACATTTTTTGGGGTGGCTTAAACACTGAGACCCATCAAGTCTCTGGAATTATTGTAGAATGAAAAGTGATGGCTAACAACAACAACAAAAAAAAAAAAAACAAAAACAAAAAACAAACACACACACACAAAAAGAAAAAGAAAGAAAAGAAAAAGAAGGACCTGGCTTGAAGTCATTGTTCAGAATTTAAGAGCTATTTGCCCCCAAGTGTCTTAGTAGTCTTTCATAGCTAATTACAATAACTGTCAGATTCTGAAAAGTCTATGCTGCCCTTGTCAGTGAAGTCAGCAAAGTTTGTCTTTTATTTTTCTTACGGAGGAATCAAATCTGACGAGAGACATAAGAGCGAAAAGAAGTGAACTATATACATATGTATGCCTTCATATTTTTCCTCATGAACAAAGCCGCATTCGGGCGATGCTCAGGTGTGCAGCCTCCTTGCAGCTCTGTGCCATGACCGACTTTTCTTTTTTATTCTTTATCTCTAACACAAACCACCATGCAACAATTGTTCCTGAAATCTTTTCCTGCTAGTTCGAAATGCTCCGATACACACATGAAAGAGTACCCACCCCGAGAGAAAAGATCTTTAGATATTTGATGCTGAGGCTAGAAAACTATTTTAATCAGTTAGCTTGATGAAAAAGAAATGTCTACTCACAATTCCAAAAGGGTTATTTGTTCTAGTTCCTTGTCCCTGGAAGCATTTGTCGAGGCTACTGCCAGCCTGTCCCCAAGGCAGGTGCAGAATCCTGGTTTTCAAGCAAAACGAAGGGAGAAAAGTGCTTCAGAAAGTCACTCAGAACTCAAGTCACTTGTGCTCAGGCATCCCTCGCTCCCGTGAAAGCTGTACTATCTGCAGTTCTGAATTGAACTAAATTACAGCCCATGTGAAAGACAGGGGCAGCGAGTCATGTGGGAGATACACAGCTATCCTATTGGCCACCAAGACATAGCTTAGACATTCTGCCTTTTCCACCATTGGTGCATAGTTAAAACTGAAAGCATCTAGATCCTCCTCTTGAGCTTATTTGCCCTTTATGTGTGGAAGAATGACTGTAGGATTTTACAGTGACAGAATTAGTTAAGGAAGGGACTGGTGGGAGGAGATTGGGAGCTTAGCTTTTTCAAGTTTTGGGCTTTTCCCCCCTGCCCCATTTATCCACAGCCTGTCAGAAAAACTGTGTGTGTGTGTGTGTGTGTGTGTGTGTGTGTGTGTGTGTGTGTGTTCTTACAGTTAACTTTGGACTTGACAGAAAGTAAATGATCATTGTTTTCTTTTGAAGAATTCAGTCCTGTTTTGAAGCAGTTATTATTTCACCCCACTATTGTACATTTTCAGATTTCAGTTTGACTCTTAAAAAGGGTCTGTTGGTGTTCTAAACTTACAGGTTAAACTGCTGATTTGTGACAACAGAAACAGCAACTTTTCTGAGGTCCTATTACCTGCTGGAGAAAGAAGGAGGAATGATAACTCTAGACATTAAAGGACGAAAGTACCAAAGTTATCAATGAAAGGAAGTAACATTTTCGTATGATGACATTTAACTTATTTACATCATTTGCAATATACAATGAACCTTAGTTTCTTTACTATGTTAGTAAGTTTTGGTCTAACTTCCAAAATATGCAGGAAATGTATAACTTCTTGTAGTCAGAAGGAATTTTCTCCCCTAGTGATGTAATTTCAATTAATTAATTCCATTCCTAAAAAGCTCTGGCGGTGTGTTTGTGAAAATCCAAACTGCCCTTCTGACATGGTGCATAACAAGTTAAACTGCTAACCAAAAGGTTAGAGATCTTAATCCACCAGTTGCTAAATGGGGAAAGATGGAGAGTGTTCTTCTGTAAAGATTTACAGCCTCAGAATCCCAAGGAAGGGTTGCTGTCTGTGGGTTAAGTTACCATATCAGACGTTCCTAATTATAAAGGTGAGGAAGACAGCCTCTGACAAATAATAGCATTCCATTAATTTACACTGACCCTCAATTTACGTGAGACAAATGAAAGGAATGTGGAATTGCTCTTCTTGGGACACGTAGTAAGAGTAGTCTATTCTCTTTGTAGTAACAGCTCTCAGAGTTCATTTCATTTTGTTTATATACTAGTGGAAAAAAGAAATTCAGACATTTTAGTACTATAGTAGTGTTTGGATTTGTACCCATAGCTGACTGATTTTACATCCACTGTTTCAACAGGGTGATATAATGCTGGATTGGTAACCTAAAGTTCCATGGTTTGAATCCACTAGCCATTCTTCCAGAGAAAGGTGAGGCCGTTTCCGCCCATAAAATTTTCATCTCATCATGGCCTTGAAAGCATGATGGAAAGTTGTCTTTAGCCAGAATTGACTCAGTAGCAGTGAGTTTTCAACTAGATGTTGCCTTTCCAAATTGCAATGACTGTCCTTTATCTGCACCTTACTTATTATTGTTGTTACCTACTGTCAAGACTCACTAGTAGGTTTTCCTAAACAGTAAATCGAGCAGGAGAAGATTGCCTATCTTTTCCTCATGGAGCAGCTGGCAGATTTGAACTATGCTCTTCTATGTTGGAAGTGTAACTCCTTCCCACTAAGCTGCTAGTTTTCCTATCACCCTCCTTTCATTCATGAAGAAGTTGAAACTTGAGCTCCCTAATGTCATATTGTTATTAACAAGAGTCAAACTAACTCTCATTCATTTTGCATTTTACATACCACATGCTATTGTTGAATAAAGTTTTTTTGTGTTTTCCCACTAAAAAAAAAATAACAATACTTTCATGTTTGTGTAAATGTGCTTGATTTAGACTGGATCATACTATTAGTGACCTATGTGATCCATATGTAGGAGAGGAACCGTTACAGAGCTATGCTTGTCTTGAGGGCCCCAGGGGATTCTCACCTATAGTAGAAGCTTCCTTGTTTGATATTCTCACAGTGCGCTGTACTGGATTTTAGTGAGTTCTGGTACCGGTTCACAGTGTGAAACTCACTGAATAATCCAGCTTCTAATTTATAAAGTTGTTACTTCAAATTACTTATGTAAAAAATACCATCTAAGTCAGAAATACCAAAGATTGTTGTAGAATTTCTTAAATAGTGTATTTCTGCAGCCTAAATAATAACAATTAAAGGTACTTCGATTTAATCTGAATTCCTGAATGGTGCAGGAATAAAATAGAAAAACAAAATATGTACTTCAAACCAAAAAGTTGGAGATCTATATTCATCCAGAGCTGTGTTGGAAAAAAGGCCCTGGTGATTTCCTTGGTGATTTACATTCTAAAAATCTGTCACTGAGGACTCTGTGGAACATATATCTGCTCTGACACATATTGGATCCCCTTCAGAAATCAGAAGGAGTTGAGGCCAGATGGAGTAGCAAGACTGAGACTTTTGGGATTAGAGGAAGTGTATTGGGAATTTGAAGTCCTTAAACTAAACTCACACCCATTATCATGGATTTAATTCTGCCTAATATAGACCCTATAAAGCCTAGCAGATACTCTACTGTGTTCCCAAGGTTATGTATCTTTTCAGGTGACTCCATCTCCTCCTCTCATGGAACAAATGGTGGGTTAACAGGTTGATTTTTTTGGTTAACAGCTATGTACTTTCACTGTTGTGCTAGTAGAATCCAGTTCTGAAGTCTTTTAGTGTGCATGGTTAATGTGATCTGCTAAATGAAAATTTGAAGTTGGAGTCCACTCAAAGACACCACAGAAGAAGGAGCTGCTGGAGAAAAAAAAAATTGTGATTGAAAACCTTGAGACATGTGGTTTTACCATGATACTCATGTTGTTGTTAGTTGCCATTGAGTCTAGTATGACTCATAATGATCCTATGAACAACAGATCTTGAACCCTGTCCTATCCTGGGCATTGTTTCTGACACACTTGAGATCATTACTGCAGTCACTATGTCAATCTATCTCATTGAAGATATTTCTCTTTTTTACAGAACCTCTACCTTTTCAAGAATGATGTCTCTCTCTAAGGAATAGCCTCTCCTAGTAACATGTCCAATTTATATGAGATGAAACTTTGTCATCCTTATCTCCAAGGAACATTTTGGCTGTACTTTCTCCAGGACATATCTTTTGGCAGTCCATAGGATAGTCAGAACTCTTCTCCAGCGCCATATCTCAAAGCCATCAAGTTCTGTCATTATTATTCACTGCCTAGCTCTCAAATACATAATAAGTGATGGAAAAGACCATGTCATGAATTAGGTGCACCTTAGTTTTCAAATGGACATCATTGCTTCTTATAGTAATTTGGAGAATTCTCTGACTGCTGACTTACTCAATGCATATGTCTCCTGAACTCTTAACTAGTGGCACCAGTAATGTTACTTGTGAATCCAAAAAAGATCATTGGGCAGTCCTGAGTTCTTCCTGCTGATATTAAGGTCTTGCTGGATTCTTGCAGCAAAATTGGAGTTCTGGACAAGGCCAGGTCACTATATATGGCACTGTCTGGAAGAACTCTACATGAAAAACTTGTCGTATCAGCTGACCTTTCAGGGGCTTGATTTTGTGATGGATCCATGCTTTGGAAGAAGATGGTGTCATTAAGCTCTATGAAAACTTGAGTGTATTTTAACACAAGATTAACTGCATATACTTTATACATTCTTCATGTCATCAGGCAGATGACTGATCCAAATATGGCTCTTACTTTTCTGGAGAAACCTCAAGGGAAGGTAAAAAAGCGATGATGAGACAGTGACCCCATGCATGACAGCCACCAAAGTGCTGGAGTTAAATACTGGGGACCTCCAGGTCACAAAGGAGAGATTGAGGAACTGACATGCTCGGAAACCTGCCTGGCATCACCTCCATCTACGGCCACTTTTATGACCTGTCAAGTAAAGACTACCAGACCATCGGGAGCCACACATCTTACTACAAGGACCTGCTCCGGTTTCTGGACTGAATCCACATCAAGGACCTGCTGGAGTCCGAGCAGCAAGAGAAGGCTTTCCCACTGGGCCTCACAAGGCTGCTTGATAAAGGAGCATTTAACTTCTGAGAGCTCCTCATATACCCTGCGCTATAGTCATTGAGGAATATTGACCAGCAGTTGTTCATTGACACCCTGTATGCCTTCAATAGCCACAATGTCGAGAAGTTCCAGACAGTGAGGGCAGCCTAGGGCCAGCAGCCTGATTTAGCTGCCAACAAAGCCCAACTGCTGAGGAAGAACCAGCTGCTGTCTTTCATAAAGATGACTTTCACATGGCTACCAAGCAGACAGCTCACTTTTGAGGAAATTGCTAAAAGTGCTAAGATCACCACGAATGAGGCACTGTCAGTGGGATTGGTCAGGGGCAGCTTTGACAAGTGGACAGATACTCCCACATAACCTGTGTACAGCCCAGCGTGCTAGACCTGTAGCATATCACACGCATGAGGGACCATCTGCAGCTGTGGTATAAAGCCATGTAGAGCACGGAGATGCTGGTGGGGCACCAGAACTGCACATCCTCACCTAATGCTGGGCTGGTGCAGTGTCTAGGTCTGTGGGACAGAGCAGACCAGAGGAGTTGGGGGCTTACTGGAGATGGGATTCACTCACTCCCCACAGCTGAGTGAACATCTTCAGTGGAGTCTGAGGCATCCCTCAGTAAATAGTTCATTGTATTGGAGAATGATTTGTATGTTGCCATTTGCTTAGTATGCAAGTAATTGCAAGTAGTTACCTTGGGCTTCACAACTACTTGTTATGTATCAGAAAGCTGCATGATTATGGAAGATGGAAGAACAATTGATGCCTTTGAGCTGAGGTGCTGGAGAAGAATCTTGAACAAACCATAGACTATCAAGAAAACAAATACATCTGTCTTGGAGCAGGTGAAACCAAGTTTCTCCTTGGAGGCTAGGATTTTGAAGTTCCATCTAACTTACTTCGGGCATGTGGCCAGGAGGGACCAATCTTTGGAGAAGCCATCATGCTCAGAAGGGTGGCGGACAGTGCAGAAGAAGACGACCCTAGTGAGATGGATTGATACAGTGACTAGGGCAAAGAGGTAGGAGTGCTAGATTCAGTGAGACTAGCTCAGAACAGGGCAGGCTTCAGAGCTGTTGTACATAGGGTCGCTATGAGTTACAGATAACTTGATAGTACATAACAACATGAACAATTGTGACGTAGCTTAGATGAGCACATGCTTAATTGTTTATTGTTTGCTCTTATTAGTAGGGCACTTACCTGTCAGTGTACTGTAAGATAACTTGTGGGTTGCTGTTTTGGTAGAAACTATCATGATGGGCTTCAAATGTCAGAAGGGTCACCTACGATGGACTGGTTTCTGCATAACATGATTAAAACATGATTTACATAGCTCACCATAAGTTAAAAAGCACTCAATAGAAAACTACACATTAAATTCCCCTTTCTAGAGTGGTTTGTTTACAGATTAGAGGTAATTAGTGAAGACAATGAACTTGTATCTTCACCTGTGTTTTTAAAAGTGGACATTGTACCTTAGATAATGAAATAGCTGATAGGTAAAGTAGGTCTTAGATAGAATCAGAAACAAATAATGTACAGTTCACATTTTAAAACAATTTTAATAGATTGTCCCTTCTGATTCTGGTTCTGACATCATATTGGTTTAGTCATGTAGTCAATCTTTTCAACCTTCTAGTTAGATCTCATTTCACTATTCTACTCTGATAATGTCCATCAGACATGGGAAATTTTTTTCCTTAAAATTTTAAAATAAAAATATTTATTCTCTAACTGGAGTCCCTGGGTGGATCAATCAGTTCTGTGCTGGGATACTACTACAGGTGGGAAGATCTAAATTCACCTAAGATATTTTGGAAGACTGGCTTAACAATCTACTTCTAAAAGATCACAATCATTGAAAACTTTATGGAATAGTCCACTCTGAAACACCTTAGTCTTTAAATTGATATTTTTTGTTGTCTAGTATCTTGCTTATCTATCATCTATAATTTTGTGAGATTTGTGTGTGTGTGTTTCACATTACTCTTTATTCACATTGTGCTTCATACAATAAAAATTTTTGTTTCATTTTAAAAGTTTTTGGTTCTCCTCTCCCTTGCTTCTCTTTAGTAGGTGATAGAGGCCCTTGACAACATATTTGCACAATGCAATGGCTTGACTGCTTCCAAGGTTGTTGATTGTGGACGAAATTCTTCACAGCTTTAACCTCCATTTGTCATAATGGTGTGTATTAATCCAATTATTTCACATGTTTCTCAGCCAGGATGTTCCTTAGAAACAAAGATAGTGAGACTTTATTTCACAAACTGTGAGACCGTGAGCATATTTTATCAGAAGGTGCCAGTTTTGAGAAAAGGACAAGGTATTTGGAAAGTTGGAGGACTGAAGAAGGTGGGAAAGACTCTCAAAGAGATGAACAGACACAGTCATTGCAACAGTGGACTTAAGCACAGCCAAAATTGTGAGGATGGTGCAAGATAGATATAGTTTCCATCTGTTGTACGTAGGAAGTCAGAGCCAACTCAGTGACAACTTACAACAACCTTGGAACACACGGATTTACTGTGAATGAGCATGAACTCCAGGGCAATTGATTTGGCTCTTTTTTTCTTTTCATTCTCTAAATGACAAGATTAATTTTTCAATACATTAAACTTGGTTTTCAGCTTCTTTAATGTCTGCAAACCTTTGGCCATTTTCTTCTTATCCACCATCCTAGTCACTTTTTAGTCCCTTTGCTTTAATACTTCTTTCTCTTTTCAATTCTTTAGTCCCTGATTTCACACAGTTTCTTATCAATAACCTAAACTTTACTGTTCTGTTTTCCTTCTGGTGACCCTATCAGTCCCATGGAACAAAATCTAATTTTGGATTAATCCTATTCATAATCTCCTCTGGGTTTCTTGGAGCTTTTCAGAGCTGCTGGGCATTCTCACAAGTCTACAAATGGTGTACCTGTAAACTGACAGCCTCCAAATTTGAAGTGTCCTTCAATGTCATATAAAACCTCTGTGTCCCTCCTGAAAACTTCTGCTCATTTTCCAAAATGCTTCCAAATCTTTTTCTGTCTACTTCCTAGTCCTCCCTTGATTAAATTGCTACTTTCTTCTCAGGAAAGCCAGTAAACTCTCTACTACATAGACTCATCATTTTCTCATTCATTCAAACTATCTGTAAAGGACATTTTACTCATTTTATACATGAATTTGCTTCCTTCTGGGCCTGCTCAAAATGTTTTCTTCTCTGAGATTTAAAAAATTTCTCTCTCAAATCACTCATAACTCCTTGCCTACTGAGTCATTGTTCGTAGCAATTTAACATACTAGTTCTTTCACTATTAAAAACAAAAAATCCTTTTCTGGATATCAAGTACACCTTTTATACCCTACTGTTTCTTGGAAAATGTCTTGAAAGACCTCATAACACTATTTCTACACCTCTCCCTCCCTTCTTTTGGTATGCACATCCTACTGTTTTTAACAAGTCACCCGTGCTTGGCATCTTGCTAAATCCAGTGAACCCAATCTAACATTTTCTATTTTTGATTGCCCTAAAATATGCATGAGGTTGATAATTTTATTTTTATAAAATATCCTTTACTTTTTAGTGCATTTGTGTTTATCTCTTTCCCGTACCTTCTTATTAATTGTTAAAACCAGTTGTGTTTTATTTTTCTTTCTCACACCTTCTACTAATTTTTAAAAACAGTTTATTGAGGTCCAAATACACGTAGTAAAACATGCCATTTTTACAATGGCAACCTGTACAACTCAGGAACGTGGATTGCATTCCTCAAGATATGCAAGCATTTTTGTAGTATTTTTCTGAATTTCTTTACCACAATTAACATCAACTGAAAACCTCTAAGCAAAGGCTGCCTTTTTCTTTCTCCAGCTAATGTTGGTGGAATAAGTGATAATCTATGCTTTCTCTTATTTTTTCTTTAGAAGCAAGATAATAAAATCTTTGTCTGTTTCCCACTGATTTTTCATTCTCTGAGTATTATGTTTTCAAGATTCATCTGTTCTGTATAAGGTATTTTTTCTTATGAATAGGTAGTATCTCCTTAGTCCATGCTTTGTTAGCAGCCCTCACAAAGTGGGGGACCCTGTAGGAGGGGCTGTCTAAAGGGAAGGTGATGGCAAAAAGGAGGACCAATACCAAATTAATCTGTCATTTTTGTATTAGGGAAGTTTCTTTGCATACTGACACACATAATAGCTTAGATAAGTTTATATTTGTTTTTCTATCATGTGATTTTTTAAAAATGTATATACTGTACTAAAGCTGAGTTTCTAAGTTAGGATAGATTAGGAAGTAACGGTATTGAAAGAGGAAGTTCAAGCTGCTCTGAAGGACCTGACAAAAAATAACGCTCCAGGAATTGATGGAGTACTAGTTGACATATTTAAAAAAAAACAGATGCTGCCCTGAACATGCTCACCAGGTTGTGCTAAGAAATCTGGAGGACAACTACCTGGGCAACTGACTGGAGGATATTAATATTTCTTTCTATTCCAAAAAAAGAGTGACCCAAAAGAGTGTCAAAATTATTGGACAATATCACACACAAGCAAAATCCTGCTGATAATGATCCAAAAACAACTGGAAAAGCACAATAACAAAAAACTACAAGAAATGCAAGCTGGGTTTAGAAGAGGCCATGAAACTAGAGACATTATCACCAACGTCAGATAGATCTTGGAAGAAGGCAAAGAGTACTAGAGGAATGTCTATATATGTTTCATTGACCATGCAAAGACATTTGACTGTATAGGTCACAACCAATTGTGACTAACCTTGTGCATAAAGGGAATTCTAGAACACTTGATTATGCTTATGTGAAACCTATAATTGGATCAGAAAGCAGTACTCAAAACAGAGCAAGGAAACACTACATATTTCAAAATCAGAAAAAAATGTATGCTAGGGATGCATCCTGTCCTGAGACCTTTTCAACCTATATTCAGAACAGATCATTCAGGAGACTGGGCTTTATGAGGAGGAATGTGGCATCAGGATTGGAGGAAGACTCACCAACAACCTATGTTATGCAGATAACACAATCTTGCTTGCTGAAACTGAAGAGGATCTGAAGTGCTTGCTGCAGAATGTCAAGGATTGTAGTCAGAAATAGGGATTGAAGCTCAACATCAAGAAGACAAAGATTCTCACCACTGGGCAAATTGGTAGCGCCAATGATGGATGGAAAAGATTGAAGTTCTCAACAGTTACAGCTTGTTTGGCTCCACAATCAACACTCTTGGGACTAGTAGTCAGGAAATTAGAAGATGAATTGCATTAGGTAAATCTGTTGCCAAGGACCTCTCCAGAGTACTGAAAAGCAATGATGTCAGCCTAGAGACTAAGGTGTACCTGATTCAGTCCATGGTCTTCACAATTGTTCTGCATCAGAGAGCTGGACAATGACTGAGTATGACAGAAGAAGAACTGATCCCTTTTAGTTGTGGTGCTGGAGAAGAATCTTGAACATTACATGGACTGCCAAGGGGGGAAAAATTTGTTCTGTCGATATGGTGAAGCCAAGAGAATTTCTCCTTGAAGGCTAGGATTTTGAAGCTCTGTCTTACATACTTTGGGCACATGGCCAGGAGAAACTGATTCCTGGAGAAGAACATCATACTCAGAAGGGTAGAAGGACAGTATGGGAGAGGAAGACCCCAAATGAGATGGGTCAACACCATAACTAGGACAATGTGGGGGTAGGTGTTTCAGAGTCATTGAGACTGGCTCAAGACAGGGCAAACTTCAGAGCTGTGGTACATAGAGTTGATATGAGTCACAGGCAACTTGACGGCACAAAGCCACCACCATAACAACGTCCATTTCTGAAATTACAGGGCTTCGAAATCCTGTGAAAAATAGAACACACTTAGACTAATAGAGGTTCAGCCCTCATACTGAGAAACCCAAAATGAAGAGAAATAGTTGCAAATGTCATTATACCTAAATAATTATTGGAACATGACATTTATGAATATGAATGTAGGACAATTGGATGTTATTAAAAATAGAATGTATAAATACATGATATAGTATGCTGGGAATCAAAAAGTGAGGAAAAATGTACTTCTTAAATATACTTTTTTACTTTAAAAGTAAAAAAATCCAACCCATTTCTATATCCTAAAATGTAATTCTATGAGTGACAGGAAGACTTGTTAATACCATTTTCATTGAAATATATATACCAACAACTAGAGACAAAAAGAAAGAACTAGAAAATTTCCACCAACTTTGAAGTGCGAACATGCACACAAGTTCATTAATAATAATTGCTATTTGAATGCAAAGGTTAGGAACAAGGAAGAAAGATAAGTAGTGGAGAAAATATAGACTTGGTGACAGAAATGAGGTTGGAGATAGAATTTTATACAATCAAAGATTTTCTTATTGTAAATAAATTTTCATAAAAATAATAAATGTTGACTATATACATGGATTCCAGGTACCTGATCGTCTACAAAGGAATCAGATTGATTGTTGATCCTTTGAATGTCTTCCTCTGTGAAAACTCTTTCCACATCTTTTACCTATTTTGTAGTTAGATAGCACTCAGGAAGAATGATTTTGAAAAATACTACATAACTTGTGAGAGACTGGAGAGCATTTTGCTGCATGAACTAATTAAGTCTCACAAGGACAAATACTACATAAGGCCATTATGATAAAAATAGAAGAATAACTAGTAAAACATGCATGGGATCTCAAAAGGGGAAGGGGTAAGAGCAGAGGGGTGAAGATGTGTAGGAGCAAAGCCACAGGGTTGTACAGTTTGGTGTGTAGAGGAAGGGAGAAGGAAATGGGAAGTATATGGGCAAAAAGGCAGAGTAATGATAGGTAAGGTTCAATGATGATTAGTTTTATAAAACAATGATGTGAATGATTGTATGAAAGATAATATGCATGAAAAATAGGGTGAAATAAAATATATATGATCTTGGTAAGCAAACCAATTTAAAAAAGAACCAAAATATGACCTTGCATCTATCTCATCTGAATTTAAAAGGCATCTATGAACAGTTTTTAGGCCTTAAACACTAATGACTGAATACCAGAAAAGGTGTGGAATGATGTCAAGAATATAATTCATGAAGAATGCAAAAGATCATTACAAAGACAGAGGAGGAAGAAAAGGTCAAGATGGATGTTGGACGACTCTCTGAATATTGCATTAGATCACCAAGAATCCAAAACAAAGTAAAGAAATTTGGAAATTGAACTCTACAGTAGATTTCAAAGGGCAGTTTGTAAAAAGAAATATAACTACTATAACAAAATGTGGAAAGAGCTGGAGTCAGAAAATCAAAAGAGATGAACTCGTTCATTACTTCTTAAGCTGAAGAACCTGGAGAATAAATTCAAGCCTTAAGTTGCTATACTCAAAGATGCTTTGGGCAAAACATTGATTTAGGTAGTATCAAAAGAAGATGAGAGGAATTCACTGAATCACTAAATCAAAAAGGATTGACTGACAAAGAACTATTTCATGAAATAGTACATGATCAAGAAGCAATGCTACTAATGAAAGAAGTTCAAGATACTCTGAAGAAATTGGCAAAACTTAAAGTCCCTAGAATTGATTGAATACCGATTGACATATTTCAACAGACAGAAGCAGTACTGAATGTGCTCACCAGGTTGTGCCAAGAAATGTGTAGGACACTCACTTGGCAAACTAACTGGAAAAGATCCATCTTTATTCCCATTTCGAAAGATAGATGATATTGTTAAAATATTTTCACATAAATACAAAACCTTGCTGAAGATTATAAAAAAAATAATAGAATAGTACATTGTCAGAGAGCTGCCAGAAACAAAAGTTGGGTTTAGAAAAAGGCCATGACATTCAGTATTATTCAAAATGGGTGTCCCTGGAGGACATTATACTGAGTGAAGTATCTCCATCACAAAAGGACAAATATTGCATGGTGCCACTGTTCTAAAACAGGACTGAGCTTGGGTTTGGGGGGAGGCTGAGACAGATGGGTTCAATAATGTATACTGTATTGAAATAGATGAGGGAGAACACTGTTTAAAAGGGATATGTGATTGGGCATTTTTGTCATGATGAGAGTCCAGAGCGAAGGCTGCATAGTGGAGTGGACCTGGGGGGAAGGACTGTAAAACAATGAAAGAATATTTCTTTTACTTTGCCAAGAGGATAGTGTACTGGGCAGGAGGGGAGGGTTGGGAGGGGAGAAAAGTGCAACAATGGGTGAATGGAGAGAAAAAAAAGGCCATGACACTAATCCCTGGTGCCACTAGTCCATCATTGCTAATGTCAGATAGATCTTGGCTGAAAACAGTGAGTACAAAAGCATATATATTTGTGTTTTCTTTACTATGCAAAGAGTTTTGATTGTGTGGATAACAATAAATTATGGCTAACATTGAGAAGAATGGGAATTCCATAACACTTGATTTTGCTCATGCAAAACCTATACTAGACCAGGGAGTTGTCACATAAGAGAAAATGGGAACACTATATAGTTCAAAATTGAGAAAGTACTGTATCAGGATGTATACTTTCTCATGCCTTTTTAATCTATTGGTGAAACAGATTATTCTGGAATCTGGACTTTATGAGGAAGAATGTGGCATCAGGATTGGAAGAAGTCTCATCAATAGCCTGGGTTATGCAGATGATACAACTTTGATTGCAGAAACTGAGGAGAACTTGAAGCATTTGCTGCAGAAAGTCAAGGACTGCAACTTTCAATCTAGATGTCATCTCATCATCAAGAAAACAGATTTCACCACTAGGCCAACTGGCATCATTATGATAGATGGAGAAATGATTGAGGTTGTTAACAATGTCATCTTATTCAGATCCACAATCAACATACAGTCAGGAAATGAAAAGAGAAGTTGCTTTAGAAAGTCTGTGGTCAAGAATCTTTCCATATTGCATAAGAGAAACAGTGTTAGTGTAGTGACTAAAGTACGCCAGATCCAGGCCGTGGTCTGCTCAGTTGCTTGCTCTGCATCTGAAAGCTGGAAAATGACAAAAGAAAAAGAGTATTGAATAGATCATGAACTGCCAAGAGAATACACAGGTCTTTCTTAGAGAGAGTGAAACCAGTTTACTTCTTGGGAAGCAAAGATTTTTTAAAGTCAGTCTCACATACTTTGCTCATGTTGTCAGAAGGGACCAGCCCTTGGTGAAAGACATCATGCTTGGAAGGGTAGAGTGTCAATGCAGGACAGGAAGATCATAGAAGAGATGAACTGACACACTGACTGACAATGACAGTGGTATGTCAGAGATGATGAGATGAGCTCAGGTTAGGGCAGGGTTCAGAGCTATTGTTCATAGGGTTGCTATGAGTAGTAGTTGACTTGATATACAACAACAGTATCTTGTTGTTTATTTACTCATTTTTTGTATATTTTGAGTGCTTCCATCCTTTGCCTGTTGTGAGATGTTTCAGTGAATATAAGAGGACAGGTCTTTGTCAGCTATGTTTCCTCTATTAACCTTCTGTGTTAGTATTTCTCAATATCTTGCAAAGGCTTTATTCTCTTTGTTGCATATACTCTCCTTAAGCCATCTCATTCACTTCTGTGCCTTCAACTGATTCTATATAGATAATTTTAACATTTCTAACTGCAGTGGAGACCTTTCTTAAGACTATCAGAATAATCTGCTACATTTCTCTGCTTAGAGGCTCACTGGAATCTCAAATCCATTGTATCTCAAAGTGAAAATATCTCCTCTTCTATTCCATGCAACTTTTGTGTCTTATCTCAGCAAAGAGTATAATCACCAACCTATGGAATCAATCTTAGTTTTAAATTTAAATAATTTTTAACTTAACTGGCCATATTCACCTAGTTAATGGAGATTCTTGAGCCTGTCTTTATCTCCTTCTTTATTGCTATGTCACTTTGTCACCAGTCTTGCTTCATCTCCTTCAAAGTCATCAATGTTAAGTTTCTCAAATCTGCAATGAAATGGGAAAAATAGTTTTGTTTTGTTGTTTTCGTTTTCTTAATCCCACCTTTGTGCTGTTTAAAATGTCTTCCTGGCTCCTTGCTGACTCTAAGATAAAATTTGAAAATTTTGTCTTAAAAAATACATGCACATATTTAATTGCATTTCATAACTGAAAATTGACAGCATGAATTAACTTGCAGTTAAGCCTCTACATTTCTCATACAATCCTTGAAACGTTCAAGTAAAATTGGTCAGTAAAAGCATCTGGTGGGCCCATTAACTTGGAAGACCACTGAGGGTACTAATATTGTAGTCTTAGAATGTAAACACAGAGTGGATTAAATACCTTTCTTATTACAGACACTAGAAAGTCCACTGAGAGGGATTTTCTTTCCTCTCTGTGGCCTAAACTGTTTCAAATCTAGTAGAGTTCTAGGAAGAAAAATCTTAAATATACTTAGAAAATCCATCCTTTTCTGTAGTTCTGTGTAAAGAAAGACTTCCTACACTAAAAGGACTAATAGAAATGTGAAGCTGGTAAAGGCAGATGGCTTTCTAACTTTTTTGAGTTCTCCTCTCTCCTCCCTTCAAGCTGCTCATTCTCTAGCTTTCCTTAGCTCAATCAATAGCACTGCCATCCTTCCAATTTCAAAGGTGGAAACACACTACCATTCTTGATGCCTTTCTTTCTCCTTTTGATGTCCACTGTGAGGTTTACCTTTAACAAACTCTTAATACGGTCACCTCTCTCCATGTCTTTTAGTGATGCCATCATAAAAATGACTCTTGTTATTGTCATTCTCTTCAATCTGGTCTCCTTGCTTGCACATATGCATTCCTCCTCCAACACAATATGCCCTCCACACGGCAGTTAGTTTGCAAAATATAAACACATCACGCCACTTTCTCTCATAAATGTCTCCACTTGCTCCCACTATATTTAAATTTACTGTTTAGGTCATGACAAATTATGGCTAATATTTAGAAGAATGGGAATCCCAGGACAATTAATAGTGCTCCTATTAAACCTGTTTGTAGACCAAGAACCTGTTTTCCTAGCAGAACAAGGGAATACTATCTAGTTTAAAATCGGTAAAGGTATACATGGTTGTCATTGTGCTATGTGTCACTGAGTTGCTTGTGACTCAGCAACCTTATGTACAACAGCACTGAACCCTGCTCTATCCTGTACCAACCTTATTGCCTTATTGTCTCTGAAACAGTCTATCCATCTCATCGAGGGTCTTCCTCTCTTGCACTGTCCCTCCACTCTTCCAAGCATGACGTCCCTCTCCAAGGACTGGTCCCTCCTTGCAACATGACCAAAGTATATCAGAAGAAGCCTCATAATCCTTGCTTCCAGGAAGCAGCCTAGTTCCACCCTCTCTGGAACTGTTTGTTCTCCTGGCAGTCCATGATATATTTGATACTTTCTCCAGCACCACAACTCAAAGGTGTTGACTAGTTTTCTGATGCATAACAAGCAATTGTGAAGACTATGGCTTAGTCTCCAGACTGGCATCATTGCGCTTCAGTATTCTGGAGAGGTTTTTGGTTGTGGACTTTCTCAATGCAATTTGTCTTTTGATTTTCTGGCTGCTGGTACCAAGAGTATTTATTGTGGAGCCAAGTAAAGTAAAGCTGTTTACAATCTTAATCGTCTTACCATCTATCATGATGCTGCCAACTGGCCCAATGGTCAATGGCCCAAAGAGTCTTTGTTTTCTTAATGTTGAGCTTCAGTCATATTTAAGGCTTCAGTTCTTTACCTTCTGCAGCAAGCACATTGTATCCTCTGCGATTTTAGCAAGCTGGATTGTATCATCTTCATAATTCAGATTGCTAATAGATGTTCTTCCAATCCTCACGCCACATTCCTCCTCATAGAGCCCAGCTTCTTGGATGATCTGTTCTGCATATAGATTGAAAAAGTATTGTATAGAACTCATCCCTGGAATACAGCCTTCCATATTTTGAACCATGTTTCCTTTCTCTGTTCTGATGACTGCTTCCTGATCCAAGCATAGGTTTCACATAATCACATTAGGATTGTTTTTATACTTTCTTCATACTTATTCAATCTGTATGCTTAGCAAAATTTCTAGAAACTGTAATATATGAAGAAAGGATGTGGCATCAGGATTGGAGGAAGATGCATAGACAATATCCAAAAATACAACCTTGCTTGCAGAATGTGAAAAAGTATTGAAGCACTTACTGGGGAGGACTGATCAATAAGGACTTATGTCTCAATATCAAGAAAACAAATATCCTCAATACTGGACCAATAGGCCACATCATGAGAGATGGGGAAAAGATTAAAGTTGCAAAACTCTTATTTTATTTGGACTCACAATCAAATATTCATTGTAACATCAGTCAGGGGGTCAAAACACATATTGCTTTGCTAAAGTCAGCAGTCAAGGACCTCTTGAAAGTGCTAATGAGTAAGGATGCCTATTTAAAGACTGAGGTAAACCTGATGCAAGCTATGGTTTTTGGTTTGTTTGGGGTTTTTTGTTTGTTTGTTTTTGTTTTTAATTGCTTCTTGTGCATCTGAAAACTGGACAAAGAATCAGGATGACAGAAGAACTGATGCCTTCACATACCCATGGATTGCTAGAAGAACAAAAAGAAATCTGATTGGGGGGAAGTACAACCAGAATCCTCTTTAGAGGCAATGATTGAATTGTATACTTTGCCAGGTTTTCAGGAGAGGCTAGTCCTTTGACAACAGCATCGTTCTGGGCAAACATGGGAGGTAAGAGAAAGAGAAAAAGTCACTCCACAAGAAATGAAGTGATACCATGACTGTAACAATAGGTTTGAGCATATCAGAGATCATGAGTCTGGTGCAGGTTAGGGCAAGGTTCAGATTTGCTTTTCATAATACTGTTGTTGCTATGTGTCAGCAAGCTAGAACTGACTCATAGATGACTCTCTAGTATGTTGTT
>NW_006399860.1:4052705-4066955 GCF_000299155.1 Elephantulus edwardii | reverse complement strand
CTCCAGTGCAATCTTCAGACTCTCTAGTATAGAAACTCTAAATCACAGGGGACGAGATTGCCCATCTTTATCCCATGGAGCAGCTGGTGGAGTTGAATTGTCTGCCTTTGAGTTGGCAGCCCAACTCTAACAACCATGACACTTACATTAAGGAACACTGGTACAATATTTAAGTGGTTGGTTGCAAATGAGGTTCAAACACCACTTTGTGGAAGGGATTCTGTGGAAGAAACTCGACTCATTGCAGACAAGTTGAAACTTAATACATAACCCTCCAACATGTTTCAATGGCTGTAAATTACATGGGAGGAGATTGCCAAATTTTTCTCCTTCAGAAAATCTGGTAGCTTCAAACCTCTAGAGAGTGGTGGCCCTTGGAGTTTGACACGCAAGTACTTCTGAAGAAGGCTCCCTTGTGGAAGAGGAGACCTGCCTATATGCTGTCTTAGGGGGAGATCTGGTGACTAGATCTCCCTATATGCTCTCTTAGGGGGAGATCTGGTGACTTGCTGTAGTTGTTAGGTGCCACCAATTAGACTATGACTCATAGTGACCCTATGAGCAACAGATCTGAATCCCGACATATCCAGTGATGTCCTCATACCTCCTGACACATTAGAGTCCATTGTGACAGTTACCTTGTCCATCCACCTGATTGAGAGTCTTCCTCTCCTTCACTGACTTTCTAATTTTCCGATAATCATGTCCCTTTCGAAGGAATAGCCCTTCCTAGAAACAAGTGCAAAATATGTGAGGCAAAGATTCATTATCTCTTCCTCTAGAGAGCATTCTGTCTGCACTCTCACCAAGATACATCTGCTTGTTCTTTTGGCAGTCTTTAGGATGTTCAGTATTCTCTTCCAACACCACAGCTTAAAGGCATCAGTTCTACTTATGCCTTGCTTCTTGATACATTGTCCAGCTCTCAGATGTATAGCAAGCATTTGGAAAAACTATGGCCTGAATCAGACACACTTTATTCCTCAAACTGACATTATTACTCTTTAACAACTTGGAAAAGTCCCCGACTGCAGACTTTGCCAGTGCAATATATCTGGTTTCCTGACTACTGGTACCAAGGTTAATTGTGGATCTAAGTAAGATGAAGTTGTTGACAGTTTTAATCTTTTCTCTATCTATCGTGATGTTGCTTATAGGTCCAGTGGTAAGAATCTTTGTTTTCTTGACATTGAGATGCAATCCACGTTGATGGTTATATTCTTTGATCTTATGCAGCATGTGTTTCAAGTCCTCCTCACTTTCAGCAAACAAGGTTGTGTCATCTGCATAACATGGGCTATTGATGAATCTCCCACCAACCCTGATGCCACATTCCACTTCATAGAATACAGCTTCTCAAGTAATTTTCTCAGCATAGAGATTAAATAGCAATGGAGAGAGACTAAAACCCCGATGCACTCCTTTCTTAGTAGTATTTCTTTGTTCAGTTAGCATAACAGCCTGATCTAGGTGTAGGTATTGCATGAGCAAAATTAAGTGCTCTGGGATTCCCATTCTTTTCAATGTTAGCCATAACTTGTTATGATTTACACAGTCAAAAGTCTTTGCATAGTCAATAAAGTATAAATAAACATTTCTCTCTTATTCCTTACTTTCATCCAGAATCCATCTGACAACAGCAATGATATCCCTGGTGCCACGGTCTATTTTAAATTTTGCTTAAACTTCTGGCTGTTCCCTATATATGAACTATTGTAGCCACTTTTAAATGATCTTCATCATTATTTTGCTTGCATGTGATATAAATGATATTGTTCAATAGTTTCTACATTCTGTTGGATCACTTTTCTTGAGAATGGGGACAAATGTGAATCTCTTCCAATCCATTGACCAGACACATTTTCTGCAAATTTCCCGGCACAGACTGATTAGGACATCCAGAGCTACATCTGTTAATTGAAACAAGTAAATTTGTATTCCATCGTTTCTTGGGACCTTATTTTTGACAATGCCTTCAATGGAGCTTCCTCCTTTATTATCGTTGGCTCCTGCTTATATAGTACTTCCCGAAATATTTCAATATCAGTAAATACTTTTTGGTATAGTGACTGTGCATTCCCTTCATCTTCTTTTTATACTTTCTGGGCCATTCAATATATTGCTTATAGCATCTTTCAATATTGTGACCTGAGGCTTCAATTTGTTTTTTAGTTCTCTCAGCTTGAGAAATGCAGACTAAATACATCCCTCTTTGTTCTCCAATTTCAGCTCTCTGCACATTCTATTATAACATTTTGCTTTGTCTTCCTGAGCTGCCCTTTGCCATCTTCTGTTCCGGTCTTTTCCTTTGACCTGAACAGGTTTTCCCTTTGTTTTGGCTTCTCAACACTCCAGTGCATTTTGTAGTGTCTCTTCTGACATTCATTTCTATGTTTTCTTTCTCCTGTATCTTTATAATGACCTTCTTCTTTCTTCAAGGATGATATCCTTGATATCATCATTTAACTAAAGTGGTTTTTGATTATTGGTATTCAATGCTTCAAATCTGTTCTTAAAATGATTTTGCAATTCAGATGGAATAGATTCAAGATCCTATTTTGATTCCAATAGACTTATTTTTACTTTTCTTAGGTTCCAAATTCAACTTTCACATGAGTAATGCATGGGCTGACTCAAAGTCCACATTTAGCCTAGTTTTGACTGCTGATATTGAGCTTCTCCAGCAATTCTTTCCACAAATGTAGTCAATCTGATTGCTATGCAGCCCATCAGAGGAGGTCCACATGTAAAGTTGCCATTTTTTAAAAAGTATTTTCAAAGAATAAATTCTTTTTTAAAAAACTCTAAATTCAATCATTCTATTTTCAGCCTCATTTCTAAAACCACACCCATATTTTTCAACTACTATTACTTCTTCACTATTTCCGACTTTTGCATTCCAGTCACCTATTTTCATTATCACATCTTGATTGCATGTTTTGGACTGCAAGATTTGGTAAAACTTTTTCCTTTTGGCTGTAGATGGAGGTGCATATATTTGAATAAAAGTTCTATTAATGCAAATGGGGGGAGGGCGGAGGGGTTTGTGCGGGGAGAAGGGTGCGACAATGAATGAATGGAATCCCAAAATCTCTGTAGATGTTCATTGAAATGAAAAATAAACAACCTAAATTAAAAAAAAAGTTCTATTAATGGACCTTCCTTCTGGTGACTTAATGGTAAGGAATTATGTTGCCAACCCAAAGGTACACAGGTCAAATCCACCAGATGCTCTGCAGGAGAAAGATGGGCAATCCTCTCTTGTTTGATTTACTACCTCAGAAAACTCTGAACAGACAGTGACAACACCAATATGTACCCATAAATATTATAGCCTAAGAAACTCCATGCATTAGTTCTATGCTGCCTTATAGTATCCCTATGGATCAAAATAAATTTAAGGACTCATAAAAATAATATCATTTAAATTAGCAACATTGGCAGTTCAATAGTAAACAGAAAACTCATGATCATCAAGTCTCAACCAATTCATAGCTGTCCCTCTGAAGGTCTTCCTAGGCTATAAGAAAAACAAAACTTGTTCTTTGTTGATATTTATCAACTCCTGAGGAGTCAGGGGTATATGCAAACCCACCTTTGATAACAACATGATTCCTTAGGGACTACACCGCTAGAGCTCTCCATATTCAACAGCAGAGAACGAACATGCTTTGTATATTAAAGAGGTTCTGTTTGCACAAGGGGATGTTGTGTGAACAGAGCAAAGGAATATTACATGGTTTAAAATGAATTAAGGAGTGTCAGAGTTGTATACTTTCTGCATACCTATTCAATCTGTATGCTGGACACATTATTTGAGAAAATGGATTATACGAAGAAGAATGTGACATCAAGATTGGAGGAAGAATCATCAATAACCTACATTTTGCAGATGATACAACTTTGCTTGATGAAAATTAGGATTTGAAATGCTTGTTGCAGAAGATCAAAGCATACGGCCTTCAATATAGATTGTTCTCTATAGCAAAAGTATTCTTATGGTTATGGTGGCCTAGTGGCAAGAAGCTGCACTGCAATCCTGAAGGCAGACTGTTCGGACCCACCAGCTACTCCTTGGAAAGATGGACAATCTTCTCCCTTTCAATTAAATGCTTCTGAAAACCCACTGGAGGGCCAGCTATGGGTCAGTTCCAACTTGACAGCACAAAAGAACAGCCACCACTGGACCTATAGGCAAGATGGAGAAAAGATTGAAACTGTCAACAATTTCATCTTAATTAGAGTCACAATCAATACTCTTGGTACCAACAGTCAGGAAACTTGGAGACTTATTGCACTGTGACAGTCTGCAGTTAGGGACCTCTCCAAATTAATGAGGAGCAATGGTGTCAGTTTGAGGAGTAATATGTGTCTGATTCAGATCATAGTCTTTCAGATCACTTACTGTGCACCTGATAGCTGGGCAATGCATAAGGATGTCAGAAGAATCGATGTTTTTGAGTTGTGGTGTTGGAGAAGAGTACTGAACATCTCATGGTCTGCCAAAAGAACAAACAAATATGTCTTGGAGAGGGTGCAACCAGAATAGTCCTTGGAGGCAAAGATGATAAAGCTTCATCTCACGTACTTGGGGCGCATTGCTAAGAGAAGCGATTCCTTGGAGAAGAACAGCATTCTTAGAAAGGTGGAGGGTCAGTGAAAGAGAGGATGACCCTGAACCAGGTAGATTGATACAATGACTGCTGCAATGGGCTCTAGTGTGTCAGGAAGTGCAAGGTTAGTGCAGGGATAGGACAAGATTGAGACCTGTTGTTCACAGGGTCTCTATGGATTGTATTTAACTCATTAGCACCTAACAACAAAAAAACCAATATACTTTACAAAAATTTCACTTGAATAAATAATTTAACAAATATAAAACAAAACAACACCCCTAGAGTATCTTCTCTTGGAGAGGTTGATATTTGGTTCTCAGCCACGGCACCCCTTTGCAGCCTTCATCTGTCTGTCTGTCTGTCAGTGGTTGGCTGCATGTTGTTAAGATGCTCAATAGGTTTCAGTGATGCTGCCAGAATAAAGCAGATGAGGAAGAAAAGCTCTCAGAACCATAGTGAAAATAAATCGGTGCATAACCTACAGATCTCTACAATCTAATCTATAATTTAACTTGGGAATGGCAGTGGACCTGGTAATGATTCATTTCATTGTACATGGAGCTTTCAGCTTTCAATAGAAGTTAACAAAACTTGTATTAACATTCTGATCCACTACTGTGACATAATATCATCCTTTCATAGTATCTTTCTTATTCTTTAATTTCCTCTTGTAGCCACCTCTCTTGTATTCATTTCATACAACAATGACATTCATAGAGAAACCACCCTCCTAAAATTATGGCTCCCTAACTAACTACCTACTCTTTCAAACTTATTACCTGTTATTGCTATTGGTGCCGTTCATAACACTACCAATTTTCACAGTAAGAAAATACTTGACTTGATCCTTTAACTTTCCACTATTTCTTCCTGATTGTGCATCTCACAAGAAGATGTTATTGTCACTATTTTCTCAAGAGAACAGAGCATAGATTTGCCTATGATAGAATTGTGGTGCTAGAGAAGAGTCTTGAACATACCATGAACCGCCAAGAAAATAAATAGGTCTGTCTTGGAAAGAGTGAAGCCAAGTTTCTTCTTAGAGGCTAGGATTTTGAAGCTCCACATCACATACTTTGGGAGCATGGCCAGGAAGGACCAGTCCTTGGTAAAGGACATCATGCTTAGAAGGGTGGAGGGACAGTGCAGGAGAGGGTGTCAATGAATGAGATGGATTGATACAGTAACTAGGGCAAGGGTGGTAGGTGTGCCAGAATCAATGAGACTGGCTTAACACAGGGCAGAGCTGTTGTCCATAGGGTCGCTATGCGTCACAGGTGACTTAACTGCACATAACAACAGGTCATTATGTGTTTGTTTACTGAATGAACACCTGAATATCACATTGGGATTCAACTAATTCATTTTAGGAGAAAAAGAAATCTCCTTATTACTGAAAAGAAAAGTATTAATGTATCTCCCATATTTAAAAAAAAAGTTAAATTCCATATCATTATTAATGAAAGCTAAAACATAGTGTCCTACTGTTAACCTAAAAATATTGATAATTGTTTGATGTATTTGGTAAACTACTATAATTTATCTAAAATTTGTTTGTTTCTCCTAATTAAAGCTTAAAAATAAAAATCTAATTTATAATAGTACACATCTTACTTTGAATTGTGGTATTAGGGAAGAGTACTGAACATCCCATAGACTGCCAAAAGACTGAAATAGTATGCTTCAGAAAAAGCACAGACAGACTGCTTCAGAGGAGACAAGCTTAGTGAAGTTTCATCTCTCATACTTTGGACATGTTGCTAGAAAAGGTTATTTCTTGGAAAGGGATATTATGCTTGAAAATGTGGAGGGTTGGCAAAAAAGAAGACGACCCCTAACAAAACGCAATGGCTCAATGACTGAAACAATGGACTTAAGAGTATTACAGATAATGAGGACCACATAGGACAGAACAAGTTTCAAATCTGTTGTTCATTGGGGTTGTTATGATAGTACTACCCTCAAAGGCACCTAACAACAATGTATTCAATTCTGCAGGAGTTAATTGAGACAATTGGATTTCATCAAATGTTCAAATGTGCACCACAACAAGATAAAAGTAAATAACCTAATTGAAGTATGGGCAGAGGATATGAACAGACACTTCGCCAAAGAAGACATTCAGATGGCAAACAAACACATAGACAAATGTTAGAAATCCATAACCCTAAGAGAGATGCAAATCAAACAACTGTGGGATATCATCTCACTTCAGTAAGAATAGAAAAATTCATCAGAACAGCAAACATCAAATGCTGGTGAGGTTGTGGAGAAACTGGAACCCTTATTCACTGTTGGTAGAAGTGTAAAATGGGGCAGCCACTATGGAAGGCAGTATGGCGCTTTCTCAAAAAGTTTCTAATAGAAATGCCATTTGACCCAGCAATTCCACTACTGGGAATTTAACCAAAAGAAACCATAAGTGTCACCCCAGCAGATATAAGTACATCCATATTTATTGAGGCTTTGTTAGCAATGGCAAAGAGCTGGAAACAATCCAAGTGCCCATCAGCAAACAAATAGATAGAGAAGCTCTGGTATATTCACACAATGGAATACTATGCTGCATTGAAAAACAAGGAACTCATGAAATATTGTGCAAAACAGATGACCCTGGAGGACATTATGCTGATTGACATATCTCCATCACAAAAGGACAAATACTGCATAGGGCCACTGTTGTAAAATGGGACTGACATCGAGGTTGAGGGAAGACAGAAAAGGATGGGAGGAATGATGTAGATTGCATTGAAACAGATGAGGGAGAGAACTGTTTAAAAAAGATTGTCATTATATAAGTCCCAGAGGGAATGCTGCCTAGTGGAGTGTACTTGGGGGGAAAGATTGCATAAGAATGCAAGAGTTTTTCTTTTTCGTTTCAAGGGTAGGGAGAAAAGTGCAATAATAAATGACTGGAAATCCTAAGTCTCTGTAAACTTTCATTAAAATTAATGAAAAAATGTTCAAATTTGGTAACAATGGAAATAAGATAAAGATTGTTCCAATAAAATAGTTTTATAATTATGTATTTTCTTCACTCTTTTGTAATGTTATCTGAGTTCATTTTTAAAATATTTGTTAAAGATTATTTCGGAAAAGTAACAGCAATAATAAAAGATGAATGCCTGTAGACATGAAATATACTTCCTTCTACATTATGAAGTGAATTTCTAATCTCAGCTTAGTAAAAGAAAATCTACTAAAGGATGGAAGTTATTGGTTGAAGAATTGTAAGTCATAAATTACATATTAAATAAGATTAGACTATGCATCATATTATAAACAGCAAAAGATCATTAAGGAACAACACTTACCAATATAATCTCATATGGAAATTGACAAATTTCTAAGTTCTTTAATTCCCACTGTTATGCTTAATGTTCAAAATAATACAACGAAGAAAGAGGTACAGAATATCTTTACTGTACACAGAAAAACTAGAATCGGGGAAATTATATGATTTTGTGGAAAATTATACCACATAGAAACAGCAATTCTTGTTCTTCCTAACATGATGATTAGGATCCTGTTAAGAATAGGGTATCTTGGACAGACAGATAAATTATTGAAATAGGTTAAGTCTTCTGATTAGAACTCAGACTTGTACTCTAAAAGAAAAACATGCACCCACACACTACACATCTTTGCCTTTTACACATTTGTGTACAGTTTCAGTTAGAGAATTAGCTTTTGTTAGCAATTTTAGTGCCTTGGGTGGTCTTATCCCTATGTGAGAAGAACTGAGCTCAGATGAAAATGAGAGTTACCTGAGCAGGAAGTTTCTCAATCATGCTGAATTTACAATGAGTATATTTGGGGATGTGTGTTCAGACCATAGAGATTTGGGCCAAACATACTAAAAAATCTGCCTCTTATTAATTTTTTTCCTGAACACTTTGAGAGGAATAGCTTTTCATGATCTTAAGATTTTTACCTTTAACTATCTGAAATGCTTTTTTGTTTTTCTTGGCTTATTAGATACATCCTTGAGTATGAAAATCACATTTCCTACAAATGAAAAGCTAGACATTCTAAGCATAGAGATGATCGCAAATATGCAGATGATACATGTAGAACATAGTCAATAGCTCACTACATTGGATTTTGTTTGTCATGTGGGGGTTTTGTTGGCATCGAGTAGAAAGAGGAAAAGAAGTAGGCTGTCCTCCAGTTGTGCAAAGTCTCTCAATTTTCAGTTGATGAAAGCAAAGCCTATTTTTAGTTTTCTTTCAATCATAGGAAAACAGCTATCTAAAGAACATAAAACTTTTGAGTATGAAGAACAGATACTCTGCTTTTCAGAATTAAAGTTACCAAAGCAAAACAGTATTATGTCTCAGCCATCAGCTAATATAATTATCCTTACAATAAAATAAAAAAATGATTATTCTGTCAGAGTTTAAATTTAAATTATTACTACATGGTTTAAATTTATATAGAGAGATAGTGTTCTTCAGTATAAACGAACCATGACATAGCTTGAAAACTACACCAAATACCCTGACTTCAAGTCATTTTCTAGTTTAAGGGTATTCTCCATTGAGTTTCCAAGCCTGTATCTTTATGATAAGTAACAGCCCTAATTTCTCCTATGGAGTGCCAGGTAGACTCCACTGGCCAACCATCAGGCTAAGAGGATAATGTGTAAGACACTGTAGAGCCTGGGTTCCTTGGTATATTTAGAGAACTTGTCAAATGATGATTCTGATTCAGCAAGTCTTAAGTATAATCAGAAATTCTTCATGTCTTAAAATTCTCCAACCGATGCTAATACTGCTGGTCCACAGACCACATACGTAGTATCAAGGTTCTAGATTCTACTTAGAAGGTTAGTGGCCTATTGGATAGGGAATTGTGCTGACAACCCAAATTCTAGTCATTCAAATCTACTAACTACTCTGTAGGAGAAAAATGGGCAATCTTCTCCCATTTGAGTTATGGCCTCTGAAAATCCACTGAAAGGTCAACTGTGGGTCCTTCTGGCTTGACAGCAATAAGATTTCGAGTTAGAAACCGGATTTTAATGTTGGATCCCAACTACTCAATGGTAGCTTACTGTGACTATCCACTGAACCTTCCCTGCTCTGTTTTGGATGATCCCTTTCCCTCCTTTTTGCTAACATTCATGCTTCCGTCTCTGAGTTGATTGCTGTCTCTTATTGTGGAATTTATTATTGACCCTATGAACAATGTATCTGAACCCTGTCCTATCCTGTGTCATCCTCTTTATTTCAGACAAACTCAAGCCAATTGCAAATGTCACCATGCCAATGTATCTGGTTGAGAGTCTTCCTCTCTTTTGCTGAGCCTCTTCTTGACTACCTATGACTCTCATGCAGTTGCAAAACACCAGGTGATACTTTTAAGGACTGCAGCATTCTGATCTCTTGTCATCTGTCATGAACCAGTGAAATAGATTCTGTAAAAAATTCAGTTGAACCACTATAGCATCTAATCAAAGTATAACTTCCTGCTACCCTATTTATCTCTCCATGGTACTCCATTTATCTTAAATCTACACATTTAACTCTGAAATGTGTTTACTTAACTCTTAAGTGTTTTTGCTGAAAGAACTATAAAGTAATTTTGTTTGTTTGCTTGTTCTTTGCTGCAATTTGATGTCCAAATAAATCTGAAAATAATCTGCTATTTTCCTGAAATGTTTGGTCAGCATTACTCTGGAGGGATTTAGTTTGCTTTCCAATATTTTTGTTCCACTTGGCAGGATGAGTGCTGAATATGTATAATTAGAGAAGACATATAGAGTGCCTGGGTGGTGAGAATGGTCAATGTGCTCAGCTGCTAATGGAAAAATTAAAGAGAACATAGAAAGATCAAGAGTGCCATGGATAAAAGACTTGATGATCTACCGCTGGGGGGAAAAGCCATTTAAAATTATGCAGAGCAAGGATACTCTGACACGAGTTTGCCAAGAGTTGGAACCAACTGCAAGTAGGAGAGTTGTCCATTCAGATATTCAATAGTCAGATTTTAAGCACTATGACTGCTTGAAAAGGAAAGATTTTGATAAGGTGAAATTATTTTATATTTTCCCCCTAACATTGTTAGGTAAATACTTCATCCTGGTTAAGAAAGCTTTGGTGACCTTGTCCATAGTGGATTGCACTACCATCACAAAGACCACACTTATCATGGTTTGAATGCACTAGCAATTTTGGGGTTCTGGTGGCTGTGTTGTAAGGAGGTGTGCTGAGCACCTATAGGTTTGAGTCCACCAGAGGTTCTATGGGGGAAAATGGACAATTTCCTCCCATGAGGTATGCAAGCTCTGAAAACCTGCTGGAGGGTCAGCTATGAGTTGGTTCTGATTGGACAGCAAACAGCAGTAGTTCTGGTGGTATTGTAGGTAGGGAGTTGTATTGCCAACCATACAGCTGGCAGTTTGAATCCATCTTTGGAAGAAAGATATACAGTTCAGTCCATGCAATTTACAGCTTCTGAAAACTTGCCAGAGTCAACTATGAGTTGGTTTTGATTTGACTGCAATGAGTTTGAGTTTCATCCTAGTTTTAATAACTGCATTTATTCTGTGGTCATACGAATGAATAAGCTACTCTTGTGTACTTAGTTCAAAATAAGCATCGGTGTAGTTGGAACAAAGTTGATTGTAAATCTTAAACAATTTCTATTTGGGGAGTTACAAATATATAGAAGAAAGCTTCTGTTTTATTCTCTTTCACTAGTCTTTTGGTTGTCTTTTTTCTTAGATATGCTTTTATCCTAGTATTCCTGAACTATATTTAAAATTATCCCTCAGATCATGATAATGACTGAATTGACACTTCAATTAATTAAAGCAAACATCTTATAGTCAGCTAACATCAGGAAATTATCTTATTGACCCTGAAAAAGAAAGTTGAAGCTAAAGTACAAGGAACAATAATTTATTCTCAGCTTCTTACCGTAGGTGAATATGTGGCTTTTACAGACTTACAAAATTATCTATTAAGATCTTCAATTATGGAAATTATTAGGCCTACCAGACATCATGTTACCTTTGAGCTCTGTTACATATTCAGTTTCAAATCTACTTCCAACACTTGGGTGGTCTAAAAATTGAGATAATTAATTAAACCCTTTGAAAAGCATCTGCCATCCACATTTTGTCTTGGATGAAAGAAATTATTCTTTACTTAAGGAAAGTTAATACCCAAAGGCTGCACATTAGCACTGTCTTGAATTGGAATTTGCCAAATCTGAAAATTGGCTACTCACATGCAATTTTCTTTAATAACCTATGAAAACTTAAATGAAATTGAATTAATAATTTAAGTAGAGAATTCGACCCATGAATCTTAACATTTAAAAGTTTTAGAATAAGTAGTGGATATATCAGTTAGATCATGGGTTCTTGGGGATAATATTTTAAATATTATTTTAAAAGACATGGAAAACAATAGAAAATAATTCTTTGGGATTTGTATTAGATTAATGTATAATTGAAGCAGTTTCTTGAAAAATAGGCTAAAAGAAAATGGAATTAATTCATGCCAATTAGTTTATATTTTTCACTTTGGTCATTGTTCAAATTAATTTCTGCTTAAAAATAGGAGGAAGGGTTTGGGTAAGTGGAGAAGAATACTATTATCAGCTAGCTGACTTAACAGATGTGTACATGGACCGCCAAAAGAAAAAAGAAGTATGTCTTGGAAGAAGTGCAGCCAGAGTGCTCCTTGGAGGCAAAGCAGCTTCA
This sequence comes from Elephantulus edwardii, assembly GCF_000299155.1. Classification (NCBI taxonomy): domain Eukaryota; kingdom Metazoa; phylum Chordata; class Mammalia; order Macroscelidea; family Macroscelididae; genus Elephantulus; species Elephantulus edwardii. Next base: position 4,054,625 of record NW_006399860.1, on the reverse strand, counting down.
CCTTTCATACTTGAGACAAGTAGCAAGGAAAGGCTATTCCTTGAAAAGGGACATCATACTTGGAAAGACAGTGAAGGAGAAGAAGACCCTAAATGAGATGAATTTACACAGTAACATCAGCAATGTCCTGTAGTGTGTCAAAAATTATGAGACTGGCACAGGATATGGCAGGGTTCAGGTTGGCTGTTCATGGGCACCTAACACAACTTTGATAAATTCTGGTGGTTTAATGGTAAGAAGTTTCACTCCCAAGACAAAGGAAATGGTTCAAACCCAGCAGCTTCTCAGTTCCAGAAAGGTGGACAGTATCTTCCCATACAGTTTACAACCTGTGAAAACTCAATGGAAGCGGAGTCAGTTCTGATTTGACAGTATGTAATGGCAACAAATTATGAAGGAAATTGTCAGTTTAAATTTTACCATTTCAAATTAGTGTGGGCAATTAAAATCAAGCAATTAAAATAGGCTTCATAATCTGTTGAGAGTTGTTGTTTGGTGTCATCAAGTTGAGCACAATTCATAGCAACCCTATGAACAAAATATCTGAACTCTGTTACATCCTGCATCATCCTCAGACTTCCTGACACATGAGAGCCTATTGTAAAAGTCACCATATCAGTCCACCTGGTTGAGGGTCTTCCTCTTCTTCACCAGCCTTCCACCCTTCCCAGCATCATGTCCCTCTCCAAGGAATAGCACCTCCTAGCAACATGGCCAAAGTATGTTTGTTCTTTTCGCTGTCTATGGGATGTTCTTCTCCAACACCACAGCTCAAAGGTGTCAGTTCTTTTTCTGTCATCCTTATTCATTGTCCACCTCTCCTATGTATAGCTAGTAATCAGAAAACTGGCCTGAATCAGACCCACCTTAGTCTTTAAACTGATAACACTACTCCTCAATTGGAAAGGTCCCTAACTGAAGATTTCCCCAGGGCAATGTTCTTGACTTCTAGTACCAAGTGTTAATTGTGGATGCAAGCAAGATGAAGCTGTGAACAGTTTCAACCTCCTCTCCATCCATAATGATGCTCCTTATCAATCCAATGGTAAAAATCTTGGTTTTCCTGATACTGAGATACTGAAGGCTGCATTTCTTGATCTTGTGCAAGGAATGCTTCAAGCCATTCTCACTTTCAGCAAACAAGGTTGTGTCATCTGCATAGCATAGGTTATTTGTGAATGTGCCTCCAATCCTGATGTCACACTCTTCCTAAAAGACTCCAGCTTCTCAGAAAATTTGTTCAGCATAGAGATTGAATAGGTATGGAGATAGAATGGAAGCCAATAAATCATACTGGAATGCATGTCATTTTAGATAGAGAAGAACTCCTTCTAACATCTAGAGGTAAATAGTTTGATTTCATTAGTTTCTTTTGGGCAGTTTCTTACAAGTGTTTTAGTGCTTTTATATAATTTCAAATGCCCTAATTCTCTCCTTACACTAAGATAAAATTAGCTCCCTAAAGAGTGAGAAAACACAAATACATGATGGATTTCTTCTGATTCAATGGACATATAGTAAAATACAGTACTGAAAAAAAAGAATTCTAAGGTGTAATGGAGGCATTGGTGAAAAACAATTTCCTACTAAAAATTATAATATTTCAATTAAACAGTTACAGCAATGTATAGACTCAGTTGTCTATGCCAAGAAATTTAGAGCTCCGAGAAGTCAAAGCAAAGGGAAGAAATCAAGAAGTTAAGGAGCTGAATAGAATATTCCAAAGGGCAGCCCAAGAAAAAAAGCAAAGTAGTTTAATGAAATGTGCAAGCAGCTGAAGTCCAAAATTCAAAAGGGCTAACATACTTATTATTTCTTAAACTGAAGGAACTAAAGTACAAATTAAAGCCGCAAGTTGCAATACTTACGGATGCTAGGGGCAGAATATTGAATGATCCAGGAAGCATTAAAAGAAGATAG
>NW_006399860.1:4050020-4051500 GCF_000299155.1 Elephantulus edwardii | reverse complement strand
AAAAAGATCTATCTTAGAAAGGGTGAAACCAAGTTTCTCCTTGAAGTCTAGGATTTTTAAGTTCCATTGCATATATTTTGGGCACATGACCAGGAAGGACTGATCCTTAGAGAAGGACATCACCCTTGGAACAGAGGAGTAACAGCACAGGAGAGAAAACCTTCAATGAAATGGACTGATAGAGTGACTGGTGCAATAGTGGTAGGTGTATTGGAGTTGGTGAGACTGGCTCAGGACAGGGCAGGCTTCAGAGCTATGGTACATAGGGTCGCTATTAGTCTCAGGTGACTTAATGTCGCATAACAACAAGAACCTGACTAACTAACTGGAAAAGGTCTCTATTTGTGCCCAAACATACTGTCAAAAGATCTAGTCCTTTGAAAAAGTCATCATGTGTGTTTATGAAAGAGAGGAAGAACCTCAATGAAATAGATTGATACAGCGATTAAAGCAATTTTTTAAAAAAATTTTTTAGCAATGAGTTTAAACACAGCAGGGATTGTAAAGTTGGTGCAGGATCATGAATACTTTCACCTCTCGTACATGGGGTCGTTATGAGAGTAGACTGACTCCCTAGCACCTATTGTTGTTGTGTGCTGTCAAGTCAGGGGACTGCTTCATAGCTGTCCTTCTACCCTTTCTAAGATAGTACATTGTGAGGGATGAGATGGCCCTTCCTTCTGTGGAGCAGCTGGTGGACTGAAATCCTTTCGAACTGCAGTGTTGCTTTTTAACACTAAACCATGAGAACTCCCTAGCAACAATAATTAAACTCTGATGACACAGTATGTTAACCTACTTGGGTTGCTAATCTAGTATCAATCAGATCTCCAAAGCCACCAGGCAATCTCTGGAAAAAAAATGAAGGGCAGTCTCCTCCTGTGAAGATTTACAGTCTTAGAAAGCCAAGAGAGGGCTTCTATGAGTTATTCTCTGCAGCAGTGGTTTTATTTGTTTTGACTTGTTTACAATTTTCAGAGAATCATTGAGATGAATCTTTAAAATCATGAATATTCTCTTGATTGTTAGACTTTATTTGACATATTCAATTATATAGTAGGTATCACATGTGATCTAAAAACTGAGAACTATAGCAAAAAAAAAACAAAAAAAAAAAACCAAAAAACCAAACAGGAAAACCCAAACAACAACAACAAAACTTACCTAAAAACCAAACCTGGCATGAAGTAAAAATTAGAACTAACATCAAAGTTATGGAAAACATTGCTCTAAAAATTCCAGATTTTCAAACACTGATCTCTTCAGAAAATGTGACCATTTTTTGTGTATGTTCTCCAGGATATCTAAACAGGCTGGCTTTTCCATTATGTTCTTTCAGGAAGTTTCTATCAATATTTCTCTCTTTTTCTTCGTTCCATAGAGTATTTTGCTTATTTGGGGTCTCTTGCGTCTCCAAATAAAATTCAAAATTTCCCTTTCAATCTCCTTGAAAAATGAACTTGTTATCTTTATTAGGATT
>NW_006399860.1:4038706-4049015 GCF_000299155.1 Elephantulus edwardii | reverse complement strand
CACACACACACACACACCAGGCAAATGGTAAACTTAAAAAAGCAGTAGTAGCTATACTAATCTCTGATAAAGCACATTGCAGAATGAAAACCTCTATGAAAGATAAGGGCATTACATACAAATTAAAGGCACAATATCAAGAAAACATAACCTTGTTCAACATTTATGCACCAAATAATAGACCTGCAAATAAGTAAAACAACTGTTAACAGAATAGAAGAAAGACAGCACCACAATAGTGGTAGGAGATTTAAACACACCACTATCACCAAAGAATAAGTCACCCAAAACAAACTCAACAAAGATACAGAACATCTAAACTATACAATCAGCCAATTTAACCCTGTGGACATATTCAGGGTACTGGACCCAACAAAAACTCAATTCACTTTCTTCTCAAGTGTACATGATACATTCTCCAGAATCAGTCACATAGTAAGACACAAAACAAGCCTCAAAAATTAAAAAAACAAACAAACACAAAACATTGAAATAATACAAAGTATCTTCTCAGATCACAATGCCATGAAATTAGAAATTAACCACAGGACAGTAAAGCTTAAAAATCCACCCATGTGGAAGCTAAATGGCTCTATGCTAGTACATGATTGGGTTAGAAAAGACATAAAGAATGGAATTTAAAAAGTTCCCTAAAACAAAAGAAAATGAAAACCAACATACCAAAACCTCTGTGATACAGCTAATGCAATCTTCAGGGGGAAATTCATAGCAATAGGCACATATAAAAAAGGAAGAAAGGAGAAATATAAAAGACCTAACTAAAAATTTTCATCAAATAGAAAAATATCAACAATCTAATTCTACAGCTTCTAGAAGAAAGGAAATTATAAGGACAAGAGCTGAAATCAATAAGATAGAAAAGAGAAAACCAATTGAAAGCATCAATATGACCAGGAGCTTTTTTTTTTTTTAAAAGGGTCAATAAAACTGACAAAACACTGACAAACTTAAAAAAGGACACAAATAACTCTATTAAGAAATGATAGAGGTGACATCACAACAGAACCAGATTTAATTAAATTAGGTAGTGAAGGAAATAGGCAGACATAGAAGAATTTAATGAAACAACATATGAGCAAGAACCTATGGTAATGAAGGAAGAAGTAAGTTCAAGCTGCTTTGAAGGGATTGGCAAAAAAACAAGTCCCCAAGAATTGCTGGCATACCATATGATGTATTTCAACTAACACATGCTGCCCTAGATATGTTCACCAAGTTGTGTCAAGAAATCTGGAGGACAACCACTTAGCCAACTAACTGGAAGAGATTTATACTTGTTCCCATTCCAATGACATGAGATCCATCAGAGTGTGGAAATTATAGAACAATATCAATATCATCTATCCTTATCTCTGAATTTGGAAAATTTGACTATGATATGTCTTGGTGTTTTTCTTTTTGGGTGTAATATATTTGGTGTTCACTGTGCTTTTTGAATGTAGATTTCTCTGTTCTTCCAAAATACCTGGGAAATTTTCTTCTAGTACTTCTTACACAATTTTCTCAGTGATTTCTCTGTCACTCCTTTGTTCTTGAATTCCAATCATATGTATGTTATTCCTCTTTATGTCATCCCACATGATTCTAATTATTTCTTTACATTTCATCTTTTATTTTTCTTCTAATATGTTTTTAGTGAGGCTCTTATCTTCCAGCTCATTGACTCTCTGTTCCATGTCTTTAGTTCTACTTTTTTGTTCTATCAGTGGGTTGGCCACTCCTGATATTTTGGTATTAATATTTTAGATTGCATTTTCATGGTTTTCTGTTATTTCCAGTACCATCTTGGCTATTCCTTCTAGTCTTATGATTATTTTTTTAAGTATTTCTATCTTTTTATCTATGTTATCAATTCTTTCTTCCATCTTTTGCATCCCCCCCGCCATTGCTGTTTAAGTTACTCCTTATTAATATATTTCTTCTGGATTGTTTCCTCTGGCGCGGCTCCTTGGAGGGAAGGATTCTGAGGCTCCGTCTAACATACTTTGGACATGTTGTAAGGAGGGACCGATCCTTGGAGAGAGACATCATGCTTGGTAGTGTGGAGAGACGTAGGGGAAGGCCCTCTATGAGGTGGATTCATTCAGTGACTGGGGTAATCGGGATGGGTGTGTCGGAGGCAGTGTGATTGGCAAAGTACAGAGCAGAGTTTAGGGCTGTTGTACATAGGGTTGCTATGAGTCTCAAATGACTCGACAGCACACAACAACAACAACAACAACAACAACAACAACAATTGTTCATCATTTTTGTCTTCTTATGCAGCTGTTTTAACCCCACATTAACATATTTCTCTCGTTCTCTTTATGTGGGTTATTCATTGTGTCTGCTTTTCTAGAAGAAGGGTTACTTTGATTTTTTTCATAAGTGAAGCAGACTGCTACTCTCTTGACATTATGTGAATCTTTTCTTAGTAGATGTTAAGTCATTGTAACTATATAGTGACTCGCAATATAACAATGTTTTGTGAAGGACTTGTATATTTGTGCTCCCTTCTTGTACACTGACAACAGTTTTTCCCTCAAAGTACTTGAATGGGAAACCAGAAAGGCTGTAATTCCCTTCCAGAGCTGGCATCTCTGCCTCACACAGCTTCTTGAGCCATCCTGCTCCTTTCTGCTTGAACTTAAGTGGTCCCATGTGGTGTATATATACAGCAGTGATTGCACCAAAGTACCTGAATGGGAAACCAGGAAGCCTATTGTTCCCTTCCAGAACTGGTGTCTCCACCTAACTTGAGCTGTTGGAGTTGTCCTGCTTCCTTCTGCTTGATTTAAGTGGCTTTGCATGTTGTAGTTAAACAGCAGTGTTTTTCCCAAAATACTGTAGGTGCCTCACTGTGCTTCTTCCTATCATGCTGTTCCTCTTCCTGCTATGATGCACCTCTTCCTGCCACCTAGTTTTCTATCAATATTTTTAATTCATTTCATACTAATATCTCTTTGATCTAGAATCAAATCAACTCCCAAAGGAATGGGGAAACAAATAGCAAATTACACTGATACATTTCATTGGCTTCTGACTTTCAACCTCAAACTGGGGGTTTGCACATATATTCAGGATTTTACTTTCTCTTACTTTCTCTAGTCAGGAAAGCAAAGGGAAGTTCAAACTTCTCAGTTCCAGTGCCTTTTCTCTCGCCATCCTCTCACTCACCAAACTCACATCTTTTGGAGCTATTACCAGTTCCAGATTGCTACAAACATTGATCCTTGCAAATCCTTGTGAAATTCCACAATCTTTCTGCCTCTCAATATTCCTTGCCTGTTAATCTTTGCATAGTTAGGGTGGAAGACCTCTTGACAGTTATAGGTAGAGGTGATGCTTTCACATAATGCTTTTCAGAAACAAAGACATTTTAGTTAGTATGCCTCTAAAATTTAGAATTGCTGAGCATATTTGAGCTATTCCTTTATGCTGTTTTCCTGAATATTAGAGCAGCTAATTAAATTATGCATGCTGCCTTGACCAAATAAGGCATTTGCTTCATTTTAATAGGGAGTGACATTTTTTTTAATCTGAAAAGAATTCCACAACACTTTCATTGTATGAAGGCTAATTTTATCTCTAATAGGGTAAATATATAGACATAATCATGCAATTTGAATACCCCCCAAAGTTTGTCCTTTTAAATTAAAGAGACAGATTTTCCTTACCTGTATCTTAAAATGAACCATGTCCTTGATAACTAACTTCAACTTTTCATTTTTATTTTATGCCATATGTTCTTGTAATATTCCAATCTGTGAACTAAACATATCATTTGAATGCACAACTCAGAATCAACATAATTATTTTAAATGGATTCTTTTGATGTTTCAGATGACTATTGAAATTTATACAATGGGGTCAAATTGCAATTTACAAACTTCTGTGCAAATTGAAAGTGATTTCTTTGGCAGTGATATGTTTTCAACAGATGATGATGGTGGCAGTTATCCTTTGCTGGTCTGAATTTAATTTTAGTCATTTTTATTCATGATATTCTAATCCATGGCATATTAAATACATAACTTCCAAAAGTGCTGAATTTTCTTTGCAATGTGGTTTATCATTTAAATAATATACATCATAGCAAACAATTCATGTAGAAAAATGTGCCTGTTCTTTTGAGGGAGGTAAATAGATAAGCTGTCCAAGGTACAAGGAAATAGAGCATAGATAATGCAGGTTTGAGATATTCTCTTGCTTAAGTGATGCATTAAATCAATATACTGCAAAGTCTTTTTCTTGTTATATTATTTACAAGAACATTGTCACAATTTTCCATTAAATTGTCTATTTCAGACACTATATTTTTCTCAGTCCCCAAATTCATTTGATTAGTAGTCTTTAAAGTCTTACACTATGCACACAAACTATCATCTATATCAATCATGCCACTCTTCTGCTTTACAACTTTCCATGGTTCCCTATTTTCTGTGTTTCACTTCACACATTTCCCCCTGACCCCTTATTTTAATAGTACAATACTTAGATACTTTTTTAAGGAGACTGCATTATTTTCTAGTAATCTCCAACCTTGTCCACCAGTGAATTAAGTGCATCAGATTTTCACCCACAATGATGTTCTCTCCTTAGAGCTCCTTTCTCTTGTATTCTTTACCCCTATTCATTTCTTCTGTTCATCCTCCCTTCTTCTCTGTGTGTAGAGTCCACCAGACAACATCTAACAACAACAGCAACTGCTACTTGTCTATGATGTTTTTCTTTGGAATGCCTCCTACAAACCATGTGACCGAAGTATATAACATATTCGCTCCATCTTCTAATCAGTATTCTGGCTTTACTTCCTCTAAGTCGTACTTTTAATAGTCCATGATACAGTTAATATTTTTCAAAATATCATAATTCAAGGGCATACTTTTAAATATGGTCTTTTTTATTCATTGTGAGATAAAATAATTTGTCCACTCTTATACACATTGGCAAGTGAAGCAACCAACCAAGATTTAAAAAAAAAAATCACTACCATCAACCTAAATGAAAAGCAAAATAAAACAATTACTGTCAAGTTAGTTACACCTCATTTTCACATCTTATATATCAGAGTGGAACTACTGCATGGAGATTTTAAGGCTTTGATTATTCTAAATCAGATTATTAGTGCTTTCTTCAGAAACATCTCTAGGTCAGTTTGAGCCATCAAGCTTTTGGTTAGTAGTTGGTACTACACCTATACTCCTTTGTCCACAGTATTTAATTATGGGTAATTCCTCCCTTGATTTGTTAGCTTCCATGAAAATTGAGGGATCAAACCTCTAACACTGTCAGGGGTTGAATCAGTGAATGCATATTTCAAACGGGTATGCTAATTGAGGGTTGATGTCTTCCTGAACTAAAATCACTTTGCTTTATTTCTTTACCAAACCCAAATCAAACTCATTGCTGTCAAGTCAATTTAAAACCATGACAACCCTCAATCAAGTTTCCAAGGCAGTAAAACTTTGAGAGGGGACTGTCTATCTTTCTTCCAAGGAACAACTGTTGGATTTCAACCTTGTGGATTAGAATAATCCACACCACTGTTTTGTTTGGCAGTCCAATATGTAACACACTATACCAACAAAGGTATTTTCTGTATTTTTAAAGTTCCATAATTCTTTGAACAATAGTCTCCCCCCCCCATTTTATTTATGATGGTGATAAAACACTCAGCATATACGTGACATTGAATAAAAACATAATTTGGATTGGAAATGTATATTCACACAAACCGTGGCATTAAAGAATGTTGGCAGCCAATTTGATTTGTTTGTATGGTGCTTATATTCCAGTTTCTACTGGAAAAAATGCATAGATTTGTAACAACTGTCATAAACTATTTCTGGTCATAAAAAAGTACCTAGCATATAGCATATGGTAAATACTCATTTGGTGAATAAATAATCCAATTTTTAAAATGAATAGGATCTTGTACTTTATGAGATAGGAAAACAGAAACATTTTGTGTATATCAAATTTTAAGATACAGAAGCATACACTAGCATCTAAAAACTGTCACATCAATAAATATTAATAAGATAGTTAGTAGTTATCTTTTAGCTACTTCTGAATTTTTAATGACATCCTAATAGTAGATTGAAATTCTTAACAGCTTTAGTTTGCTTGGCTCTACAAGCAACACTCTTGGTACCAGCAGTCAGGAAATTAAAAGACAAATTGCATTGGGAAATTCTGCTTTCAGAGACTTCTCCAAAGTACTGAACAACAACATTGTCAGTCTGGAGACTAAGGTGAGCCTGATCTAGGCCATAGGCTTTGCAATTACTTGCTATACTTCAGAAAGCTGGACAATGAGTAGGGATTACAGAAGGAGAATTGATGCCTTTGAGCTATGGTGCTAGAGAAGAGTATTGAATATACTATGGATGCTAAGAGAACACACAGGTTCATCCTAGGGAGGGCGAAACCAGGCTGTTCCTTGGAGGCAGGGATTCTGGAGTTTCATTTGACATGTTTTTGACATGTTGCAAGGACATGAGACCAGTCCTTGGAGATGAACATCATACTATGGAGGACAAGAGATAGCGCAAGGGAGGAAGAAAGACCCTCGACGAGATAGATTGATTTAGTGACTGAGATAAGGGAGGTAGGTGGGTCAGAGACTATAAGATTGGCACAGGATAGAGCAAGGTTTAGTGCTGTTGTACATAAGGTCCTTATGAGTTGCAGGTGACTCTACAACACATAACAACAACATTGAGGTGACTAAAAAATGGTTAAAATTGCTTATACCTTCTCTCTACTGGAGTAAATTTGGAAAATAGTTAGTGTTTATATTTTCTTGTTGTCGTGATGATTTATTGGTTGATTGTTGTCCCATTGATAAAATAATGGACCTTAACACTGTGATTATTAACTTGTATAGTAAAATATGCAATAAAAAAGTTTCAGATTGAGATGTTATTTATTCAAGTGGGCCCTATATAATAGTATTGTTGTTGTTGTTATATGCCGATGAGTTGCCTGTGACTCATAAAGACCCTATGTATAACAGCTCTGAAGCCTGTCCTGTCCTGAGACAATCTCCCTGACTTCAACACACCTAACCCCATTGCCCTAGTTACTGAATCAATCTATCTCATCAAAGGTCTTCCTCTCCTGCACTGTCCTTCCACCTTTCCAAGCATGATATCCTTCTCCAAGGATTGATCCCTCCTGGCCACATGCCCAGATTATGTGAGACGGAGCTTCAAAATTCTAGCCTTCAAGGAGAAAATTGGTTTCACCCTATCCAAGACAGACTATTTGTTTTCTCAATGGTCCATTGTATGTTCAAGACTCTTCTTCACCACCACAACTCAAAGGCATCAATTCTTCTGTCATTTTTAGTTATTGTCCAGCTCTCAACAAGCGATTGTGAAGACCATGGATTGAACCAGAAGTCCTTAGTCTCTAAACTGACATTAGTACTTCTCAGTATTCTGAAAAGGTCCCTGATGGCAAATTTACCTAATGCAACTCGTCTACTGATTTCCTGACTGCTGATGCAAATAGTGTTGATTGTGGAATTGAGCAAGCTGTAACTGTTAAAAACTTCAATTTCTTCTCCATCCATCATGGTGCTGCCAATTGGCCCAGTCCCTATGTAATAGTATATGTCCTTATAAAAGTAAGGCATAAATGTAGTTGGCACAGACAGAAGAGACTAATGCACACATAGACAGGATAAGTGATATTCATTTAGAAGGAGAGTATTGAAAAGTGAGTAACCACTAGAAGAGAAACCCAGCAAAGATTCTTCTTTAGGGCTTTCAGAGGTAGTGTGGCCCTGCTAAACATTAAATTTAAGTTACGGAAGTGTTGTTGTTATGTGCTACTGAGTCACCTGTGACTCTTAGCTTCCCTATGTACAACAGCTCTAAACCCTGCTCTATCATGTGCCAATCTTACTGTCTCTAACACACCTATCCCCATTACCTCATTCACTGAATCAATACATCTAATTTAAGGTCCTCCTGTCTTGAATTGTCTCTCCATCCTTTCCAGCATGATGTCCCCCTCCAAGGACTGGTCCCTCTTTGCAACATGTTGAAAGTATGTCAGATGAAGCTTCAGAATCCTTGCCTCCAAGGAGCAGCCTGGTTTCACCCTCTCCAGGCTGAAACTGTTCTCTTGGCAGTCCATGGCATATTCAATACTCTTCTCTAGCACCATAGCTCTAAGGCTTCAATTCTCCTTCTATTATCCCTGGTCATTGTCCAGCTTTCTGATCCATAGAAAGTAATTGCAAAGACTATGACCTGGAACAGGGATACCTAACTCTCCAAACTGACATTGTTGTTCTTAAGTGCTTTGGAGAGGTCTCTGATTTCCTGGGTGCTAGTACCAAGAGAGTGAGAGAATATAATTCAATTATGTTAAGATAACAAAATTTGATATGAAGGCCTTAGGAAATCATTGCAGCCCTTAACTTAAAACCAAATCCCCAATGCACAACAGGATTGTGTTCCACTGCAAGTCTGTTCTGACATAAGTTGAATGCATTATTTCAAAATAACAAATAATGTTTCTTGTGGTATGAAACTCTGAATAAGATTGTTCTAAAATATTATGCGAACAGATATAAGTACATCCATGTTTATTCACACAATGGAGTTCTATGTAATACTGAAAAACAATGAAGAATTGGTAAAGTATTATACTGAGTGAAAGAAACTAAAAAAACCTCATTCTATAGATCCAGAACTGACTCATAACTGACCTTCCAGTAGTTTTTTGGAGGCTATAAATCACATGGGAGGAGATTGTTCAACGTTCTCTTGTGAAACCACTAGTGGAATCAAATTGTCAAAGAATGGCCATGTAAATAGATCATGGACTGTATGGGGATGGCCATATCTGACCTTTACCAACTTCACAAAGGGGAACTGTCCCTGTCAATAACATCAACAGCACAAATCCAATTCCTCTGAGGTCATACATATCTTTCTACCCATCCCAACACTAATCTCACTGCTTTGCTTAGTACAAAACCTGATGCAATCGTTTACAGACCACACAGAACCATATTGAGGATGTGTAAAGACTACAATTCAGGCTAGTACAGTCAGAACAGCTTTTGAACTCTGCTTGCAGGCACCTCAGCCTTCATCCTCACAGCTTTAGGCCATTGTTACAAAGTTCTCAGACCTGTCAATATTGGCTCTTCCCCCATACAGTCCAACAAACTTAGAGAAAGACTTTTAGACCTGGGAAACTGTTCAATGACATAGCAATCCCAAGGCATACTTTGTTTCATGTCAGGTCTCTGGTTCTCAGCTGTGACTGCTATGGTTGTTGCTCCCATAAGCCCTAGTCTAAAGAATTTCTGGTCCTGAAGGATACATCACGTTCTCCTCCTTCTTGTCATTCTACTATGGGATCTCAATTTAATGATGAGCCTAGCCAATCCCCTTGTAGACTGATGAAAAAGCCATGTACCTTGTGGAAAGGATAACATGCTCTATTTGCATAGTTCTGTCCATGCACAAGGCAGATTAATGTTCAATATCTAGGAAAGGGCTTTGGAACACTAAACTCTTCACAGCACAGGACACTTTTAGGTTAGCAAGGAAACTATCTATGAACAAAGCCACAAAGGAAAAACAATCAGAAAAGGACAAACCACTGTATAAAATCACTGCTATAGAAACCTAAAGAATGGCTCACATAAAGAAAAAATCATTCTAGTATAGTTACTTTGGAAAAAGAAGGAAGTAGCAAATTAATTAATAGATAATTAATACCTAATAAGATGGGCTAAGGGAAAGACAATATGAAATAAATGGATGAGCAGACATTGTATATGTTATTATTGATGTTACAGAGCAAAATGTTCATGAATAATTAATAAAAAATAGTATATTTTGAAAATTTTCATTCAGATGAAAATTTTTTTAATTTATTTTACTTTAATAAAGTTTTGATTTTTCTCTTTTGGAATAATGTTATTATTTTTGTCTAATTTTATATATCTGGTTATACTTTTCATATCATTTGTAATTATCAGACTATTGTACATTTTCCCCTATTTATATTATAACATTTTAACTTTAAATCTAAACAAACATAGGAAAAAAATAAAAAGTATGCATATACTTGGAGGCAGAAGTGGCATCCAACTTCCAACATGCCTCTGGAAACTCTGAACTTCGATGAACGTCGACAGTTATAGAAAGGCTTCAGGCCATCCATTCATAGGGTCACCAGGAGTCATTCTCAACTCATATGTAATCAATGATAACAACAACAACATATACAACTACAGTGAGCTTGTTTGGCTTTTTATTAATAGAAGAATTTA
>NW_006399860.1:4022624-4038606 GCF_000299155.1 Elephantulus edwardii | reverse complement strand
TTCATATCATTTGTAATTATCAGACTATTGTACATTTCCCCCTGTTTATTTTATAGCATTTTAACTTTAAATCTAAACAAAAATAGGAAAAATAAAAAGTATGTATATACTTGGAAGCAGAAGTGGCATCCACTTCCTAACATGCCTCTGGAAATTCTGAACTTTGATAAATGTCGACAGTTATAGAAAGGCTTCAGGCCTTTTGTTCATAGCGTCACTAGGAGTCATTCTCAACTCATATGTAATCAATGACGACAACAACAACAACATATACAACTACAGTGAGCTTGTTTGGCTTTTTATTAATAGAAGAATTTAATTTTTTACTTATAAAATATATTGAGATTTTAATATACTAAATTTTAAATAACTGGTATTTTAAATTTAGTTTGTAGATACATTTATACATGTTGTTAGGTGCCGTTGAGTTGTATACAACTCATAGCGTCCCTATGAACGAAAGAACCGAACATTTGCATAACCTTCATCGTTTCTCCACTTTCAGAGTTTCCAAAGGCAAGCTATTTTGAAAATGGATGCCACTCCTGCCTCCAAGCCTGCCCCAATCAGGGAGGTCCACCAAACACTGTCCACCATGGGCAACCATTGTCACATTTGACTCATCAGTGTCAGGGTGGTCAGCATCACAGCAACCTCACATTATCTCTGCACAACAAATGGACAGACCATTGCTATACAACTTAGAAGAATTTTGACCATTTTATACATACACTTAAATGTATGCATTTTTCTTAGAATGAGAAAATCAAACCTTGACATCTGAAGGATATTGTTGTTGTTATTAGGTACCTTCAACTCAAGTACAACTCATGGACACCCTATGAACAACGTACGGTTTTTTTCCATCCTCATAATTTCTGACGCACTTCAGTCTATTGCTGCAGTCACTATGTCTGTACATTTCACTGGGGAGTTTTCCTCTCTTTCACCGTCATCCACTTTTCTTTTTTTTTTTTTCTTGAGTTTTTTTTTAAATAATTTTAATGAACATTTACAGAGAATTTGGATTTCCATTCATTCATTGCTGCACTTCTCTACCCGCCCAGCCCTCTCCCCCTGCCCCCCAGTTCACTCCTCTCCTTCAAAAGTAAAAGAAAGACTCCCTCCCTGGTACACAATCCCCCCGCACCCCTCCCACCACCCCAGTACATTCCACTATGCAACCTTAATTGTGGACTCTTGTGATAACCATAATACCCTATCATACATAGCTTTTAAATTATTCAGTCCCTCATCTGTTTCAGTGCAGTATACACAACACTGAGACAATTTATTTTAAAATTGTGCTGTAGCCTTTTCTGCTTTGAAGTTCACACCATTGGTATAACAATGAATTTGGAGTCCTAACGGCTGTTAGACAACTATTCAATTGATATACGCGTTCCAGATTAGACATTACACAAACAGAGCAGTTCATGGAAACTGCATTATGTGGTAAAGTTGTACTTGACTACATAGATGACTTCTATTTCTGGTGAAACAGTCTTGTGTTATTAACCCAAAAAGATGCCTCTGTGGTGGTTGGAAGCCACCAGCTATTCCACAGGAGAAGGATGAACAATCTCCTCCCTTGAGATCTACAACCTTAGAAACCCAATGAAGAGGCAGCTACGAATCAGTTCCAATTCAATGGTGAATGAGTTTTGAAAGAGTTAAGTTTTTACTGTGTGAAGGGAAAAGCAAGACAATTAATGTGTTACATTTTACATCATCATTTGTTTAAATCATGTATTCTTACGAGTAATTTCCAACTTCTTTGTACAATATCATTTGTACTTTGTGCACAATATCCTCACAGAGTAAGAATTTAAAACATTACCTTTAAAATGGAGTCATTATATCAATGGAATTGAATCAGTTTTGAAACTCAGTTGGTCAAGTATTTGTTTTGGACCTCAAAACATGGATCAATATTGCCCTGAGCTATACTGCTACACAAATGCATGACTGAGAATTAAAAGAAAACACTTGTTTTTTTTATAATGTATAATGATAAGGTTAAGAATTTTATAAATATGGGGCATATAGGTTCCAAACCACATATGTCAATTTTATTTTATTTTTCTTAAGGATGGTTTCATGACATTCATCTGATATGCCAGAGTTGTGGAGGGAACTCTGAACTTTTTGCAACTGCTGACTACCCTGATGTTGTGCCCCTCCTAGGGTTGATGTGATGCACAAACAAGGAGCTGGAAAACATAGATCACAGTGGTCTCTGCCAGGCTGATGAGCAAGCTCCAGCCCCCACAACAGGATATTTTTCAGTTTCACACTCGTGACTTGCAAAACAGACACCCTAGAAATATTCTTAATGCGTGTTGTTTATGCTGAGTTTATTTTAATGCATCAAGTTACCTGTTTCAATGAGTAATTAGCTTTGTGCTAGAAAAAGAAAGAGTCTGTAATGCATATGTCCAAATAAAGTTTCTCAGGCGTAATTAAATGTCAGTCTCAAACTGTAACTAATCTTTGTAGTTTTGTTTTTACGAAAAGGTACAGAATATGAAATAAACCTATTCTTGTATTTGGTATTTGGTATTCCAAAAATGCTTACTCAGTGCCAATTATCTGCTTGACTTAAGAATCCTTGTTATGCAGTGGATTAAGCATTAGGCTGCTAATGAAAAGATCTGATGGTTCAAATTAATATATTTCCATAAAGATTTGCTTGTGAACACTATGAGTAGTTCTACTCTGTCATGCATATTCACAATGAGTCAGATCACTTCACTGAAATGGTTTTATTTTGTCTTGTTTCTTTATTTGATTGTTCGCCTGATAAGAAGTCCTGATTGCACCATGGTTAAGAGCCTCATTGCTAATAAAAAACAAACAAAATCAATGATCGTACCAAGTTGCCAGCTACTCTTCGGGAGAAAATACCTTCAGATGGCTTGTCATAAAGGGTAAAGCCTAGAGGAGGCTCAACTCTGTCCTGTACGATTAATATAAATCCTAATCAACTGTGAGACACACAACAGCAATAGTCTATGCGTTTCACTCAACGGAAGTTTCCTACCCCCAGTTAGAACTTATTCATAGCTGACTCCAAAGTGGGTTTTCCTAGGATGTAAATTGCATAAGAAGAGATTGACTATCTTTCTTCCTCAGAGAAGCTGGTGAATTCACACTGTCTTTAAGTTGGCAGCATAACTCTTTATCCACTAGCTCACCACCATAGCTCCCTAACCAGACACTGGCTTTTGGAGGGTGTGGGGAGACAGAAGGCCCATGGCATAACAATAGGAGATTAAACTAGAATTACAAAGAGGTCTATGTAATTACCTGGTGGTGCAATGATTAAGTGTTCAACTGTTAAGTAATTAATGATATGCAAATCATTACCCAATATAATGAACTGAAAGTTAGGTGCTATAACTCCAACAGCAAACCCCTTTAGGCATACAAATGTCATGGTATAGTTCATGCACCCCTTCCTAATTTATTTAACTTGTCATTTATATTTAGTGGTGTAAGAGCTGTGGAAAATGGCATTAGACAGGTTTGTCATGTGAAGAAGTGGTGTGCAAGTAATGAATTATAAAGAAAGACAAAGATAAGGGATGAAAGAGGTTTGCCACATCCCTTGACTTCTGTCCTGATAGAGAAAGTAGAGAGGAAATGCTGCTGGAGGAAATATGATGTCAGTTGTGAAGTTTCAGCTTCTTTCTAAGGTGAAGCTCTGTCTATGTGTGTCCAAGAGAAAGATCTGGATCTTGTGTCCACTCATGCCATGTGGCCAGCCTTCCTCATGTAATGAGATGTTGAGACTACAAGTTATCCAGGACTTCACCTCTGTGGACATGCTGGTTAGTCTGCATAGAGGGAGAAAAGTTGCACACTTGCTATAAGAAGAAATTAGTCAGTTTCAAGAATAGCTGTTCCATCAAGGTGCACAAATCCCCAAACCCCAATCCCCAAGCCAGTTGTTGTCAAACTGTTTCTGACTCATAATGATTTTATGAGTTGTTGTTGTTGTTAAATGCCATCGAGTTGCAGGCGACTCATAGCAACCCTAAGAAGGAGAGTCCTCAACGCTTGGGTGTCTCTCATCCTCTCTCCAGGTTCATAGGGTTTCCGGAGGCAAGCTATTACTGAAGTGGATGCCACGCCTCCTTCCAAGCTTGTTTTAATAGGAGAGCTCCACTCCACTCTCTGTCCGCATTGGGTAACCGGCCATTAACGCATTTGACACATCAATGTCACAGTGTTCAGCCTCACAGCAACCACAAGTGACCACTGTATGGCAACTTGTACACCAGGGCTGTACAACCTAGAGGAATGTCTGAACAAAAACAATGAAAGACAGGCCCGAGGGCCGCAGATTAAAAGTCACCCACCTTTGGCTTGGTAGTATCACCTTCTGTCCACTGGGCCAGCTGATCTCTCTCTGTGTGTTGAAAATTGTACTCCATGTAAAGGGCAGCTTTTTTTGCAAGTAGGTCCCTAGGGCTTCCTCTCAAGGCATTTTTGGGTAAACTCAAACCAATAATATGTCATTTAGCTGCTGAATGTTAGCTGTTTGCACAAATCAGGACTCTGAAGAATACTCCATCACCAGGAGCTCCTGTAATCTAGTGGGTGAAGAATTAGTTGTGCTGTCAACTCAAAGAGACATGGTTCAAATCCACAAGCTGCTCAATGGGAGAAAGATAAGCAGCCTTTTTCTGTGCAATGTGTAGTCCCTGAATACCTCCTGAAGGCCAGCCATGAGTCTCTTCTAACTCAACAGCAACGAGATGATAGCAGCTATTAAAGATAGGGAGAAAACTCAATGCCTTGAATTGGTTCTGACTCAGCAACGTTCCATTGGATTTTCTGGTTGTAAATGACAACAGGCTGAGACTACCCATCTTTCTTCCATGGAGCAACTGCTGAAGTTCAATTGCTAAAGGTGGCAAAGCCTTTTGGTTAGGCTGACAACACCTTATTGACTACACCACTAGAACTCTCAAAGGTATGGGCAATCAGGACAAAGGAGTCATAATTTTAAAGTTCCATGAGATAGGGCATGATTTTCAAACTCATTATAAGTTCTGATTTGTATGGTCATATACCCAGCAAGAACATCTAGATTATAAATGCCTACCACAAACACTGCCACTGGAGTCTCAAAATTCTGCTTAAACAGATGTTATCATAGAGCAGAGGAGAAAGAAGAACTTAAGAAAGAGCTCAGGATGGTACCCTAAAACCCAACCTCTTAGCTCTACTTTAGATGTGGCAGACACTGGTATGTATTGACATGGCTGGGACCCTTGTCAGTTGGCATGTCCATATGACATTATTCTTGCAACTTCTAGGTATAATTGAAAGAGTGTTTATAATTGTAATCCATCAGAGAAATAAAAGATCTATACATTTTAATTTGAAAGAATTTGTTCAAATTTGTATTCCGGTTTTGTAAATAAACTAGTAGAGAGAGAAAATACAATAGAAAGAAGGCCCTAGGAAGTTCAAGTTCATTAATATTAACAGTGACAACAAAGAATAGAAATATCTTCCAACAAAAGAAAAGGGAAATAGTCACAATACTTGCCTTTGCAAACATGAGACAGTAATGCTGAAACTGAACTTCAACCTATAGAGTTCTAGTTAGGAAACATGAAGAAAGAATGAAAGGAGAAAAAAAAATCAAGGTTGTTTGCTCTCTTCATCTCATCTCCAGATCGTCAACCTGAACTTTAAAAATTGATGACATAGCTATCCTAAGGGAGAGGGCCAATGGCCCAGGTTAGGGCACTGCCCAACTGAGACCACTTTTATTTAAGACTAAAATATTGCTCTTAATAGGAAACATGTTGTAATGTTCTCCAGTTATTCATGTTTAATTTTAGCCAAAACAACAGATGTGGGGCAATCTGGCTGCAGAGTGTCAGGGGTGATTGGGCTGAATGTGAAGGGCTGAGCAGGTGTTCTCTTTCTCTGACTGCTCCACTTAGACCTCCCAGTCCATGCCAGTGGCTCTGAGCAGTAGAATAGACTTACCACACCCAGAAATGTCCTTTTCCATGCATAGTTATTCATATTAACCAGTAGAATCATTCTATGAAAGAGATTCAGCTTACCAATTCTTTTTTGTTTTGTTCTTTTAAACATTTTTTTTTTAATTTAATACTGGTTTGCTTAAAATTCATATACATAGTTTTTCACACTAGATCTTTTCCATTTCGTTTACCCACCCCTCCATCTACCCATCAAATTGTGTGAAGCCCCTGCCCATTTTCAACATTATGCTCCTACTCCCTCCCTCTTAGATCCTCATAAACCTTTTACTAATCATCTTTTTGCTTCTAAAATAATAGTTTTATACAGTATTTGTCCTTATGGGACTGATTTAGTTCACTTAGAATAATACTCTCCAGTCCCTCCCAATTTATGTAGTGATTTTCAAAATCACTGCTTCTGCATGCTGCATATTATTCCATCATGTGAATGTATCACAATTTTTCAATCCTCTTGATTGTGGTTGACATTTGAGCTGTTTTACTCTTCTTGTGTAGTTGAATAGTGCTGCTAAAAACAATGGTGCACACATCTCCATTTGTGCCTCAGTTCTAATTTTCTTGGGGTATATTCCAAGCAATTGAAGAGCTGAGCCATATGGAATTTCTATGTTCAGCTTTTTTAAGAAAGTACCAAACTGTCTTTTATAAGGCTTGTGCCATTTTGCAACCCCTCCAACAGTGTATAAAAGTTGATCTGAAGCCACATATTCTCCAACATTTATTACTTGCTGTCCTATTTAAATTTTGGCATTGCTACAGGGGTGAAATGGTAACTCATTGTGGTTTTGATTTGTATCTTCTCTTTTTGCATTGCCCTAGCAAGTACTTCCAATACAATATTGAATAGAAATTATGAGAATAGGCATTCTTGTCTTGTCCTTGTTTGCAAGGAGAATGATTTTAGTCTTTTTCTATTGAGGATAACATTGGCTCTTAGTTTTGCATATATAGTTTTCACTATGCTGAGGAAATTCCCTTCTTTACCAATATGAGTGTCTTTATCAGGAAGGGGTGTTGAATTTTGTCAAATGCCTTTTTTGCATCATTTGCTAAGATCATATAATTTTTGTCAATTGCTTTGTTAATGTGATGAATTACATTGATTGCTTTTCTTGTGTTGAACCACCCTTGCATGCCTCTTATGAATCCTAATTGGTCATGGTGAATTTTTTTTTATTTATGCTTTTGGATTCTATCAGCTAGGATTTTGTTAAGGATTTTTCCATCTACACTCATGAGAGATATTGTCTGCAGTTTTCTTTCTTCGTAATATCTTTGGCTGATTTGGTATTAAGGTTATGTTTGCTTCATAGAATGACTCTGGAAGTATTCCTTATTTTAAATTTTTAAAAAATAATTTAAATATAATTGATAATAGATCCTCTCTAAATGTTTGGTAGAATTCAACTGTGAAACCGTCTGGTCCAGGACTTTTCTTATAGGGATGTCTTTTTATGACATTTTCAATAACAGTCCTTGTCAATCTGGGTAGGGAATGAGTTTCAAAGGAACTTGTCCATTTTCTCTAGGTTTTTTATTTTTATTTTTAAATTTATCAGAGTAAAGCTTTTTATAGTATTTTTGTATTATCAATTTAATTTCATCTGGTTCTGTTGTGATGACACCTTTATAATTTCTTACTTGAATTATCTGTGTCTTCTCTTTTTTCTTCTTTGTTAAGTTTGCCAGTGGTTTGCCAATTCTATTTGACCCTTTTGAAGAACCAACTCCTGTCTTATTGATGGTTTCAATTATCTTTCTGTTTTCTATCTCATCAGTTTTAGCTCTTATCCTTTTAACTTCCTTTATTGTAGGGGCAATAGAATTAAGATTGTTCTTTTTCTATTTGATGAAGTTACTGAGTTATATTGTTGATTTTTCTTCTTTCTGTTTTATGTGTGTGCCTATTGCTGTGAATAGAACCCTCTTAGCTGCATCCCAGAGATTTTGGTATGTTGTATTTTAATTTTCATTTGATAGAAGGCTTTTCTTTTTTTAAAAAAAATCTTTATTTCTTTTATAAACTAATCATGTTCTAGCAGAGAGTTATTTAGCTTTCACATGAGTGGTTTTGTAATCTTGCCCTTCTCTGGTTAATTTTTAGTTTTATGGCACTGTTCTCAGAGAAAATATATTATTTCAATATATTTTAATTTGTTGAGGCTTGCTTTGTGTCCTAATATGGGTTCAATTCTGGAGAATGTACCAGGTACACGTGAGAAGGAAGTAAATTGAAAACCAATTCTTTATAAATCTCTCATAAAATCAGTATAAACAAGAATGACTATTCTGACTTTCTCTTTATTTATAATCACATGCTTTTATCTCCTTTGACTATGTTGGGTTGATTTGTGGTTGCTAAGCCTATTACACCCATGCCTAGTCTCTTACTTCCTCATGTGACCTGAGAATTCTACTTGTTAGTTGGCAGTTTTCCAGAACTTTTACCTTGAGATAGAGATTCTATTTAGAGCAAATCTTTAGCTGAATTGGTTGGTGGTTCAAGTTCACTCAATTGGCACTTTAGAAGAAAGGTCTAGAGATACGTTTCTGAAAAATCAGTTTTTAAAACACTGTGGATCACAGTTCTACTCTGACACATGGAATCACCATAAGTTGGAGTCTAGCTGATGGCAAATAATTGGCTGTTTTTGTCTTGATATGATGTTCTGTTCAAATGCTTTAGTGCATCTGGCTATGCATATGCAGTGTGGCAGATATGCCCAAGACTTTTAGAGGTTGAACCCAATATTTACTAATTTCTTTGTTTTAAAAAATATTTATACTGAACTATATTGCTGATGAATTTTTCACTTCCTGGTATCATTTTCTATATCTACATGTACACCTACATCTACACCTATATATTTAACTCACTTACTCACTGCCTTCAAGTTGGAACTGACTCATACCTTACCTTCTAGAAGGATTTCAAAGGCCATAAATTTTGCAGGAGGAAATTGTACCTCTTTCTCCTGAAGAGTCATTAATGAACTCAAACCACTGGAGAGGTGTCATCTGTGGCTTTGCAGTGTAACTTTTTATGCCCTAGGCTAGAACATCCAGTGCACAAGATAGGACATGGTTCAAATTTGTTGTTAAGGATCATTGAAATTTATAGTCAACTTAAAGGCACATAACAACAAATACATACCCCTAACCTCCTCCCCACCATGTACCCACATCTGTGCATACTGAATTTTTGAGACTTCTCACTTACTTTGGGCATATTTGGAGATGGGCATGATTGGAGAGAAGAATCATGTCAAAAAAGGCAGTGAGTCAGAAAGACAGAGGAAGACCCTTCACAAGGTGGACTGACAAAGTTACTACAACAATGGGCTTGAGCATGACAGATCATGAGGTTGGTGCAGAATAGGACAGAGTTTGGATGTGTTATTCACAGGGTCACTATAAGTTGTAGTTGACCTGATGGCATCCAACAAAAATCACATGCACATCAAGAAAACAGATTCTCACCACCAGGCCAAATCACAGCATCATGATGGATGGAGAAAAGTTCAAGATTGTTAACAATTTCATCTTACACAGATCCAGCAGTCAGGAAATCAAAAGGCAAGTTGCATTAAGAAAGTCTTCTGACAAGGATCTCTCTAGAGTGCTAAAAAGCAATGACTTAAATTGCTAAAGTGTGCTTGATCCAGGTCATAGTCTTCTAAATCACTTGCAATAAGTTTGAGTGTTGGTCAATGACTAAAAATAACAGAAAAAGAATCAATGCTTTTGAATTGTGGTCCTGGGAAATGGTTTTCAGCATATCATGGACTGTCAAGAGAACTAACAAATCTGTCCTAGAGAGAGTGCATTCATGTTGTTGCTTGGAGGCAAGGATTGTGAAACCCTGCCTCCCATACTTTGAGCATGTTGCCAGGAGGAACCAGTCCTTGGAGAAGGACATCATGGTGGAAAGAGTAGAGGATTAGCACAGGAGAGGCAGACCCTGGATGAGATGGATTGACACAATAACTGTGGCAATGGGAGCAAACAAGTGTGTCAGAAATGGTGAAATTGGCACAGCATAGGGCAGAGTTCAGAGCTATTGTTCATAGCATTGCTATGAGTCATAGTCAATGCTACTGCACATAACAATAACACTCCCCCCCCCCACTCACACACAGAGTTCAGTTGGCTTACTGCTAAGAAACTGTGCTACAATTTCAAAGAGACACAGTTTAAATCCACCACTCATCTGAAAGAGAATGATGGACAATCTCCTCCTGTGTGATTTATTGCAAACCCCCTGGAGGGTCAGCTATGGGCCGGTTCTAACTTGATGGCACACAACAATAACAACAACATATACACATATACATACACACAAAGAAACACACACACACAAACACCCTATACTGATAAAAAAGCTCTGGTGGTATAGTCCATAGGAAGTGACACTGCTAACCTAAAGGCTAGCCAATTCAAATCTAAAGCAGCTCCCTGGGAGCAAGATGACAAGCTTCTATGTGATTTAACACATCCAAAACCTGATAAAGAATCACCTTCACTCAATGACAATGACTTAGCTACTGAAAAATGAAAAACCAACAAATCAACTCATTAGCTATTTTATTCATTTGCATATGGCCTTCCAGAAGGAAATAATGAATATATATATATGGCCCTAGAAATGCTTTATAGGTAATTTTTTATAAAGTACAAGTTATCCCTTGGTGAGATTTTTAAAAAATATTTTACTTCAAAAGTTTAAACTTGAAAGAATATATCTAAAAGGTCATCTTAAAAACTGAAAAAATGCTTGTTTCTTTTACCAAAAGTGGATAGGTGTTTATACTGATATACAAATCATATATCATTCACTACTCAGACATTGGTAATTTTCTAGATCAATGTATGATTGTATGTTCAAATTTGTGAATTCAAATGACTATTTGTAATGATGGGCAAGGTTTTCCTGTGCAATTAAAGCCTCAAATACTCAAAGGAGTGTGAGGTATGAGTCATCTCCATCTTGAAGTCAATAACAGAGAATAATTGATATGAACTAATACTAGTTCACAGTGGTACTAGTAATAGTTACCTCAATAACAAAAATAATTTAAATGTAAGTGGTGAGTGAAAAGGTAACTCAATACTTAAAAAAATGATTCAGTTATATATTTCCCAATGTTTATTTTTAAGGCAATTTGAGTAAGTATTACAATGTTGTTCTTGTTAAGGTGATCGAGTTGGAAACGACTCATAACTGAGCCTGCAGTAGGTTTTCAGAGTCTGTAGATCACCTGAGAGGAGATCGCCCATTTCCTCCCACAGAGCAGCTGGTAGTTTCTAATCACCTGCCTTCAGGATTGCAGTGCAACTCCTTACCACTATGCCAGAACTCTCTAAGAATCACACTTGTTATCTGCCACCCAAACAAACAGATGCATAGCTGACCCTTCCGTGGCAGTAAATCATACTGGAGCAGATTGCCCATCCTTCTCCTGCAAGACAGTTAGTGGACATTCACCATTATCAAATATGAAATTTTGTTTTTACTGCTGTTTTTCAGGGCAGAAATTTCCTTTTCTGGGAATTCTAGTCACTTGGTATCTATATCTGACTGAGTGGATTCTTTAACGATCAGTTTATTGACATACATAAATTAAATTATCTTTGAAAAAAGTGAACACTGGGTATGCTTCTTAATGTGTAGTCATGTGAGCTCTTTAGCACAGCTTTCAGTTTACCCAAGAGTATTGCTCTGTTTTTTCCCTATAATTGGATCTCATCCAGTTAATGTATGACCCCTTTTAGCCCTTGTAATATCTGTTCCATAATGAGCAGGGGAAGATAAAAAAAAAAAGAGAAAACTGTTGAAACTCTATCATGTAGAAACTGTACAAAGAAGATGAGGTGGTTACATTTAATACATAGCATTATTCTCTGATGTTACAAAACATTCCCCAAGAGCTAGCACATCTTAGATGCCACTGCTTTTGCCTCTCACACACCCAGAGATGATAAATAACAGGTTTTCCTGATGAGGATGATGGGAATGGGTCATAAATTACAGACTGATATCTATTCCCAGAGCTTCCTTCCTCTTCTGTGTTAATCATGTATGGTTGAATTCATGTACATATGGATTAATTTAAACTACTTGGAAATCTGGTTATGCATTCTATGAAATTAGACATTTGTTTTGGGGAAGAAAACATTATGTGGTATTGAGATCAGCTTCACTTGAAGTATTCCAGCACTCTCATGTAATTTTCCTGAATGGCAAATTAGCCAAGCATCTCATAAAATAATGGAATAAAAGATTTTTCTGGATATTTTCAATTTCTGCTGGACAAAAGGCATTTTGGCAATGATTCTAGTGAAAGGATTTTTCTTGTCTGCTTTCAGAGTCCTTTCCATCTAGGCTTATTGTCAATTTGGAAAGGGCTGATGAATATCATTATAAAAGTACTGGAATTCACATTGTATTATGACACAAAAAGGACATTTCTTCATGCTGTAAATTAGGAAAAGTTTTAGTATCAAAAGAATTATACATTGGATACAGAAATAACTTTCAAACACGGCTCCAGTTATTCTGAGGCATTTTACAAAGAGTGGAAATGTTTCTATGAAATGATTCTAGAAGCAACAGTGTTGGAAATTTGATATGAATTCTTGATAATAGCTAATCTGGGTTGAAATATGTCCTCTAGCAAGATAAATCCCAATCTCTGGTCCCTGTGCCTGTGACCTTATTTGGAAAAAGGATCTTTGCAGATGTAGTCAATTAAGTTAATATGAAGTCATACTGGAGTGGTGTGGGCCCTGATCTCATATAACCGGTGGCCTTTACAAAAAGAAGAGGCAGATAGAGGCAGACAGGAGATGATCATTTGAAGGAGACAAGGCTTGGAATGATGCTGTCACAAACAAAGGAAAACCAGGGATGACTAGGTGGTGAAAGAAAACTTCCTTCCCCTGTCACTTTCAGGAAATTTTGGTCCTGCCAGTACTCTGAATTACACTTCTACCCCTCAGAACTGGAAAATAATATTTAGTTCTCTGCCTTAAGTTACCCAATTCATGTTTATTCCTTATGGAATCTTTACCTGAGTAACGGGAAGCTCTGGTGGCCTGTTTGAATCCACAAATTGCTCCTCGGGAAAAAGATGGACAATTTCTTCCCTTGTAACTTACAGTCTCTAAAAACCCATGAGAGTTTCATCTATGATTCAGTTCTGAATGCAGTGAGCTTGGGTTCATTTTAATTAATTAATAAAATAGCCAACAATCAACACCCATAAAGAATAACATTATGGAATATGGAAAAGAATCATGGGAATGTAGGCTGGAGCAGAGCTATTGT
This sequence comes from Elephantulus edwardii, assembly GCF_000299155.1. NCBI lineage: Eukaryota > Metazoa > Chordata > Mammalia > Macroscelidea > Macroscelididae > Elephantulus > Elephantulus edwardii. Next base: position 4,025,247 of record NW_006399860.1, on the reverse strand, counting down.
CCTATGGGACATGAGCGTTTCTAGAATGTTATATTATGAAGAAAGGAGTTAAATTATAATATGATTCAGAAGGGCAGATCCTGAACCAAATTGTTAGGGGAAGAAAAGTACAACAAATTTTCCAGCAATATTAAATGTTGAGAAATCTGTTGTTAAATATAATCAAGGTGACCCCAATTCAAAGTGACCCTGTGTATGACAGAATGAAGCATTGCCCAATGCTATGCCATCCTCACAAACTTCAGTTTTTTGGTTTTTTTGAATATTTTTTAAATTTAATTTAGTTTGTTTTTTTTCATTTCAATGAACATCTACAGAGATTTTGGAATTCCATTCATTCATTGTTGCACACTTCCCCCCGCACAAAGCCTCCCCCCCCCTTTGCTCCTCTCCTTGAAAAGCAAAAGAAAAACTCCCTCATTGGTACACAATTCCCCCACACCTCCCCAAACCCCACCCCCTACCCCTCACTGCCCACCCCCCAAATATAATCCACTCTGCAACCCTCTTACAGTCATTGTTGCAGCCACTCTGTCAATTCATTTCTGTTGTTGATTGAACTGGACTCCCTTAAGACACATGTATATAATGATATAATGTGGAAATTATGTAATAATCCCAGATGATTCCAGTAAACTAAGTATTTGTAGGAGGATTAATGGTAAAATGCAATGCTTTTTAATCTCATCACATCCCTAATCCAAAAGAAGAATACCCGTAGTGTTTGGCTTGTATTTCCTTTTATATCATTAGAAAAAAAAGCAGAGAGAAACTAGCAAAGGGATGCAGAGGCAAAATAATCACCAACAGTTTCTTTCTGGACCTGGGTCCCTGCACAGTGAAACTCCTCCATATCAGTGAGGATCAGAACTCTGGCATCCTGGGAAAGTTAATTCTATAATTGCTGAAGGAAACACAGACTTCCCTCTACAACTAGCTGAGAGACCTGGTCTTTTCTTAGAGCTAGCTGGTATTCTGAATTTAGAATTCTAGATTTTATACTGTAAGAGAATAAATGTCTTGTTTATGAAATCCATCCACTTGTAGTGTTTTGTTGAAGCTGTTGTTGTCAGGTGCAGTTGAATCAAGTATGACTCATAGCGATCCTATGAACAACAAATCTGAACCCTGTCTTATTCTGTGCCATCCTCATAAGCTCTGACACAGTCAAGCCCACTGTTGCTGTCACTGTGTCAACCCACCTAGTTGGAGATCTTCCTCACTTTTGCAGTGCCTCTACCTTCCCAAGCATGATGTCCCTCTCCAAGGAATAACTTCTCCTTGCAACGTGTTCAGTGTATGTGAAATGAAGCTTCATTATATTTGCCTCCAACAAGCACTTGGGCTGAACCTTCTCCAAAACATATGTTTGTTCTTTTGGAACTCCATAGTGTCTTCAGCACTATCTTCCAATAATAGAGTTCAAAGGCATCAAATATATATATATTTTTAGCAAACAATTTAAAAAGTTTTATTAAGATAATACAAAGGATGGGAGGTTGTTGAACAGTAAACATAGGCTATGAAAAAGACTTGAAGAGAAAAGGAAAGAATAAAGAGGCAGTGAAGAAAGTGAAGGGGAAACATTCCTGGATAGTCAAGAATGGACCCAAACCTTTTGGCATGCTGCCAGAAGAGAGAAAGATAAAAACATTAATTCTTCTGTCATCCTTTTCATTGCCCAGCTTTCAGATGCATAGCAAATTACTGAAAAGATCATGGCCTGAATCAGGCACACTTTAGTCCTCAAACTGACATAATTGGCCTTCAATAATTTGTAGGGTCCTTGAATGCAGACTTTTCCAGTGCAATAAATCTCCTAATCTCCTGACTGCTGGCTAGTACCAAGTATATTGATTTTGGATCCAAATAAAATGAAGTTATTGACAATCTCAATCTTTTTTCTGCCCACCATAATGTTGTCTGTTCATCCAGTGCAAGAATTTTTACTTTCTTGATGTTGAGATACAGTCTGTATTGAAGGCTACAGTGTATAACCTTCGGCAGCAAGTGCTTTAAGTCCTCCTCACTTTCAGCAAGAAAGGCTATGTCATCCACATAACGAAGGTTATTGATGAATCTTCCTCCAATCCTAATGCCACAGAACCTGATGTTTGTTTTATAGTACTGTTAGGTAACAAAGACAATCTCCTTGATGCTATTCCTCTTTTTCACTGATCTTCTAATTTACCAAGCATGTTGGGTAGCTCTTTCTGAGAGTGTGGGAAAGTGTGCGAGATACTGTCTTGTCATCATCACTTCTAAGGCACATTCTGATTGTACTTCCAAGAAAAAAAAAGAAATTGCTCTTTTAGCAGTCCATCCCATATTCAATACTTTTTGCCAATACAATAATTCAAAGGCATTAATTCTTTTATTGGCAATGTATTAAACTCTAAAAGTAATGAGTACCTAGTGTTTAAGTAGAACAGTGTTTAAGTAGAAGCTGGATCAAACATAGTTTATGTTTGAATTGTTGTTGTTTGTTGTTATGTGCCGTCAAGTCGTTTGCGACTCATAGCAGCCCTATGTACAACAGCCCTAAACCCTGCTCTATCCTGTGCCAATCGCATTGCCTTTGACACACCCATCCCGATTACCCCAGTCACTGAATCAATCCACC
>NW_006399860.1:4009125-4022094 GCF_000299155.1 Elephantulus edwardii | reverse complement strand
AGGCTGCAGTCCTCGACCCTCTGTAGTAAGTGCATGAGGTCCTTCTTAGTTTCAGCGAGCAGGGTTGTGTCATCTGCATAACACAGATTGTTGATAGATCATCCACCAATCCTAACGCCACGCTTCTCCTCATAGAGCCCAGCCTCTCGGATAATCTGCTCTGCATAGAAGTTGAAAAGGTATGGAGATAGAACACATCCCTGGCATATGTTTGAATAGAATAGCAAAAACCACCTTCCCCCTAAATTCCCTACATTGTTTTAGAGGTGGAAGATGACTTGTAAAGTTGTTCGATTTTAGACTCATGTCATTCAATTACCACAGATCATTTCTTCTCTTGTTCAACTCAATCTAATTCTTTAAGAACATATTTAATAGTAATTTAGCTTTGATAAATACAGCTTAGTTTTAATAAGCTCGGTTCAATACTCTGCAGCTAAGATGTGTATAATTGAGTTTTTATTTCTTTGCAATTGAGTTTTTATGCCTTTACATCTGGACTAAAAAGTATCATTTTAGGTCGTTGGTTACCTAACTAGATATTTGTGTTGTTTCCTACATGGTAGAGACATAGCAAATGAAAATGGTCTATTTGACCATTTACTGCTAAAAATACTTAAAAAATAGTGAGAATTGAAATATAGTAATAAGAAAATCATGGTTGGTAAATAGAAGGTCAGAAAAAAAAGGAAAACTATCAATGAGATGAATTAAATTGGTGGTTCCACTATTGGGCTCATGCAGAAGTGATTATGAGGACATTACCAACTCTGGCAGGATTTTGTTCTGTTTTACATACAGTCGCTATGAGTTGGAGCCAATTCAGCTGTATCTATCAACAACAACAATGGTACTATTTTAATTTTTTTAAAATATTTATACTTGAAGCTGTTCAGAGTACTATTGGGTTGTCTTAAAGGGAGCAGAAGCAGTAACTATCTTCAGAGGGTGCCTGGCCAATTTGGTTTAATTTTCTAGGAGTAAGTTCCTTGTGGGTCTTTTTCTCTTGAATTAATTGCAGTGCTGAGTAAACTTTGAATCATCTGAAGGAAAGCACTACATTTAGGTAGAAATGCTACTGAGTTTGATTGATTGTTCCTCTGGGGATGTGGCACCATGGGTATATTTTCTTCTTTGTCATGCAGTGAGAGGAAGTATAGGAAAGGTGTAATCAAGTATGTAAACCAATTAGTGAGTTAGAGTAGTAATGAATGGAGATACAATGAAGGTTTATGGGAAAAGCAATGAAAGAATAAGAAAAATAGATACATTTGATATATTTCTAACATATTATCAATAAAATTTACAATGTTTTCTCATAAAGGGACCAGTGTTTGGAGAAGGACATCATGTATGCAAGGGTGGAGGGACAGCACAAGAGAGGAAGAGCCCAAAGAGATGGATTGACACAGTGACTGGGGTAATGCGAGTATGAGTGTTGGAGTTAATAAGACTCCTCAGATAGCTCTGGTGCAGAGGTCTGATCTATTGTACACAGGGTCACTATGAGTCTCAGGTAACTCCATGGCATATAACAGAACAACAACATGTGGGACTTAAAGGAGAAGGAGGAAACAGAGTTAGATAGGTTGGTGCTGTTTTCTAAAGCAAAAGAAAACAAGAAGGGATAGTTGTTGCTTTTTTTAGTGAAGGGGTCCAAAAGAAGACTAGGTTTGGTTTGAATATGTGAATTTTTAGATGCTTACCAGACGTGTACTCTTGAGTACTGAAGAGTAACAACGTCAGGCTGGAGACTAAGGTGCACCTGATCTGGGCTATAGTCTTTCCAATTACGTGCTATGCATCAGAGAGTTGGACAGTGAATAGCTATGATAGAAAGAGAATTGATGCCTTTGAGTTGTGGTGCTGGAGAAGAGTATTGAATATACCATGGACTGCTATGAGAACAAACAGGTTTGTCCCGGAAAAGGTGAAGCTGGAATGCTCCTTGGAGTCAAGGATTCTGAAGCTTTGTCTGACATACTTTGGGCATGTTGCAAGGAGAGATTGGTCCTTGGAGAGGGACATCACCTTTGGGATAGTGGAGGGGTGGCACAGGAGAGGAAGACCTTTGATGAGATGGATCGATTCTGTGGTTGGAGTGGTGGGAATGACTGTGTTTGAGATGGCGAGGTTGGCACAGGATAGAACAGTGTTTAGGGCTCTTGTACATAGGGTTGCTATGAGTCGCAAGCAACTCAATGGCACATAACAATATCAGACGTGTGTGAGAATATCACAAATTCATGAGAGATTCATGAATCTGGTGTTTAGAATTAGCTGGGAAAACAAATTGTAGAAATCTCTGTATTAATGTGGCCTTTAATATGATAGGAAAAATTGTATAAGATTGTATAGGATAACTTAGAGAGTTTGTTGGTTTTAGGTGCCATCTAGTAGAGCACAACTCATAACAACCCTATGAACAACAACAGATCTGAATCCTATCCTATGCCATACCATCATTGCTATCTCTGACATATTAGAAGTGATTGAAGACTATGGTCTGAACCAGGCATACTTTAGTTCTCAAACTGACATCAACACTCCTCAATAATCTGGAGAGTTTCCTGGCTGCACTTTCCCAGTGGAACACATCTTCTGAATTACCTGCAGTGCAGCTGGTGGATTATAACTGCCATAGAGGTGCTGCTTGGTGTAAGCACTTCGAGTCCCTGTGGACTTTAAGCAAAGAGAGAAACACAACATTTTCCCTAGGGTTCAGTGATGAGGTGAAACTGTTTCGTAGGCATTTATGAATGGCTTGCGAGAATGCAAGTAAATTTTAACATTTAGAACATAGATTAGCAAGACTGAGAAGACTGAAAAATTCAGGAGACTGAAGTTTAGAATAAAATATGGCCCTTCAAGAAGACAGCTGTGCGTGAAGAGACACAATCCCTCTATGGGAAGGGAAAATTCTCTTCTGATAGGCACATATCTGCAAGTCCATGCACACAAATGAGAACAGTCCAACAAACTAGATGTGTAACAGAAATCGCTAACAATTGGTGGAGAACAGTAAGATAATATTTGCTTTAACAATTCATATGAAACTACATAAACATAATAAACACATTTCTGTCATATTCATTCTAATTCAAGGAAACTCCACATATGCCTAAATAAGACTCTACTCCCTAAGTTTTTCAGTGTTGTCATTGTGTATCGACACATAGCTGATCTACCAGAGGGCTTTCAGAGGCAGTAAATTGCGAGGGAAGCCTTCTTTCTTGGACCAGCTGGTGGGTTCGAACCAAGTGTCACTGGGATTGCAGCACAGCTTCTTACTATTAAACAGACCACCAGTGCTCCCTAAATTTGTAGGGACTCCTCTTCCCCATCAGTCGATTGTCAATCTTTTCTTTTGAGGGATCTTTTGGAGGTAAAATTGAGCTTCCAATCTTTTGGATAGTAACTGAGAATATTACCATTTTCACAACCCAGTGACTCCAGAAATTAATCCCTGAGTGATCTCCAACCCCCCCCCCCAGCTAGGATATAATCTACCCTCAGGAAAATTAGCAAATAATGGGCTCACTAACACCAGTTTTGAATTTGAATACTGAAAAGTAGTATGAATGTCCAACTGAAGTTGACCCTGGCATGTTCAACTTTACTCAGTGTCTTCAAAGTAAACAGCACATCTCTTTCCATCTCATTGCCTCCCCTTTCTTTACTATAAGCATATTTATGGTCCTTTCCCTTCTATTTGACAAAGCAGCTAATTAATTACTTAAATGTGAATCCGTTTATACCACCCTCCTACTGAAACCCCACTAAGAGCTTCCCTTTGAGCTTACAAGAAAATTCATGACTGCAGGTCTTTTGATGTCTGGATTTTTCACCCCTTTCACCATATATATTACTTCAATTACCTTCTTTCTTTTGTGTGAATTGGTCTTTCATGTTCTCAGACTCACTAATATCTCACCTGAGTCATTTTACTGACTCAGTTCTTCTTGCACAGATGGCACATAAAGCATACCCTGTCCTGCATCCAATTTGCAGTATAAATATTGCCTCTCAGCAATTCTTTATTAAGCATGTTGTTGAAAATATGTGCCCTTCATTATTCTCTTAGTGCTCATTCTGCTGTTTTTTTCCTAAGTTCATTCTCTCTCCCTCCCTCCCTCTACTCCCTCCCTCCCTCTTACTCTGTCCCTTTCTCTTTCTCTTCCATATAGTCAGGATTGTCTCATTGCCAACCTTTAATTGGGTTTCTGAGGATGTGAATTGCTTGAGAATAGACATGTAATCTTTTTCCACTGGATTTGAACAAGCAACATCTTTTGAGTTAGCAGTACAACTCCCTATGGACTGTCACCAAACTTCTGTTAAGTTGTAACTATATATTTGCTACAAAATGTTCATGTGTTAAACATCTGTGTCCATTATACTACAAACTCCATAGGAAAATAATTACTGCTTAGTAGTTTATCATTGTATCCCCAAAATATAGCATACTTAATATCAATACTAGAGAGCTTTGGTGGCCCAGTGGGCAAGATGTTGCATTTTCAACCCAAGGTTGGTGGTTTGAATCCGCAAGCTGCTTTGTGGGTGAAAGATGATGAATTTTCCTCTTCCATACTTTGCAGACTCTGAAAACCCACATGAATGTCAGGTATGAGTTGGTTCTGATTTGATGGCAATAAGATGAAGATATTAATGTTAGTGATAATTTACTAACTGAATAAATGAACACATAAAATAATTAGTTAACCAATAGAACAGAGCAATAAAACACTGCAGGGTTTAAGACCAGGAAAGGGGTGTGTCAGGGATGCATCTTGTCTTCGTATCTTTTCAATCTATATGTAGAACATTCAAGAGGCTGGGCTTTATGAGGAGGAATATGGCATTGGGATTGGAAAAAGCCTCATCAACAACCCATGTTATGACACAACCTTGCATGTTTAAACTGAGGAGGACCTGAAGTGTTTGCTGCAGAAGGTCAAGGACTGTAGTAGTCTTCAATATGGATTGAAGCTTAACATCAAGAAGACAAGGATTCTCATCACTGGGCCAATAGGCAACAGTATGATAGATGGAGAAGAGTTTGAGGTTGTTAGCAATTACAGCTTGTTCGGCTTCACAATCAACACTCTTGGCACCAGCAATCAGGAAATCAAAAGACAAACTGCACTGGGAAAATCTGCTGTCAGAGATCTCTCCAAAGTACTGAGAAGCGATGTCAGTCATGAGACTTAGGTACACCTGATCCAGACCATGGTCTTCACAATTACTTGCTATGCATCAGAGAGTCGGACAATGACTAAGAATGATAGAAGAAGAATTGATGCCTTCAAGTTGTAGTGCCGGAGAAGAGTCGTGAACAAACCATGGACTGCCAAAAAAACAAATAGGTCTGACTTGGAGAGGGTGAAACAGAGTTTCTCCTTAGAGGCTAGGATTTTGAAGCTCTGCTTCACTTACTTTGGGCATGTGGCCAGGAGGAACTGGTCCTTGGAGAAAGACATCATGCTTAGAAGGGTGGAGGGGCAGTGCAGAAGAGGAAGTCCCAAAATGAGATGAATTGATACAGTAAGTGGGGCAATGGTTGTCGGTATGTTGAAGTCAGTGAGAATGGTTCAGGACAAGGCAAGTTTCAGAGCTGTTGTACATAGGGTCTCCATGAATTGCAGGTGACTTGACAGACACATAACTACAACAAACAATAGGTTAGCAACAATCAAAGGAATAGCATTCTTAACATCTTTTTTTTTTTTTTTTTAGTGTATGAATACAAGCCAATAGCAGCAATAGTAGGATTTGGATACTCAGTTTCTTTATGCATTGTGTAAACTATAAAACATTGTTATAGTTGTGTATTTTTTTCTAGTAAGTGAAATGTCATGACAACATCTGTCCTTGAATTTTCACATTTTAAATATTTGATTTGGGTGAGGTTTTGTTAGCACTCTAGATTTTCAAACAAGTGAATATGTGTAATAAATCTATTATCATTCTAATTAACATGTATTTTTACATACATCAAACTCAACTAATTAGGAAACATTTTCTTTACTCCACATTAAATGCAATATTGGTTTTACAATTTACTAAATTTCTTTACTTCAATCAGAACTCGGAAAATGCCATTGCTCTCTTTATCTCTGGAACTTCAATCTGAGAAACAGAAAGAGATTTCAAGGACAGTATATCAGAAATCCTATTTTTCAGCCTAGTTTGTACTTATAATTCCTAATGGTATGCTAAAGAAGTAATTTAAGGAGAAATGAAAGTAGAGCTCTGTGCTGGTGTTGATAATATTTAGTGGGATAGTTGTCATAAAGCTTGCCAAAATCTGTAACTTGAAGGAAAAATAGTGTTAACATTTAAGCTTCAGCATAAATTTTCATTGAAGCCATTAATCATAATGGCTTTTATATAGACCAATCAGGCCCTATGTATGATAGGAATTTGTGGTTGCTAATTGCTGTTGCATTGGCTCTAGCCCATGTGCAACAGAATGAAACATTGCCTTGAGTATTCTGAAGGACTTATCTAAGGCTTATCTAACACTATATTGTGTAAAGTTATGTTCACTTCCATAAGGTTAATCTATTGCTAATTTTCTGAAGCAGATGGTCATGACTTCCTTCTTGGTCTGTTTAAGTAGTTGGAAATCTCCATGGTAACTAGTTCACAGCAGATGACCAATAAGTACAGTGAAACCTGTGGTTTCTTAAGGAAGTTCTATACTTTGAGAGTTCAGGATAATAATGGGACAGGGAAGAGATTTGGAGAAAAGGACCAGAGGTAGCCTCATGTACCTTAATAGTTGTTGTTATACGCTGAGTTGCTGCAACTCATAGAGGCCCTATGTACAAGAGCCTTAAATCCTGCTCTATCCTGTGCCAACCTAACTGTCTCCTACACACCTACTCTCCCCACCCCAGTCACTGTTGAATTTTACACTTTAGGACAAGCAATGGAGAAACACTAAATAATAGGAATTAAGGGAGAGCTACTTACTTTAAATTTTCACTGTTCTTTAGGGGGATTCTACCTTAGAAGCAATAAAATGATGGAGACACTTAATTTAGGATTTAATTGTTTTCTACTCCCATAAAAAATTAAACTATGCAAAAAGCCCTTGAAATAATGATAATGTGGCCTCCAGAGTGATAAGTGACTACAGTAAGCAAGGTAAAATATGAGTATTAACTGTAACGGAAAAATTATAAAAATTGTTGTATCAGACCGCATATTTGGCAACAGTTAAGACATAATTCTTCTGGTATTAAAAACACATGAAACAGTGTGGGGAAAACAAGATGGTCATTTATGGCTACATGTATATGTAAACCTGGGAGCTTTGACTCATTGGGATGTTAGGATAAGAGAGATTGTGTGGATGTTATGGCTACTATGTACTGTCAGATCTCTAGTTATCTTCCAAAGAGGTACTAGAGTTTGCGGATTTATACAGGCAAAAGTCTTGGGAATGTACATGTGAATGAATTCTTAGTTGGTAGAAAAACGAGTGCAGCCATAAATTTAAATCTGGCTGTATTTCTCAGCTTTGAAGAATTTTCCAGGAAATCTGAAGAAGAAGGAGGGAAAAAAGAAGCACAAAATATTTTAAGTGGTTCTAATTATTTGCTAGGGAGCACTGGGGGTCCGGTGGTAAGGTATTATGGAATGGGGGCTGAATCCACCAGCTGCTCTAAAGTAGAAAGAGGGGTAGTCTCTGCCTGTGCAATTACAGCCTCTGAAAAACCACTGAAAGGTCAACTATGAGAGTTCTCATCTCTCTCCACAGTGGGGTGATTGGTGGATTCAAACCAACAACTGCTCATAGCGGTTAGGTTAGCTCATAGACACATACTTTTTTTTTTAACTAGATGGGCAATCTCTCCCATGTGAAGTAGGATAGAGATAGGCACAACATATCAAGTGAGAGTATGCACAGATGCACAGCATCTATTTCAGCTGCCCTGCTCTTCCGGAATGCCTCGCTTGAAACAGACAACAGTTGTCTGATACCGTTTCTCAGATCTAAAAGACTGAGAAAACCAGTGTCCAGAGTAAAGTGTGTGGTACTAAGAAGTGTGTAAAATAGGTAAAAATTGAATCAAACCAGGGTAGAAGATCAAAAGAAGTCTAAGAATAGAAATGTAGAAAGGCAATTATATTTTACATAGAGTCCCTAGCCATACTCAGTTCATTTCTTAACTCTAATTTACAGATACCTTGTGGAACAAGTGACATTGAGAAACTTGACAATGGGGCAGTGATTAACACCTGAATGTCCACTTTATTGTACACCATTAATCTGGACTGCTTCTCCCAAAGCACCAGCTATCTCTAGACAAATCACAGCCAAGGTTTGACTTGATTGGTCACTAATGCTCCATTTTAAGTGTAAAAATGGCAAAGTAGACACTTTTCACTTTTTTCCCTGGAAAGAATACAAGTTTAAAAGTGTATGTAGAAGGGGCTGTAATGACAGCAGGCTCAATTTTAAAACAAAATTTTTAAAATTTTTAAAATGACTTTTCTAGATGGAACTTTGAGGATTCTAGGACAACATGATCCTTTTCCCCCTAAGACTCCTAGAGTCTACTCTTGGTTTAGTATGACCTAAAAAAAAAATCCTGTAGCAGTCCTGTAGCAATCCTAGTCCTTTTAATTAATAAACAGACTTATGTCAACATAAATTCATCTAGAAATTTCCCCCTATTATTTGTAATCCACCAGTTACTTCCCCAGGGGCACAGTATCCTACTGTGTGATTTAAAGTCTTAGAAGCTGAATGGAGGGTCAGATTTGAGTCAATACCAACTCAATGACAATGAGAGTTGAGTTTTACATGTAAACTTAGTGGAAGCAAGGAGTATTTCTGTTTAACACACTCAGCCCTTGACATCTAGTATATTGTATCTGATCAAATGGTCTATAAATATTGTTGAAGGAATGAGCTATATTTCACAAAATCTAATGGTTCAACATTTTCAGCAAGCTACTATGATAAGCTTTAGTTTAAAAATTACTAGAAAGAATATTTGAGGGGAGATGCAATATACGGAGTCATCATCCCTGGTTTTTAACAAGCCACTTGCTATATTTGAGGCCCACAGTCTCTTAATCTGCTAAAATGTGACCCGTACGCTAAGAGTCTAAGAAGCCAGGGTGGCATAAGTGGGAAGCAACTGGCCGCTATTCAGAAGGATGTTCCTTGGAACCCACCCAGAAGCCTTTCAGGAGAAAAACTTGACAATCTGCTCCTGTAAAGACTGCTGTCTGTGGAGCAGTTCTACTCTGTCATTTTGGATTGCTATGAGTGTAAATTGACCCTGCAGCACCTAACAAGAAGAGCATGACAAGTCTCACTATTCACCATGAAGAGTAAAGTATATATACTGATATTGTCATTCCTTCTTTCCAAAGTAACTGCAGTGTATTGAATGATTTATCTCACTGTTAACTCCTCCATTTTCTTGCAGGAGAACTATGCATCCCTTTTCTACTAAAGCTGGTGATTTGTGCTGACCAATGACTAGGTCTGGTGGTGATATACTTTTTTTGGTGGGACAAAATTTGTAAAGCATAACAAACATCCCCCACCACTGTTGCTCCCTAACCCTATGACATCCTAGACAAAGATTATTCCTTTCGCCCAATTCCCAGCCGGGATCCACTCACAAGCCTCTAACAAAGACACAGCTGGTTACTTGCTGTTTCCATGTGTGATGGGAATAATGCACACTTGCTGTTGTAAACCAGTGAGATTTGGGACTTGTTTGTGTTGCAGTACAACCTTACAGAAGCTGACTAATGCAAACCTCTGGACCAGAAATATAAATAAATGAGTGGTTCTCCACATTGGTCAAAACCCAGGCTAAGCTATCAGACACTGAAGAATCTTTATTTGAACTTTGTATTTGAGGATTTGGGTTTCTTTGAAAGTAAACAATATTTAAAAATACTTACAACAAGACAATGTTCCCCTCCAGGAAAATGTCAAAACACACTTAGATGTGACTCATTACAGCAGTCAGGAGACTCCCAACTCTGCAAAATCATGTAGTACGAAAGTATATCTGGTTTTCTTGATGTTGCATCTTTGCTTCACACTTTTAAAACATCTTCCTCTTACCCCAGTAGTCTTTATTTTTCCTATTTATTTTTTAAAATTTTCTACTAGTTTATTTACAAAATTTGAATAAAATTTCAAATTTTTTCAATTTCCCTCACCCTCCCATCAAATTATAAATCCTGATGATTAATCCCCCATCCACCCCATATCCACATCCCTGTCCTTCCAGCCTCTCCCATTCCTCTTGAATCCTTACACTCATTCTACAATAATGGTTTTATACAACATCTTATAATGTAAACCTGAAATGTTTAATAATGCAAAACCTTGACTAAATAATATGTATACAGTCAAACCATAAGTTCCCTACATAAACAGAGCTTGAGAGACCTGCATGCATGCACCTCTATGAGTGCAGTGGCATATTCAGGGTGAAGCAGGTAAGTCACACACCCCGAACACGACTGAGCAGTTTCTATTAACCATCACAGTTCCTATATCAATTGCAAGGGAGATCATTCAATGCATTAAAATGGAACACTTTTATATTTGAGAACCTCTATGGATCATTTGTGAGATTTTGCTCTTCTGAGAGTAGAATGAGAAAAAGTAAAAATAATACTTTGAGCACATCAGAGAACAATTTTTGTCACTGAAAGTAAAGAAAGGGGAAACCATACATTCCCATACTTCCATAAAGTGTTTAAAGGATGAATAAAATTGGCTTGTAATTTTGGGCTGATACTATGAGAAAGTTATTATAAAAAGAGCAAAGACCACCGGGGAGTGCATATCTGACCTTTACCACCATTATAGAAGGAAACTGTCCCTGTCCACAGCATCAATAATACAAAACCAATTCCCATTAGATCAGACATGTCCCCCAGCTCCCAAGCCTCTTTTTACTGAATACTAGTCCTACTGCTTTTTTGGGTCCCAAATTCGATGTGATACCTCGCAGACCATAGAGAACCATAACAGAGTAGTTAAAAAAGTTATAATTCAGATTAATAATATAATATAGTCAAAATAACTACCAAAATGTGCACACAGGTACCTCAGCCCTGAGACTCACTGTGTTCCCAAGTTCTCAATCCTGCCAATATTGGCTTCCCTGCCCCCACAAAATCCCATCTCACATCATTTCTCCAATTCAGCCATTGCTGCTGCTGCCATTCCCAAGAATGTCCTACATTTCACCAGATTATGGGAGAGCTCTCTTCTCTGGCTGGAGGAAGAGTATCTTTTATGGTGGGGGAAGGATTCCTATTCTATGCAGCTATAGCTGTTTGATTTATTGGCAAGACTAGCCAATCCTCTCATAGATTGCTGAGACTAGCCAATCCCTTTGCAGAATGGTAGGTAGTAAATATATTTGTGGATAAGCCAACATGCCTCACTTGCATAATCCTGCCCTTCCACGTAGTCAGTTATCCAATAGAAAAGTCATATTGAAAGACAAACTCCACAGAGAGATAGTGTTTTCCCTAGAAATAACTCTATGGAAGTATGCATGGTAAGGTTACTATGTCAGTTATTTGGTGGAATAGTTGTCTTTGTGCTTATAGATTCTATCATCACATCACTGTAGTTAAAAAGCAGACTTGCAACATTTTTTTTATCAGAAATAAACTATTTCAGGTCTTCAATTTTGGTATTTTCACAGTTCTGGGCTTGGACTCAGCAGGACCTGTGTTGGCCTTGGCTTTGCTTTTCTGTCATTATTGTTTTGTGTTTAGTATTTTGTTGTTGCTGTTGTTATGTGCCTTAGAATTGCCTGTGACTCATAGTGAGCCTATGTACAACAGCTCTGAAGTCTGCCCTGTCCTGAGCCAGTCTCACTGAATCTACTGCCCTAGGTACTGTATCAATCCATCTCATTTGGGGTGTTCCATGACTGTGCTGTCCTTCCACCCTTCTAAGCATGATATCCTTCTCCAAAGACTGGTCCCTCCTGGCCACAAGCCTAAAATATGAGATGGAGCTTCAAACTCCTAACCTCTAAGGAGAAACTTGGTTTCACCCTCTCCAGATCAAACCAGTTTGTTTTCTTGGTGGTCCATTGTCTGTTCAAGACTCTTCTCCAGCACCACAACTCAAAGGCATAAATTCCTTTTCTGTCATTCTTAGTCATTGTCCAAATCTTTGATGCATAGCAAGTAATTGTGAAGTGCATGGACTGGATCAAATGCACCTTAGTCTCTAGATTGATATCATTGCTTCTCAGTGCTTAGTAGAGGTCACTGACAACAGATTTTTCACACTACAATTCATCTTTTAATGTTCTGACTGCTGGTGCCAAGATTGTTGATTGTGGAACTGAGCAAACTAATTATTTTTTCCTGATTGATTTATTTGTTATTTTTTAAATTAATTTTAATGAATGTTTACAGAGATTTTGGATTTCCATACGTTCATTGTTGTATTTTTCTCCCTGCCCACCCCTTCCCCCAGCTCGTTCTTCTCTTTGAAAAGTAAAATAAAAACTATTTCATTGGTATAGAATCCCCCCCTCTACCACCCCAAGTACACTCCACTGTGCAACCTTCATTCTGGACTCTTGTCATAACCATAATACCCAATCATATATTGCTTTCAAACAGTGCTCTCCCTCCTCTGTTTCAATGCAGTATGCATAATTTATCCAATTTTTCTCAGTTTTACTCCAATCCTGGTGTCAGTCCTGTTCTACAATAGTGGCACCATGCAGCACCAGTCCTTTTGTGACTGAGATGTTTCACTTAACATAATATCCTCCAAGGTCACCTGGTTTGAATAATATTGCATGAGTTCCTTGTTTTTCAATGCAGCGTAGTATTCCATTGTGTGAATATATATTTTTTAATTGTGATTTTAACAATAATTTTCAGAAAACTTGGATTTCCATTCATTCATTGATTGTTGCATATTTTCCTCCCCCC
>NW_006399860.1:4006259-4008440 GCF_000299155.1 Elephantulus edwardii | reverse complement strand
TTTATCCCCTCTTTTCTCAGTTTTCCCTCAACCTCCAATGTCAGTTCCTTTTTATGACAGTAGCATTAAGCAGTATTTGTCCTTTTGTGACTGAGATATGTCACACAGCATTGCACTACTGGAAATATACTCTAAAAACCCCCCAGAACTTCCACCTAAATAGATATATGCACAAACATGTTTATTGCTGTGTTGTTCACAGTAGCAAAGAGATGATCACAACCCAAGTGTCTATGAACAAATTAATGAATAGTTCTCTATTCATTATATAAAATGGGTGACCCTGAGGATACGCTGTAATTGTTAAGAACCTCAATCTTTTCACCATCTATCATGGTGCTGTCAATTAGCCCAGTGGTGAGAATCCTAGTCTTCTTGATGTTGGGCTTGAATCCTTATTGAAGACTACAGTCCTTGATCTTCTGCAGCTATAATTTCAGGTCCTTCTCAGTTTCAGCAAGCAAGGTTGTGCCATCTGCATAATATAGGGTGTTTTTGTGTCTTCTTCCAATCCTGATGTCATATTCCTCCTCATAAAGCCTAGCCTCCTGGATGATCTGCTCTGCATGTAAATTGAAATGATATGGAAGCAGGACGCATCCCTGACACACTCCTTTCCTGATTTTGAAATATGCAGTGCTTCCTTGCATATAGTTAGAATGCTAAATTATTTACATTTTAGCATTTTCCTCCTCTTCTCAGACACAGCTTTTGTAAAATTCAACAACTGGTCTAGTGGTTAAGGAGTTGCACTATTGATCTAAACGTGTTGTTTTTGTTATTCTGTACCAACACGTGGGAACTGATTTGGGTGGTTCAAATCTATCAGCTGCTCCTGGGATAATGATGGGCAATCTTTTCCATTTCAATTACAGCCTCTGATGACTCTTTGGAGGGTCAGTAAGAATTCTTTCTGATTTGAAGACATTTAAATAAATAGATTTCTTTTGGAGATTGTATTATCAAAAGTTGTCTAACAGCTTTTGTCACAGGCGATGCTGGTGATTTCTTTTGTTTTCCTTCCTTTAATATAAAAACCATAAATCGTGTGGACCTTTTATTCATTTCTATCTGTTTTAACACATATTATTTCATTTCATCTTCACAATCACAAGATTATTATGAATCTGTTTTAAGTATGAAATGCATAATTAAGAATAATATGTATTGCAAATAAAACATTAAGACTGAGAAAGCCTAAAACTTATGTTACCTCCAGATATTGTTTTTGAGAAGATTTAGAATACAAAATTTGTTATGATAAAAATCCTTACTAAATAGGAAGTGAAAAATGTGTGGCAAATTGTTCTAACTACTTTCTTTATAATGATAGTAATTTTAAGTTATCAAACCCCTACTTGAACCTTCATTGAGTTTCTGAGGCAATGAATCATGTGGGAGGCAGCTATTGGGTTCAAACTATACATAACCTTGGGTTACTAAGGCAACTCCCTATAGACTAGGCCACCATTTGTGGTGTATCATCATGTCAGAACTGATCATCGTTGACCTTCAAGCAAGTTGACAGAGGCAATAAATTGCATGGGAGTTGATTGCTCAACTTGAACTTTTGGAGCAGCTTGTGGAATGAAACTGTCTGCCTTTAGATTGACAGTGCAATTCCTTACCACTAGGCTCCCAGGGCTCCAGGTTCTCTCCTATAATAACAATTGCATTCTAAGGATGTAGATTGACATCACTCACTTGTTCTGTCATCTCAGCAATTTTTTTCAATACTCCAAGATTGAGTTTCTCTACTTGTAAACAAAGATATCTGCATCACTTATTTCAAAACTTTGTAGTAAAGATTTAATAGAAAAATGTTTACAGAGAATTTACCATAATGTCTATCATATCAAAACACAGGAAATTGAAAGATGAATTGCATTGG
Source organism: Elephantulus edwardii (assembly GCF_000299155.1). Classification (NCBI taxonomy): domain Eukaryota; kingdom Metazoa; phylum Chordata; class Mammalia; order Macroscelidea; family Macroscelididae; genus Elephantulus; species Elephantulus edwardii. Next base: position 4,006,549 of record NW_006399860.1, on the reverse strand, counting down.
GAAAGTCTGTTGTCAGAGAGCTCTCCAAAGTACTGAAGAGCAACAATGTCAGTCTGGAGACTAAAGTGCACCTGAACAAGCCATGGTCTTTGTAATTACTTACTATGCTTCAGAAATCTGGACAATGACTACAGATGATAGAAGGAGAATTGATGCCTTTGATCTGTGGTGCTGGTGAAGAGTACTGGGTAATACCATGGAATTCCAGGAAAACAAATAGGTTTGTTCTAGAGAGGGTGAAACCAAGCTCCTTGTAGACAAGCATTCTGAGGCTTCGTCTGACATACTTT
>NW_006399860.1:3994169-4002189 GCF_000299155.1 Elephantulus edwardii | reverse complement strand
CCATTTTGGCCTTTTCTTCCTCTTCTGTCTTTGTAATGACCGTCTGCACTCTTCCTGGATGATACATTTAACATCCTCCCACAACTCATCTGGTCTTCGCTCATTAGTGTTCAAGGCCTCAAACCTGTGTTCTTAACCACTTAAAATCTTTGCCCTCTGGGTTTACTAAGATTTTCATTAATCTAAACTCTTGAAAGAATCAATGAATGCCTTTAAGTAGGAGTATTAGGTCTGTCAAGTTTCACGGTTTTTTGGTTGTGATTTGTGTGTTTTCTTCAATTTATATTTTATTTCATGAAAAGTTTTTGTTAACTTACTTATTGAACATTTTTTAAGTCTCATATATATCCTCTAAAAACAAGAATATGAAAACTTACAGATTTAGAGTAACAACCAAACCAGTTTTGTGTTCTTTCTCATCTCAATAAATGATACCATCATCGACTCAATTACAAAAGACAGGAGCCTGAATTTCTATCATTCACAGGAAAACAAACTCCTCAGCCAAGTTCTATCCTAGTCTAGCAAAAGTGGATCCTATTTAGGCTTTCAAAGCACACTCCCCACCCCCACCCCCAAATCTTCCTCATCTGAATGAACAAGGATAAAGTCAACAAACATCAACTTGATGGCTCAGACAAAAAGTTTAGGGGCCATTCTTTCTACTCATCTTACTACTACATTTTTATATTCATTAGCCAGACATATCCTTTAATAAGGCCTGAGTGTTCTATCTCTAGAATATATCCAAATAAATCCATCTCCCTCCATTTTTAATGCTGTGTCTTAATCTAATCTATCATTAGCTCTTTGATGTTGTTTTTTTTTACAAATGGTGTCCAAACTTGTTTTCTACTTTCTGCTAATTGCCATTCCAAACAATTTTCCACGAAGTTGTTCTAAACCAAACCACTCACACATTGAAATTAAATGAACAAAATCTATTCAATACCCTAGTAAATTTCTTATAATCCATTCCTTCCTGTTTTCATCATTTCTCCTTGTGTTACCACTCCTTCTTTCATTAAACCACAACCACATATACATAGGCATTTTTATACAATATACCCTTCACTTTTCAATGCAAAGCTTTTGTTCGTACTACTGACCAAATTCATGGTGTTCTGAGTTAATTCTAAGTCCTTAGATTATGTTCAATCCTATCGTTACTATATATTTTTTTTAAATTGTCTAACTATCTGTCATCTTCATCTATCTTTATCAAGGGAAACGGACAACTGTGTAACTTGAGGTTAAAGTCTGTGGTCACCAGGAAGTGACTATTTATCTTAATATGATACAACCATTTATTATAGGTTAGTAGGTAACTCTGGTGGTCTATTGGTAAGAAGCTCTGCTGCAATTCCAAAAGTACATGACTTGAATCCAGCAGATGCCCCGAGGGAGAAAAATGGGCAATCTTCTCCCATATGATTAAATGCCTCCAATAACCTGCTAGAGGTTCAGCTTTGTGTCAGTTCTGACTTGGTGGCAAGCAACAATGAGAAGTAGTAAACTTAATTTTGTAGCTACTGTCCAGTTTGAAGGAGCCCTGGTGATACAGAGATTAGGCATTCTGCTACAAACCCAAAAGTTGGTGGTTCAAATCTACCACTTACTCCTCAGGGTGAGTCTACTTCCATAACATTATTTAAGCCTTAGAAAGGTTATGAGAAAGTTCTACTCTATCATTTAGTGTCATTATATGTCAGAATGAGTTGTTGTTTTATTTAAAAAAATATTTGTACCAATTTAAAAACGTATGTGATAATTTCTGAATGATTAAAGAGTATGTGACTCATAGTCTTGATTAACAGTTCACAGCATTGTGCTTAATGTTCTCATCCATTAGACTCAAATGGAAATAATTTCTATTTAAAAAGGCTTTATTAGCAGAGAAAAGAAGAGGAGGTTCCTTTATAATACTAGACTCATAATAAAATTATCAGAATAATTATACTAGAAGATTCAAGATATCTTCATTAAAAACACAAATATATCCCTTTTTGTGGATGAAATATCTGATATAGTTATTATGTGTAGTATAGCAATTTGACAACCAGGAAATAACAAGTAAATTCTGATTTTGTGCTAAATAGGCAGCAGATTCCCAGCTCATTCTCTTGTTGTTCTGTATTTTACAAAATATAAAAGAACAGAAATTTGTGATATTCAAAATTTAGTACCCCTTTATGGAAAAAATAAGTAAAATATTTTTTATCCCATACAAACCATTCTAGGAATATGTCAAGTGATCAATAGTTATGTTTTGAATATAGTAATGAATGTGCCGTACTAAGTTAACTACTGTACTATTAACCTAAAAGATCAGCAGTTGAAATCCACCTGCTTCTCTACCTCTTAAATTTGTAAACTAAATACAGTAGTGATTAAGTAGAAATTTTAATGAATTGTGATACAGAATTAGCAAGGATAAGGAGACAGAGTCTGCAGGAAATTGTGCTATTAACGGAAATGGTGTACCTTTTCGGTTGTTGGAGTCCACCAGCAGCTCTAAGGAAGAATGATAGCAATCTCCTCTCATGTAATTTATAGCCTCAAAAACCCACTGGATAGTCAGATAGAATTTGATTCAAACATGATGGCAATTAGTTGCATTGTGAATCTTTAAAAAAGGACATTCTGATTGGGAAAGAAGATGATCAGAAAAAAAAAGATCATTAATGAGATGGACTGATGTAGTGGCTGCAATTATGAGCTGAAGTGCAGCAATGATTGTGCGGATGGTCCAGGATGAGGCAACATCTTGTTCTGTCAGACACAGATTCTCCATGAGTCATAACCAACTTGATATAGCCTAATGATGGAGATTTGGAGAAAATTTATTCAATAGTACCTGTCACATAGATGATACAGTCTTGCTACCCTCTTCAGTATGAGTTACATCTCAACATTAAGAAATAAATCTTATCATGGAATCAATAGGCAACATCATAAGAGTTGGATAAAAGATTGAAGTTATCAATGATTTCATTTTAGTTGGATCTATGATCAACACTCATGCTAACAGCAGTCAAGAAATTGAAACATGTATTGCATTAGAAAAATCTTCTGTCAATGACCTCTCCAAAGTTCTAAAGAGTACAGAGGTCCCATTAAAGACTTAGGTGAAGCTGATCCAAATCACAGCCTTTTCATTTGCTCCCTACATATCTGAAAGTTGGATAACGAATAAAGAAGGCTGAAGAAAAAAATTATATCTTTGAGTTGTGATGTTGGAGAAGGGTCATGAATATTCCAAGGACTGCCAAGAGAGCAAACAATTCTGTCTTGAAGAAAATATAATACGAGATCTTCTTAGAAGTAAGGATGATGAAATTAATCTCACTTACTTTGGGCATACTTTCAGAAGGAATAAGTCCTTAGAGAAAGACATGGTACAAGAAAAGGTGGAGGGTCAAAGATAAAAAGGAAGATGTTCAAAAAAATGAAGTGATATAATGTCATTAGCGTGAGCTTGACAGATTGTAAGGATGGTGCAGGATGGGTCAAGATTCCAATCTGTTGTACGTAGAGTTGCTATGAATAGTATTTGACTCAATAGCCTGTAATAACAGCATTAACAATATAGAACCAATGATGCAATGGTTTATCACTCAGCGTTTGAAACACATCAGATGTTCTGAATTTAAAAGAAACTGTTCAAGTTTGCTTCCATAAAGATTTATGACCTTAGAAGCCCCACGGGGAAATTGTACTATAGGAATTGTCCTATAGGATCCTCTGAATCAGAGTCAATTCAGAGGCAATGAATTTGGTTAATAATGAAAGTAGAGTCCCCAGGTAGAGCAAATGGATAGCATGTTCTGGTGCCAAACAGAAGTTGGAAGTGGAAGCCTACTCAGTGACAGCTTGAAGAAAGGCTGATGATCTACTTCTGAAAAATCAATCATTGAAAACCTAGTGTGGGACATTCTGCTTTAATATTTATCACTGATCATTTTATCACTTAATACTCACTCATACTGATCACTTGAGTCAGAACTGACTATATAACAAATGCTTTCCTTTTTCCCCTTCAAAGACACATGGTTTGAATCCACCAGTTGTTCTCTAGGACAATGAACCGTCTCCTCACATGTGAATTCTTGTGTCTGAAAACCTGCCCAATGGCCACCTTATGAATCAGGTCTGACTTGAGGGCACAGAACTGTATAATATAAATGGTCCTGAATATATTTTAAAAGTATATAAACTGGTTTATAAATATGCTTCTTATTTGATAGTCTCCATTTCAAACCATAGAAAATCTCCAAGTTAAGATTTCTAACCTATAAAATAGGGAGAACCATGGATGACAGAAAAAAGGATTGACACCTTTGAGCTGTGGTGTTGGAGAAGAGCACTGAACATCCCGTGAGCAACCAAGAGAACAAACTGTTTATGTCTTGGAGAGGGTGCAGTCAGAGTGCTCTTGTAGAAGGGGCTATGCCTTGGAGAACAACATGCTGCTGGGAAGGGTGGAGGGTCGGTGAAGGAGACGAAGACCCTCAACTAGGTGGATTGACGTGGTGACTGCTGCAATGGGCTATTGTGTGTCAGGAAGTGTTAGGATGGTGCAGGATAGAACTGGGTTCAGATCTTTTGTTCACAGTGACACTATGAATAGTGCCATCAACTTGATGGCACCTAACAGCACAGCATGCTTTCATTGCATCATGAATGAGGAATGTATTGTAGACTCTCAAGGAAATAAATAGTTGTCAATGGTCATGGTCATTTCATATTGGACTAAATAAAAATACTTAGGAAAACTTGAATATTGCCTTTTAAAAGAAAAGGAAAAAAAGCAAATTTTTTTTCTAACAGACATGCATAGTACCACTGTCTTAGATGCCTTGAGCACCACCATAATATTCCTCTTTCTCTAAGAACACCCTTCACTCCCATCGTTCCTTTTGAAGAAAGATTAAATTATGCCTAATGTGAATTCTTTCTGCAGTTTATTTCTTTGGCATAAGGATCAAAATAAAACCTTTCCAGTTTCAATACAAATTTTCAAGAGTATTTTTTCCACGTTTAAAAATTGTCTTAATGAAGGCTATAATATATACGTGTATAACTATATACATGTATATATATATACACACACGTAAATTATGCAGTAAATGTGTACAAACACATATATCACCATGTTTATCCCGTAAGCTGATAAATCATTAGAGAGGACCGAGGGTGCCCAGGACCAAGGGTGCCCAGGACTGAGGGTGCTGAGGACCAAGGGTACCGAGGACCAAGGGTGCAACTAATTCTGCCAAGGACAACTAGAAAGGACCATGTGTGGCAAATGTGCAGTGATGTGTGTGTGGTGTGCAAAGCTGGAAATGAGGAGACAGAGATTTTTAGCTCATTTTCAACATCATTTTGAAATAAGCCCTTCAATTTCTAGCTATCGGTATTGCCTTGAAATGTCTCACAGAATTAGATACTTCTTAGTAATTCCATGAATTTATCAAAAAAGATTACATTGACTTCTGAAAGAGAGTATTTATCTGCCACTATATCATCCAGCCAGTTGCACTGGGATAATAAGAGATTTGAACATAGCTGAATGTTTGAAATTAGACTCAGAAAAATCTCATTAAAGGAGAAATGTTACTGCGTAGGAAGCATCAGAGACTAGAGAAATGTTAATTTGCTCATATTTGTTTCTTAAATGCATTAATTAAAATTAATTACATATGTAATTTATTTATCCCAATTCTCTCAGCAACCTACTTCCAAGAATATCAAGGTTTTCCTGGCTCTAAACATTTAAAAATGAGTACTTGTTTAAAGGTCTTTTTAATGAGTGTTTCACTTATGACTTTATTATACATGTGCCACAGGACTTAGAATGCAGTAAAAGAAGAAATAAAATGGTACTAAGTGGAGTTTTCAAAATAAACTATTAAAAAAGGATAGATTATGCTGAGCAAACTAACTCAGTCCCACAAGGATAAATATTGTATAAAACCATTATTGTAGAATGAGTATAAGAATCCAAGAGGGGTGGGAGAGGGTGGAAGCAGAGGGAGAGGATGTGCAGGGGGAGGAGGGAAGATTAACCATCAGGTTGAACAATTTGATGGGTGGGAGGTCCGGTGAGGGAAATTGAAAGAATTTGTTCTTGAAAAAAGTGTATTCTAATTTTGTAAATAAACTAGTAGAAAATTTAAAAAAATATTCCCAAAGGGGGGGGGAAGAAAAAATATTTAATATATGTAATATTGATTCATAATAAATTTAGAAGAAGTGGAACAGACAACTGATTAGATAATGGTGCTGTTGTTGCACCTTAGTTGTATACAAAGTTTTATCACTGCATGAAACATTAGAACTTTTGGAGATGTTAGCAAGTGTATTGAATAGTTAGTAAATGGAAGAGTATAGCTTTATGTATATGTTAGCACAGAATTCAGTAAATCAGAAGAATTCTGAATTCAGGAGAATTCAGAAAAATTTATCACTTCAGGGATATTGAACATAAAATTCACACAAATGGTAATACATTTCTTGCAAAGTGAAAGACTAAGGAGGGGAAAATTAGAGTACTGTATTTATTGGTACTCAGAAGAAATTCAGGCTGACCGAGAAAAAGATGGAAAAAAATTATAAAATCTTAAAATGAGGGAAGCAAATATTTTGAAGAAATATAGTCACAATATCAAAAGCTTAACCCCTTTCCATGACCTCAGTTGATCTTGATGTAATATTAATTACTAGAAGATTAACAAGCTCTAGGTGCACTTGCCAATCAATAGGAAATACTTGTTATGATCAGGACCTGTGTGACCTGACATAGATTATACACAAAGGAAGAAGGTTACAAACAAGAGTATGCTGATTCTACAGTGGAATGCCTCACATTTTGTAGCTTTCACGATCAGATGAGATCTAATAAAATAGGAAAAAATGATTCACCATTCAACCTCAGGGAATAGAGTACAGCATTTGATTAACATACCAGTATGTTCTTTGAGGATGCTGTCAGTATTCATTCAACAGCCAAAACAGATTTGCCTTGATCACGTTATGAAACATAAGCAGCCAAAGAATGAAGATGCATAAATTATATCCAGGAATGGGGGTGGTTTTACTTTCAAGATATTTTGCATTCTTTTTCCAATTGCCGCCTTATTTATAGTCAAGTCATCATATTGATAAAACTTAGAAACCCTGCTAGTATGTTTCTTTGCCTTACTTACAAAGATCAGCTATGAAGTTATCCTTGGTGCTGATTCCTGTTGTATCCATTGTTAGGTGCCATTGACTTGAGCAGGAATCATAGCAACCCTGTGAACAAAAGATCTGAACCTTGTTCTGTCCTGCACCAGTCTGACAGTTACTGACACACAGGAGCCCATTGCAGCAGCCACCGTGTTAAACAACCTGGTTGAGGGTCTTCCTCTCCTTCACTGACCCTCTACCCTTCCCAGCATCATGTCCTTCTCCAAGGAATAGCACCTCCTAGCCACATGCCTAAACCATGTGAGACAATGCCTCAATATTTTTGCCTCCAAAGAGCATTCTGGCTGCACTCTATCCAAAACAAATCAGTTTGTTCTCTTGGCCATCCATGGGAAGTTCACTGCTCTTCTCCAACACCACAGTTCAAAGGTGTCAATTCTTTTTCTAGCATCATTATTCACTGTCTTGTTTTTTGATGCATAGCTAGTAATCAGAAAGACTATTGCCGAAATCAGATGAGCTTTAGTCTTCAAACTGATAACACCATTGCTCAATAATTTGGAAAGGTCCTTAACTACAGATTTTCCCAGTGCAATACATCTCCCTATTACCTGACTACTGGTACAAAGAGTATTAATTGTGAATCCAAGCAAGATGGAGCTTTTGACAGTTTTAATCTCCTCTCCATCTAATATGATGCCGCCTATAGGTCCAGTGGTTGTATCCATTAATTTTAGCAAATTTGAGGATGGTTTTTTTTCTAGCATAGAGGAACAAAAAAGTTTGGGACAGAATGTTTTTAAGTTTTACACTTTTGGAAATTCAAAAA
>NW_006399860.1:3987290-3992836 GCF_000299155.1 Elephantulus edwardii | reverse complement strand
GGATTGATTCAGTGACTGGGGTAATCAGGATGGGTGTGTCAGAGGTAGTGCGATTGGCACAGCATAGAGCAGGGTTTAGTGCTGTTGTACATAGGGTCGCTATGAGTTGCAAATGACTTAACAGCACACAACAACAGTATAATATTACCCAGATGTTAACTTTCTCTCAGAGTATAGCTTTATTCTTGATTGTGCTGTTTAAAACCATGGCTCTTGCATATTTTGACCTTTATTCCTTTTTACAGTAAAAATATAATTTTAGCACTCAAGAAATAATCTATACAAAATGTTTTCACTGTTTTACCTCTTTTTTTGTTATTTCCAATATGTAATACAAGATTCCCAGTTTTCCATTTGTCTAAGCAAAGCTACAAAAGACTTGCCCACTTAATAACTGGATGTAAAATATCACATTTTACTGCAATAATATGCTGTGATAGTTATTTTCTGGTTTTGTTTGTTTGCTTGAGGTTTTGTTTCTGATTTGGCTTCTTTCTATCTCTATTGCTTTATGTAAATATACTGATTTACAGCCTTTGAAAACCCATTATAGGGTCAACTATGTTCTAAATTTTTAAAGCTATAGCAATACAGCATCAGCTCTGTGCATTGTTATTAGGAAAAATTCTCCAAGTTTCTTTGATCAGTTTTAAAATTTTATCAGCATTTCTATCAACTTTTCATAGGGTAACAATGAGTCATACTCCATAGCACTTAAAAACAATTAACGATATACATGTAATTAACATTAATATATATAATTAATATTATTTATACCACTTATGAGAGAGTGCATATTCCACTTAAGATAATTTAGTCAGTCTTTTAAAAGGTTTTGGTACAACATGTTTTGTTTTCATGTACAGTAGATTTGAGAAGAGGATTAAGGAAATAGACTAAAGAAAAATATAAGAATTGCTATTTTCCAGTTTAGTCAACTCGGAACTAAAAAATCAGCTAAAGAAAACTGAGCTACTTTTTTTTAATTCTGTACACCACCATATAGTGAGAGATTCAGCTTGTATACACTTGTAAATATTTGGGCCATATACAGAAATTAAAGATTGTCTATGTTTGTTGCTGTTGTAAGGTGCCTTCGAGTACAATTCACAGTGACCCTATGAACAATAGATCTGAACCCTGTTCTACCTTGAGCCATCCTCATTCTTTTGACACACAGGAGTCCACTGTGGCAGTCACTGTGTCAATCCACCTGGTCAATGATCTTCTTCTCCTTCCCCGACCCTTCATCCTTCTTCTCCTTCCCTGACCCTTCATCCTTTCCAGTATCATGTCCTTCTCCAAGGAATAGCCCATCCTAGCAACATGCCCAAAGTATGTGAGTTAAGGCCTCATCATCCTTGCCTCCAAAAAGCACTCCAGCTGCACACTCTCCAAGATATAACTGTTCTCTTGATTGACTGTGGGATACTCAGTGCTCTTCTCTAACACCACAGCTCAAAAGTGTCAATTCTTTCTCCTGTCATCTTTAGCCATTGACCAGCTATCAGAAGCATAGCAAATAGTAAAGACTATGGCCTGAATTGGACATTTCTTAGTCTTCAAACAGAAATCATGAATGTCTATCTGTTTCATTGATTATGCAAAGGCGTTCGACTGTGTGGATCATAACAAACTGTGGCTGACTCTGAGAAGAATGAGAATCCCAGAACATTTAATTGTGCTAATGCGAAATCTAAATAATTTAGAGGTTTCTAACTGCAGATTTTCCCAGTGCAATGTGTCTCCTTATTTCCTCACTGCTCATACCAAGGGTGTTAATTGTGGATCCAAGCAGATGAAGCTGTTATCAGTTTCAATCTCCTCTCCATCCATCATGATGCTGCCTATTGGTCCAGTGATAAGAACCTTAGTTTTCTTGACACTGAGGTGCAATTCATACGAAAGGCTGAATTTTTTGATCTTCTGTATCAAGTGTTTCAAGTCCTCCTCACTTTCAGCAAACAAGGTTGTGTCATCTGCATAACGCAGGTTATTGATAAGTTTCCTACCAATGCCAATACCACACTCCTCTTCATAGAGTCCAGCTTCTCAGATAATTTGCTCAACACAGATTGAATAGGCATGGAGAGAGAATACACTCCTGCCACACTCCCTTCTCAATTTAAAACCATGCAGTTATTCCCTACTCTGTTTGCACAACAACCAGGTATAGGTCAGGTCCGTGTACAGGTTCCACATGAGCACAATTAAGTGCTCTGGAATATCCATACTTCCTTCTTATTAATTGTAAATAATTTACATATGGCTTATTTGCTAAGAGCTGTGAGGTGGGTCATTGTGAATTCAAGTGCAAAACAGAACCTCTGTTTTTTATTGCCTGATAAATTCAAACAATCAAGAATTTTGTCATCTGGAAAAACAAGTAGATAGGAAGAAAGACCAGTAAATACCATTTTTATTCCACATGGCATGAAATCTTTACCCACATACTATTTTTCAAAATGAAAAAAGGAATGGAGGATTTGAGTGGTAATTATTATCTTTGTAAACAAGGAAATAGCTAGGTCAATCATCTTTCTTACTTCATTATTCCCCCAGAAGGAACAGATCATATATTATAGTTATTTCCTTTGGTATAAGAAAGTTAGTAGAAAATATTAGTAATTATTGTCATTTTCATTTATTTAACTGTGTAGCACGCATTTTCCCAAAATATTGCATGATAGTATGCAGCGAAGCTGATACAACTTTTTGTTTATTAATAAAATACAAAACCATGAAATTTCATTTCTCATATGATACCTTTCTATTTCAAACACTAAGAATATCAATAATAATCAATGTGTAATAATTCAATGAAAATTACATACAATGCTGTGTCAGTATAATTGTTAAAAGTTTACACCAGTTTTCACTGGCCCTTGGAAGCAAATGATCACAGTTCACAAAAATAAAAATGTATACTTTTGTCAATTTTGGTGAGTATTAATATTACTTTAGTATACAATAAAGGATTATAACTTAAAATATATCATTTGTTACTAGCAAAAATATCCACATTTAAATAACCATTTCTATTAGTAATATTAAAAGTGAGAATGAAATTACACTCACTGACTCTTTCTTTTCTAAAAAAGCATGCAAACAAGCAAAACCATTAAAGGTGGTACAATCCAGAGGCATTGTCACTACAGCTTAACTCAATTTACCCAAGTAACCTTATGTTTATGCTATTATAATGGCTAGTCAATGAGCAGTTAATAATCACCATTTGCTCGCCATATGGTCAGTCTTAGCTACATTCAAGGACTCATTTCTCCATTTTGCTTCTATTAAAACAGTAAGTACAAATTGGATCTACAATATAATCAGTTAGATCTTAAACTCCAAATATTCAAAATGGCAATAGCTTCAACTTCTTGCAAGGAAAAAAAAATCTTAACAATATAAATGTTCTGTTGAACGTATATCCCAGAGCATCCTGTGGCTACATTCCATATGTAAGTGCCAAATTTGTTTTTTAACTGCCCTGGAATTGAGGCACATCCAACTAAAAGCATATGTTTGAAATATACTGAAGCCTATAAAATACAGTGTTATTTAGCATTAAAAATTAGTATAAACTATCCTTCAAGAGAACTATAAGGCAGGGTAAGAGGTGAGTATCTATTTTCAACCTGCAAATAAAGGGGTTGCTTTGGTTTTGGTGTTGTTTTTTTGTTACTCGGTCCATTTCTTTAATCATGGTAATCTAAATTGGAATTGAAAACCATGTGGGTGATTAGAACTGTGAATCATGCCCAAGACTTCCAAAATCATTGCACATATATGGTATTTTGGCTACTTACATTTCTGACCATCTGTCAAAATGGCAAAAGGCCCAATTTTAAGTTGGCTAGATCCTAGCAAGTAGGTGTCAGATGGTTAGAGGTTCCAAGGGATGTTCTAAACAAGAAACAATACTTGTCATTTAAGGACTTCTGACATTTCAGTAACAACAAAAACAGTATTATACTTTTTTTCTGACTAAATAAGATAGTATATAGATAACAATATCATATATCTTAGCCAGTAAAAGAAATAAAAATGTCTTAAAACAATAATAAAAAATGATTTTACCTAGGATTTGGTTTAAATTATTACTTCCATAAAATTGATTTTTTTTGCTTACCTATGAATTAACTATTAAAAATTAGGCATATGTTATGAGACTTGAGAAGGCAGCAATCTTTCTGTGAAGAGGAAAAATCTGTGATATAGAAAATCCAGTGACTTGGGGACCAAAATGCCTACATCCTATTTGCTTTTTACTTTTGATACCTTCTGGAAAATGACTTAATAAATGCCAAGTTTAATTTTCTTACTCTTCATAAGTAAGGAACTACTAGTTTTTATAAGGGTTTTTTGTTATTTTTTAAGACACAGCAGAACATATACCAATTTACTAATTTTTACATACACAATTCAGTGACATTAAGTATATTGTTATGTACTAATTCTCCGCCTATTTTTCAACTTTTTCCTCTCTCCTTAATATAAACTCAATTTCCAATAATGTTCTCTTCTAACCTTTTGAGTTACTGTTTTCAATTTGATACCATATGGGTTTTTTTTATTTATTACTGTGTACCATCAAGATGAAACTGACTCATAGCTCAAATAGGTCTAAATTATATCGGTAGATTTTTTTAAAAAGGCAAAATATTCAAGACAGAAATTCTTTGCTAAGCAAGCAAAACTTGTTTGGTTTACAAAGACTTCAGGATATGTAGCACTTAACATTCAAGGATTATCTCAGAGCAACAATTTCAGGGGTCCATCCAATTAATGATTCTAGAAAATTATAGAGTTCATGAAAATTTTTAATTCTGTTCTCCATTTCTCACCTTTTGGTTAATATTCTTCTACAAAATCTCTGAGCTAAATATTCAGTAATGGTAGCCAGGCACCATTCAGTAATTTTGGTCTTGTAACAAAGAAGGTATTTTACCATGAGGCCTTATTAACTAAACGTTCTGCTCTCTCCTTTTGTACCGGATTCTCTTTTTTCCTCTGTTTATACAGAACAGAAATCAACTGTTTTATCTGGTAAGTCAATCACAAAAGAACAAATATTTTGAGCAAAGGCCAGATGAGTTGTGGGAGGATATCAATGGTATCATCCAGGAAGAGTGCAAACGGTCGTTGCAAAGACAGAAGAGGAAGAAAAGACCAAAATGGATGTGAGAAGAGACTCTGAAAATTGCACTGGAGCGCAGAGAAGCCAAAGTACAGGTAAGAATTCAAGATACTAAAGAGTCGAATAGAAGATTTCAAAAGGCAGTACGGGATGACAAAGCAAAATATTACAATGAAATGTGCAAGGAGTTGGAGTCAGAAAATCAAAAGGGCCGAACTCTCTCAGCATATCTTAAGCTGAAGGAACTGAAGAACAAATTCAAACCTTGAGTTGCTATAATCAAGAATGCTTTTGGCAGAATGTTAAATGATCAAGGAAGTATTAAAAGAAGATGGAAGGAATATACTGAGTCACTGTATCGAAAGGAATTGGAAGACACAGAAGAATTTCATGAAACAACATA
>NW_006399860.1:3970637-3974770 GCF_000299155.1 Elephantulus edwardii | reverse complement strand
TGATAGGGAATGGCAAAGGACACACTGACAAAGGAGATTAATCAGAACTGACTTTGACAAGCACTGTGGCAAGTGGACAATTAAAACAGACATTCGGATGGCAGGGAAGAAGAACAAACTGGGGAGGAGGGTAAAGAGAATGGTGCAGCAATGAAGGAATGAAAACCCAAAATCCCTGTTAATGTTCATTAAAACTAATAAAATTTAATTAAAACAACAACAACAACAACAAGTAATCTTGAACAATCTCGGTCCTCTAGGGATCCTCCCATTGATGGAATGCCATGTTCAGCTGCTTTAGGGCTGATTTGTAGCTTGGTTTGGCTATGTTAATGGTGTGTACTTCTGATAAAATACTGGAATTAATGTTCTTTTGTTCCTCCTCAGCCTCTCTCCCTTGGCTTGTTAACACTTCTCGGTGTTTGTGGGGTTTTGTTTGTTTGTTTTTGTATTTTTAGTGTTTAGAGTGTTTCTCTTTTTTATAACATTATGCTTACACACACACACACAGACACACACACGCGTGCGCTATACCGTATGGTTTATATGAATGAATTAAATTTTTATAGTTAAATAATTAAAGCTGGGAGCTCTGGTGACCTAGTGGCAAGAAGCTGCACTGCAATCCCAGAGGAGCGTGGTTCAAATCCACCAGATGCTCTGCTGGAGAAGGAGGGGCAATCTTCTCCTCTACCAGTCAGATGTGATTTGACTATACAAGCACCAAAAAAATATAAAATGAAATGATAATATTAAGTAAAACTAACATCTTGAAAAAAATATACAAAGGAGGGCCAAGTATGATTTTTAAGACATTACTTTATTTCCCTATGTAAAAAAAAAAAAATAGTATGATAGAGACTTTTTGAAATGTATTGGTGAATTTAAACTGGGGTAGTAATGGTATATAAAATTAAAAATCATTATTCTCTAAGATTTTTTCTCTCTAAGTATTAGATAAAATTAAGATTGATTTTAAGAATAATAAAATCTGTAGGAAATCAAAAATAGAAGAAGAAAGGGTGGTAGGAAGTAAAGGAAGAAAAATTAGATATTTAAAGTTGCTTTAGATAGGTTAGTATGTTTTCCTTTCTGTGAGGCTGGGACAATTGTTTTATAGAATCTCAAAAAGCTCAAGATAGTCAACATGTGCTTTTATCTCTTTTGGATTTTGTATTAAATCAGTGTTCACTTTTGCTTTCTATTTTTGTAATCTTTAGAGAATTAAAAAAAAAATTCTCAAACTCTTTTCTCAGTATGAATTGCTACAATCTATTACATTTTTCTATGTTCTTTCTTGCATTTTTAACCAGACTACACTAACAAATTCAAGAGACATAGCAATAATGTAGGTTGGCCCCCGTATCATGTATGACTTTCCTTGCTTTAGTTTTCAGTTATGTCGGTCCCCGCTCCCCCACTCCCCCCGCCTTTGTTGGCAAATAGATCAATTTGAGGTGTCTGCTTTCTTTCTCACGAGCATATGTAAGCATTTATTTATGGGTTTCCTTTTAATGCATACCATATTAGAAAAGGCGAAGAGTACAACGATTCTTTAAAAATTCGAGTTTCTTGAGAAAGAAGGAGGTGGTGAGGAGGAGGGAGTGTGAACTTGGCAGACTGTGTTTAAAATATTTTGCGAAAGGAGCCCCCTGAGGAGCCGTCCATTAAACTCCCACCATTTTGCTATGAGAAGTGAATGTTTTTCCTGGCTTTGAATTTATGGGATTCTTAAATGTTCTCACAACTTGAAATTGGGGCCCCGGGGGCGGGGGAGCAGTGTAAAATGCATACTTGACTATCCATGACTGAACTGTCTCTTAATTAAAAATTCAACTTTTTTTTTAAACTTACTTTCCATGCTTCTTTGATTCTCTTATGCTTATTCAAAGTATAATATATGAACAATTGAAAAATTTCTTAAATGCAGAAAGTGTATTTGTATTGGAGCTTTTCCATTTACATATTTTTCATGTGTGCAATACAGTGACATATGCTTATCACACTGTGTAACTGTCCCATTAACTGTTTCCCAAATTTTCTATCAGAATTAACAAAAACTCAGTGTCAGCTAAGCACTATATGCCCCTACCCACCTCTTATCTGCCTATCTCTGGCAACTAATAATAAAGGCTGGTGTTTGTATACTTACTTGTCTGTTTTAGGTATTTCACACAAATAAACTTGTATGGTCTTTATAATTTTATGCCTGGCTTCCTTCATTCAGTATGATTTTTTCAAAGTTCATCTGTGTTGCAGCATGTGTAGATGTATGTTTTCTCATAATTCTTCCCAAAATCTGACAGAGGAAAAACATAAGAAATTATACTCCAGTTTTGTTGGTGTTTTCTTTTTTTCTCTTGTCTGCATTTCCCTGATTCTGGATTGCTATTCACAGTCTCAGCAGTTACATCTTTGAAAGCACGAAATAAATTCTGTTTGCTGAGTGGGTAATTGTTCAAGGTCATCCATTCATTGTCTTTGTCTTGATTGTTTGAATTAGTAGCTAATAACGGTGCTGAAATGTGAATGAATTATTAGCAATGGGGCATATTTTGGGGAGTGTCAGGAAATATTACAGGGCAATTAAGGTTATCCAATAGCAGAGCTGTGCTCCCAGCAGATGTCCTATAATTACTGTGTTTAAAGAGTGTGAGGTTTAAACTAAGATTATAGCTTTTATATTGTCTGCCTTTAGAAGTCATATTTGGAATTTATTCAGTTTATTCTCCTGCCCTTTCCCTTTTGTTCTGACTCTGTCACTTACATTTTGATTTAAACATAGCCTTTTTATGAATTAAAATAAGTATCAGCAGATGGTATGCAGCCTAGATGTTTATAAAATAGGGAGAAGGGTGCTGAGATACTTAAGTGACTATGGCTGAATAATTTATATTTATAGTCTTTCTTTGTGACACATTTTTAATTTTTATAATTCAAGTGGGATTTTTTATATTTCAAGTAGTTCCCAATCTAATTTCTATGAATGTTGTAATGTTGTTATACCAATTTATCCGCATTTAAGAGCAAAGGTAAAATTATTCTTGGAAATGTTGAACTAAGTATAATACGGCAGTTCTGAATTTTTAACTGGTCTGTTTATCACACAATTGACCTTTCCCTTCAACACTGATCTACCAAAGTTGGCTTTGTCCTCTTAAAATTTTAGGAAAAGATAGAGAAGTGAGTGGAGGGAATATTCTCTCCTTCCTCCAAATAAGCACTTTTGGTTGGCAGATAGATCTTTAGGAGACAGCATAATATGACATGTATTGAACACATCTGTTATGAGTATATGTGATGTAGATACAAGGTGAAATGTTTGAAGATCAACAAAAGATTCACCGGTTTCTGATTGATAAGTTTGGTGTGGTAAGGTCATTGCACTATTCTGAAAGGATCCTTACTTGAAAGAGCTCTATTGGCTTGGTCGGCAGGAGTTGCCCTGCCAACCCTAAAAGAGGTGGTTTGAATCCATGCACGACTCTTTTGTGGAAAGACAATCTTCTCCCTTGCAATTTAGAGCCTCAGAAAACCTGCTAGAAGGACAGCTATGTGTCAGTTCCAACTCGAGGCCAATGAGAGAGACACATTCTTACTCAAACTCAACATAAGATTTTTATGGCCTTTGGAAAGAATATGGAGAATAAAGTGAATAGCAGAACACAATCAAAACCTACCAAGCTTTCCTTTTTTTTTGTTCTTCTTCTTGAAAGAATGATTTTTATGAAGGAACCCTGGATGGGGCAAATGATTAGGAAATATAGCTACTGTACTAAAGTATGATGTTTCCAGTTCATGTAGAGGTACCTTTGAAAAAAAAATAAAAAAGACCCAGTGTTTCCTTTCTCAACAATCAGTCATTGAAAGGTCTCTGGAGCACAGATCTATGCTGGCACACATAGGGTCACCATGAGCCAGAACTGATTTAACAGGAACTATTGTTGTTGTTATATGTCATTGAGTCACTTGCGACTCATAGCCACCCTATGCACAACAGCCCTAAACTCTGCTCTGTCTTGTGCCAATCGCACTGTCTCGGACACTCCCATCCCAATTATCCCAGTCACTGAATCAATCCACCTCATAGAGGGCCTTCCCCTCCTGCGCTGTCCCTCCACCCTCCCCAGCAT
>NW_006399860.1:3963274-3970537 GCF_000299155.1 Elephantulus edwardii | reverse complement strand
AGACAGTGCGATTGGCCCAGGACAGAGCGGAGTTTAGGGCTGTTGTACATAGGGTCGCTATGAGTCCCAAGTGACTCAACGGCACATAACAACAAGATTAAAAGACAGAAACAGACAAATGTATTAAGATTAAAATTTGTAAGAGGTTAACAAGGGCAAAGAATGAGGAGCAAAGGGAGCTATTGTTTATGAAGTACTGACTTACAATTTACTTTAACCCAAACTTGCTGCTGGCAAGTAGAGAGATTCCATCTCCCACTGACCCTTCATCAGGTTTCTGAGGCTTGAAATCTCTATAGGAGGAGATTGCTCATCAGTCTCCCATGAAGCAGTTGATGGATAGATTTACACAGCCATATAATGGAATTGTTGTCAATAAGTTGTACATTTTTAAAAATATGAATTGACAAATGTTGTGTGATGGATACATTGACAACAACAATAATAACATAAAAAAGGGTAACTGTGAGGTTGATTATGGCCATCCTGAAGGGAATTGGTTTTTTGGTTTGAAGGTTTAGGGTTATAATTTCATGAGCTAGTCAAGTTGATTGACCTAATAAAAGGGTTATCTGGACCATCTCCTAGTTGCTTATGTAGTGTCTAGAGTCTTAAAGCTACTGAAACCTGTTTTAGCTATAATATTTTGTGATTTTAGAATGTATAGTATACTGTCACTCTTTAAAGCTCAGATCAAAGATCTTTCCTGTTCATTTTCCTTACACTTCTCTTTTACTCTTGCTCACTCAAAGTTATCATTTCCTCATCAGTGTTCCTATAGCACTTTATATATACATTTTTTGGAGTATCTAGCCAATTTTACTATAGATTAACATGTGGTTGTTACCTGTTTCTGATAAACATAAGCTCCTCAAAGGTTGATGATAACATTTTGGTATCCCAAATACCAAGAGCTGGAGTCCAAAAATCAAAAGGGACAGACTTGATTGCCATTTCTTAAGCTGAAGGAACTGAAGAATAAATTCAAGTCTTGACTTGCAATACTTAAAAATTCTATTAGCAGAATATTTAATGATTCAGGATGCACCAAAAGAAAATGTTCCAAAAAGAATTGTCTGATACACAGAAATTTTATGAAATAGTTTATGATCAAGGAACAATGGTGATGAATGAGGATATTCAAACTACTCTGAAGAAATTGGATAAAAATAAGGCCCCAGGAAATAATGGAATACTAATTAATGTATTGGAATGAACAGATGCAGCCCTGGATGTGCTCACCAAGATATGCCAAGAAATCTGGAGAAAGCTACTTGGACAACTGACTAGAAGAGATACATATTATTCCCATTTAAAAAAACAAAAACAAAACAAAACAAAACCAAACAACAACAACAACAACAAAACCCACAACCAAATGATCCAACAGAGTGTAGAAATTATGGAACAAAATCAAATGCAAACAAAATATTGCTGATGATTATCCAAAACCACCTGGAACTTCCACAAGTACAAACTGGGTTTAGAAGAAGCCATGGAACTAGGGATATCATTGCTGATGTTATATGAATCTTGTCTGAAAGCAGAGAGTACCAGAAGGATGGCTGTTTGTGTTTTATTGACTATGAAAAGGCATTTGACAGTGTGGATAACAATAAATTGTGGCTAACATTGAGAAGAACTGGAATCCCAGAATACTTGATTGTGCTCATGCAAAACCTACGCATAGTCTACAAAGTAGTTGTACAAACAGAGCAAGGAACCACTGTATAGTTCAAAATCAAGAAAGTCAAGCATATCCTTTCTCCATATCTTTTCAATCTGTATGTGGAACAGATCATTCGGGAAGCTGGACTTTATGAAGAGGAATGTGGATTAGGGCTGAAGGGAGACTCATCAACATGTGTTATGCAGATGACACAATCTTGGTCCTCTAAATGGAGGAGGACCTGAATAGTTTGCTGCAGAAGGCCAAGGACTGTAGTCTTCAATATGGATTGCATCTCACCATTAAGAAAACAATGATTCTCACCACTGTGCCAATTGGCAGCTTCATGATAGATAGAAATGAGATTGAGGTTATTAGCAATTTAGACTTACTTAGATCCACAATCAACACTTTGCATCACAATCAGGAAATCAAAAGATGAGCTGAATACAGAAAGTCTGCTGTCAGAGACCTCTCCCAGAGTGCTAGTATCAGTCTAGAGACTAAGGTGCATTTGATGCCATCCATAGTCTTTACAATTATGTGCTATGTGTCTGAGAGCTGAAAAAGTACTAAGACTGACAGATGAAGAAACAACACCTTTGAGTTGTGATGCTGGAAAAGAGTTTTGAACATACCATAGACAGAGGAATAAACAGATCTGTCCTGGAGAAAGTGAAACCCGGTTGTCCTTTGGAGACAAGGATTTTGAAATTTCACTTCACATGCTTCAGGCATGTTAACAGGAAAGCCCAATTCTTGTAGAAAGACAACATGCTTAGAAGGGTAGAGTGTCAGAGAAGGGAAGACGACGCTGAATAAGATGACTTGACACAGTGAGGGTGGCCATAGGGGCAGGTGTGTCAGAGACACTGAGATTGACTTAAGATAGGGCAGGGTTCAGAGCTATGGACATAGATTCACTATGAGTCTTTAGTCAACTCGACAGCAAAAAAATAACAACAATGATAATAATCAACATGAGGGAATCTGGTGATGAAGTTTTTGGGGGAATTGTGCTGCTAATTCACATGCTGTGCCTTTCAGATAGTTCAAATCCACAAGTGACTCCTCAAGAGAAAGTGGGCAGTCTTCTCCCATGTGATTTACAGCCTCCACAAAGTTGTTGGAGACTTTTGAATTGTTTAAACTTGAAGGCAACAAATGAGTAATTACTACAACAGTGATATAGAAGAATGCTGACCAATTTCCCTTTATAAAAAAAATTACAGATAAGAAAACCCTGTGGAATTGTAGTTGTTATCGTGAGTCAGAAATGTTCATAGGTGACCCTCCAGTGGGTTTTCAGAAGTAATAAATCGCATGGAAGAAGTTGGCTCATCAGTGGAGGTTCAAACTAGATTCTTTTGAGATTGCAGCACAGCTTTTTGCCACTAGGCTACCAGAGAGAATTCTGGAGATTGAATTCTGAGGTTTATTTTTTTAGCCTATCTTTTTTAGTCTCACTCATTTCTCTAAAAAGCTACATATCTATGACAATGTAGAGTTGTGATATTTCTCTCTTTCTCAGAAAATTTGAATCTAATTTGAGCTTGACTCAACATCTGAAAGAAAATGTGGGAAAACAAAAAATAAGCGGTTCAAACCAGAATCTGAACTTTACATGAGAAACTTTTTGAGCTTCGGAGAAGAAAATAAAACTGCAGTTTACCAGAAGTAAGCTCAGATAGCCTATTTAAGTTTAAAAAAAGTCAAATTAAAAAAAAATTATATATTGAAAAATAGAAATGTATAGTAAGTTTCTAAAGATTTTACTTCTTCTGAAAGGACTATACCTATCACTTATCTTTTACTCCAGGCCTTATACAGCTATTTAATTTTTTTAAATATGTCTCATGGCCTTTGGCATATAATTTTCTGGACCAAATGGAATGTGGGCTATAGGCCAGTGAATTAATTTATTTCCTAAAATAGTATCATCTTAAAAATCTCTAAAATGAACTTCAGGTTATTTGCAAACTAGGTCCAGAGTCAGAATAACTCAGTAGAGAAACACCTTTAATTCTTGTATCAGAAGCCATTTTGGGAATATTAAATCTTTGGCATATAAATACCTTTAGGAGTCAGCAAATGCATATTTAGGATTGAACTTTAATGAATATTAATATTTTTACTATGCAAATAAAGGAACAATCACTTAGGGTTTATTCTTCTAATAAAGTTTTTCAAAGCTAATTACATATAAGGGTATTAGAGAGTCTCCAAAGGGGGGGGGAAAAGATGAAGGAAAAAAGCTCAACAAAGCATTCATTTAAACAGGCCCAAAGAATTCATGAGTTTGTGGAATGATGCTTAAGATTTGGCTAAAAATGGGTTTCTACAAAGCCCTTGTTCACTTTTCCCCAGATTTTTTGAGGGGTGCCTTTTCCAAGAGATTTAATCACTGAGTCTGATTAATTTACCTTCCTCTCATCAGAATGCTAGTTTGTAAGAACTGGCTATTTGATATGCAGTTATCTATTGTGGGCCTTTTACTTTTTATAGGGAAACATAAGTTTTGCCAAGAGCAAATGGAAACTGAATAGCAGGAATATGTGGCTTTGGCATGTGATTTAGTTGCTTCCAAAGCTATAAATAAGATGCAATGTGGTCTGAAGCTCATTCTTCCTCCTCATTCTCTATGCATCATCCAAGAAGCTCACTCTCAATAATTACTGAGGAGACACCTGCTGATCTAAACCCACTGAGTGACTCTTAAGAGTTTTCTTCTCTATATGCATTCAGAAAATGCTCAGAGGGCATTTAATACAGCCCAGATATCATTCCAATAACTGCACAAATACTAACTTGTTTGATTTTCCCCAACATACCTATGATGGACATACCCACTTTATAGATGACAAGATAGGAAGACCCTCAATTGACTCAATGACTCAGGTAACGGGGGTAGGTGTGTCAGAGACAAAGAAATTGGCTCAGGATAGAGCAGGGCTCAGAGTTGTTGTGAATAGGGACACTATGAGTCATAAATGACTTAATGGCACCTAACAACAACAGCACAAGTGTTAAGTAACTTGATCATATA
Organism: Elephantulus edwardii; assembly: GCF_000299155.1. Classification (NCBI taxonomy): domain Eukaryota; kingdom Metazoa; phylum Chordata; class Mammalia; order Macroscelidea; family Macroscelididae; genus Elephantulus; species Elephantulus edwardii. The sequence continues at coordinate 3,965,822 of NW_006399860.1, read as the reverse complement.
GCTGAAACTTCAACTATGTTTGTGATAGCAGCATTATTCACCATTGCAAGAACATGGAAACAGCCCAGATGTCCAACCACAACTGAATGGATTGAGAAATTGTGTTACATTCACACAATGAAATGTTAAGCAGCACTCAGGAACAACTATTTTGAAAAATACTACATAAGTTGGGAAGGGCTGGAGATCATTTTGCTGAGTGAACTAACACAGTCTCATAAGGACAAATATTGCATAAGATCATTATTGTAAAAATAGAAGGATAATAGTAAATCATGTATGGAAACTCAAGGAGAGGGAGGGCTGGTGATGAATATGGGCGAAACTGCGGGATTACATGGTTTGGTGGGTACAGAGAGGGGTGAATTCAGTGGGAAAGACCAGGGAGAAAAGGCAGGGTAATGATGAATGTAGTCCAATAGTGATTCTTTTTATAAAACATAATCCATGGAAATGATTGGCTTTTCATTGAAGAGTTTACAATTTAAGACTCACAGACTCTACTAAAAAACACAGAAGTTCTCATTTCACTTGCAATACTCTCTAGAGTAGGTAGTAATTCTGGGGCAAGCCATTAGCCCAGAATCAATAACAGCAGGGATCACGTGCCCTTCTGGAGTGCCTTGTCTTGGACATTCACTTCTGGAAAAAAAGGCCTTTGAAAACCCTATGTACAATACAGCACACTTAGACTAGCAGACCTGGCAACTGAGGCTGAGACCTCAAGTATGGAAACACAAAGAAGGAGGAACAGTTGTAAGCAGGCACTAGTGACTGGAACATGGAATGTGAGAAACATGAATGTAGAACAACTGTTCATTGTTAAGACCAGTCCTTGGAGAGGGACATCATGCTTGGAAGGGTGGAAGAACAGAGAAAGAGAGGAAGACTGATTGATTCAGTGACTAGGGTAATGAGGGTAGATGTGTCAGAGGCAGTAAAGATGGCACAGGATAGAGATGGTTTCAGGGTTATTGTACACTACACAGGGTCACTATGAGTGGCAAGCAACTCAATAGCACATAACAACAACAACCATCATAAGTAAAATGTTTTTGGAATTGCTTCTTATTATTTAAATATATAGCAAATATCCTTATTTGCCCCAAATTTTGCCCATTTTTAAGGATTCAAGCAATCTGTAACTGACTGCTTAGTGTAGGATGTGCAATTTGCACACCATTTAAAACCCTTACATTTAAGACTCATTACCACCTAAGTGATTTGGAAAAACTCATTCAACACTTTCTTAAGACAATTTTTTATCTGTTAGATAATGACAAGAGGAGCACCTTCATCATCCGTGTACAGATTAAACAACTGGCCAGATGTAAAGAGCTATGAACACAATATAGCATGCAAAACTATGTAGCCACTCTTTACAAGAGAGGTTATTTACATAAAGAGTAAATGTTTCCATAGAACCACCCAGTGATGGAGGGAATGGTGTGTGGTCTATTCATTGTACTGTGAAATTAACTCATGTCTGGGCCCTCAGGGAAGACACCTGTTCCATGTGCTGTGAGAAGACAGGACGTTATCAGTGTTGGGTGAGGCAGCGTGTGACACAGAGGGGAGGAAAAGGGTATTTCCCCATTGTTTTAGAGCAGGGAGGGTGGCAACCGGAAAGACAGATCTTTTCTAAACCTCAGTGTGGCTCATCAGGGAAGCTGGAGCAGATTATGCCCTTGTTAGAAACACCAGAGTTTATTTTCACTGAGAGCAAAGGATAAAAGTAATGGTGAGTCCTCATTTATAGGGACTTCATGGACAAAAGGAGAAAAATGGAGGAAGGAAGCTTAGGAATGCATGGACATCAGAAGAGTACACAGAAGATTCTACTCCAGCCCTTACAGTAATACAAAGTGACAGTTTGAAGAAAACCCTGAAATTTTTCTTGTTGCAACAGATAAGCACTGCATAGGACAATGAAAGTACAGGATAAGGCCAATTTCCAGTACGTTTTCCATAGCGTTACTATGAGTAGTTGACTCGACAGAACATAACAAACACAATATTCAACAGTGACCTTGTTTATACTTAAGCTGAGGCTAAACAAAGTCAAGTCTGGTTATATCAGGCATTGATGTTGCCATTTTAAGTACATTGTATACCATTAAAACCAGTTAAGACCAGTTGCCATTGAGTTACAATTCATTGCAATCCCATGCATGTCACAGTAGATTTGTGATGCATAGGATTTTCAAGGACTGACTTTTTTTTTTAAAGTAGATAACTAGGCCTTTCTTCCTGGGTGCTCTAGAGATATTTGAATCTATGAACTTTCAGTTAGCAACCAAACTAAAACACACAGATGAATTCAATCCTTTTCATGAAAAATGTTCCTATCTTAGTACTGAAAAGATAGATCCCATTGCTGTGGAGTTGATTCTGACTGACAGTGATTTATTTAATAGGACAGAGTAACACTGTCCTATAAGGTTAGACTCTAAGTGCTTGAACAAACTCCATAACATACAGATAGTTGATAATTATTTTCTTACTCTGTCCTATATTAAGTTTTACATCACAAGTAGGCAATTTCGTA
>NW_006399860.1:3954794-3957779 GCF_000299155.1 Elephantulus edwardii | reverse complement strand
CAATTATCCCAGTCACTGAATCAATCCACCTCATAGAGGGCCTTCCCCTCCTGCGCTGTCCCTCCACCCTCCCCAGCATGATGTTCTTCTGCAAGAACTGGTCTCTTCTTACAACATGTCCAAAGTATGTTAGACAGAGGCTCAGGAACTAGTGTGCTTCAAATGTTCTTTTTTGTTATGTGTCATTGAGTTACCTGAGGCTCATAGCAACTCTATGTGCAACAGTTCTTCATGAACCCTGCCCTGTCCTGAGCCAGTCTCACAGATTCTGACACACCTATCCCCATTGCCCTAGTTACTATATCAATCCATCTCATCTAGGGTCTTCTTCTTCTGTGATGTCCCTCCACCCTTTTGAGTATGATGTTCTTCCACAAGAATTGATCCCTCTTGGCCACATGTCCAAAGTATGTGACAAGGAACTTCAAAATCCTTGCCTCCAAGGAAAAACTTGGTTTCACCCTCTCTAAGATGGATCTATTTATTTTCTTGTTGGTCCACAGTATGTTCAAGAATTTCTCCAGCACCACAGCTCAAAGGCATCAGTTCTGTCATCCTTAGTCATTGCCCAGCTATCAATGCATAGCAAATAATTATGAAGACCATGGCCTGGGTAAGGCACACCTTAGTCTCTAAACTGACATTGTTGATTGTCAGTATTCTGGAAATATCCCTGACAGTGTATTTATCTAATGCAATTCATCTTTTCATTTCTAACTGCTGGTGCCAAGTGTGTTGATTGTGGAGCTGAGTGAGGTGTAACTGTTAACAACCTCAGTCTCAGCTCCATTCATCAAGGTGCTGCCAACTGGCCCAGTGATGAAAATCTTTTGTCTTCTTGATGTTGAGCTTCAATACATATTGAATACTAAAGTCCTTGATCTTCTGTAGCAAACACTTTAAATCAGTCTCAGTTTCAGCTAGCAAGGTTGTGCCATCTGCATAGCATAAGTTGTTGATGAGTTTTCCTCCAATCCTGCTGCCACATTCCTCATGATAAAGTCCAGCTTACTATACAATATTTCCCTGCTGTTCTGAGAACTGCTTCCTGGCCCAAATATAGCTTTTACATAAGCACAATCAAGTGTTCTGGGATTCCCACTCTCCTCAAGGTTAACAATAATATATGATCCACACAGTCAAATGTCTTTGCATAGTAAATGAAACCCAGTTAGATATCCCTCGGGCACTCTGTGCTTTCTGCCAAGATCCATCCAACATTGGGGATAATGTCTCGACTACTAAGGCCTCCTTTAAACCCAGCTTATATTTCTGGTAGTTCCCTTTCAATGCATTGTCCAGGTTGTTTCTGGATAATCTTCAACAGAATATTGCTTGGCTTTGATATAACTGATATTGTTCAATAATTTTCACACTCTGTCAGGTTACCTTTTTTTGGAATGAGAGTAAATATGGATCTCTTCCTGGTGAGCACACTTAGAGCAGCATTGGTGGTTCATCAATTCCTGGGGCTTTATTTTTTGCCAAGTCTTTCAGAGCAGCCTTGAACTCCCTCCTTCATTACCATTGCCTCTTAATCAAATGTTGTTTCTTGAAATTCTTCTGTGTCAGCCAATTCTTTTTGGTACAGTGACACTATATACTCCTTACATCTTCTTCTAATATGTCCTGAATAATTCCATATTCTACCCATAGCATCCTGAAATATTGCAACTTGATGCATGAACTTGTTCTTTAGTTCTTTCAGCTTAAGAAATGCTGAGTGAATTTGGCCGTTTTGATTTTTGGCCTTCAGTCCTTTCCACATTTTAATATAAAACTTTGCTTTGTCTTCCCATGCTGCATGACCTTTGAAATCTTCTATTCAGCTCCTTGACTTCTTCCCTTTGATTTGGGTTTTTGGCTCTCTAGTGCAGTATTCAGAGTCTCTTCTGACATCCATTTTGGGTTTTTTTTCCTTCTTTCTTCTTAGTAATGACTTTCACATTCTTCTTGAATGATATTCTTGATATCTTCTCACAGTTTATCTGGTCTTTGTTCATTAGTGTTCAAGGCCGCAAACCTACTGTGAGACTAAGCTGCGTCTGAACCCTTGTGAAAGCTGACTGACACATATTCCTTATGAAAAGTGGGTGACAAGTTTGAATCACCAATGTTTTGACAACTCAACATTTAACTCTTTGTTAAATGTCCCACCAATGTTCCTCATTCACGGAAACACAGCTCTGAAAAAGACCCTAACAGTATCTAAAAGAAGAAAGGATCCATCATTGATGAAGTAGATAACAGGTATGCAATTACAAGCAAAAGCTCATAATTTTAAATAAACAGTGTAAAATGCACGGAGGGAAAATAATGAACTGTCTTGTAAGATACAGGTGAGACTGCCGTAGTTGTATTCACTTGTGAGTTAAATGGGAATTAAGTCATGATGAAGAAAGATGCGTAAAAGAAGGACATCCCAGGACTAGAAACTGGCATGAATATTACAAACATGTAAACCAATTGCCTTGTTTGGTAAGTTATTGTTGTTTTTCATCAAATAGGAACCTATTCAAAACTGACACTTCAGGTTTTCAGAGATGGAAAATATCATAGGAAGAGATTGCCCAAACTTCTCCTGAGGAGCAGCTGGTGGATTTAAACAGTGTGCCTTTCGGATTACAGGGCAACTTCTTAATATTAGGCCACCTAGAGATTTTAAGAAAAATTAAGGTGAAGGAAACTTGATCAGTTAGACTGGAGTTAGATTGGTTAGAACTTTTAGCAACACAGAGAAAGGAACTGGAATTTTGTTTAATGTGGTCAGTGAGTAGTCATTTGAACAATAGAGTGAATGGTCAGATCTGTGATTAAGAGATAATTTGGAAGCTCTGTGAAGACAGGATCAAGAGAGAAGATTGGCGACAGATAAGTCAGTAGAAACTTCCTTGCAATAGTTCAGTTGAGGGAAGACAGAATCCTGAAATTTTGTACTTCGACTTGTATTTACATTTTTTCATGTTGTTAGCTAGAAAGCTCTTT
>NW_006399860.1:3941717-3952389 GCF_000299155.1 Elephantulus edwardii | reverse complement strand
AATCAGTTGGCTTTCTCTACCGTGACAAAAAGAATACAGAGCCAGAACTAAGAGAAACAATACCTTTCACAATAGCTAATCACAAGATTAAATTCCATTATTTTAATGAAAAAGAAAAATACCACCAAAAACCCCTTATTTGTTTTAGTTCTTTTAAAAAAATAAACTAATATACATTGAAAGTTTTTTTAAACAAAAATAACTGATACTAACAAAAAGTAATGGTCCTAGCAATATTTTCATCTCTGTCTTCTTACTGTTAAATAGTATGTGATTGTTTTTGATAGGAGTCCTGACTGATCATCACTTAAGAGCTCTGTTGTTAATTAAAAGTTTGACAGTATGAGTCTAGTTAGTAATCTGCTTCCGTAGAGGATACAGCCTTGGAAACCCTATGGGGCAGTTCTGTCCTGTCACATGGAATCACTGTTAGTTGACATCAACCCAATGGCTCCTAAAACCAAAAACTGCTATCAGTGGTTGTCTATGATACAGCATAAAAATCAATCTTTTTGCATCCTTATGTCAATCTCCTTATGTTCATACTTCTCAAAAAATTATCTCTATGCAGATGATATGATCATATATTTAGAAAAACCTAAGCACTCAGCAAGAAAACTATTGGACATTGTTGACCAATTCAGCAAAGTGGTGGGATACGAGATCAACATACAAAAATAAATTGGATTTCTCAACAGTAACAATGAGAATATAGAACTGGGGCTAAGAAAAACAATACCCATCAGAACAGCTAATCACAAGATTAAATACTTGGGAGTAAATCTATCTAGAAACACAAAGGATCTATTCAAAGAAAATTACAAAACATTACTACAAGAAATGAAAAGAGACCTGGACAAAATGGAAGAGTATACCTTGGTCTTGGATAGGAAGACTCAATATTGTGAAATGACAATCCTACCAAAGGTAATCTACATGTTCAATGCAATCTCAATACAAATACCAATTTTGCTCTTCAGTGAGATGGAAAAGGTAATCCAATTTCATTTGGAATCAGAAGAGACCCTGAATAAACAAACCACTCCTTAAAAGAGAAACAAGGTAGGAAGCATCTCACTCTGATTTCAAATCCGACTACACTGCTGTGGTGGTTAAGACAGCGTGGTACTGGTACAATGACAGACACATAAATCAATAGAATAGAATTGAGAACCCAGAAATCAGCCTATCTACATATGGTCAACTGATTTTTGACAAGGAGATGAATTACCATAACGCACACACTGAAAGAAATAATCCCTGGTCGCTAAAATGGTTCAGTGTTGAACTTCTAACTGAAAAGTCACTGGCAACTCTAAGGGAGAGAGATGGGCAGTCTCCTCCTGTCAAGATTTACAGCCTCAGAAACTTGATGAAGTTTTCCATAAGCTGAAAATTGGATTAATGATAGTCAATTTTGTGTTTAAATAGTAAAAGACCTATGAAAACTGGTGTGTTTATGTGAGCTATGATAACTTTTGCTCTATTCCGAGAGGTGTTGAAATGAGGTCCTTAATATTTATTCTCATCTGATTTGTGCAGATTCTAAATACATTGTTGTCTTGGGATTTTCTACAAAATCTGCCAAGAATTCATCTCTTTTTTTATATTTTAGAGCTCTTTTCCCAAGATCTTATGCCTTCCTCTTTATTGATTGAATCTTTTATTCTGATAAAATATATCATCCCGACTTGGGAATTTCTCCTTGCCAGAAGGAGCATGGTAGTGTGGGCGCAGGAATTGTGGCAAGCTTTTGGAGTTGACTGCTTTTCTGGGCATGTGTTTGTTACATGCAGGTTTGCTCTGTCCCCGGGAGCGAGGATAGTAGAAAGGAAGTTATGCTACCAAGCCGAAGGTGGGTGATTTTCATCTGCGGCCTTCAGCCAGGTTCAAATTGTCTTCCTGTCAAACGTTCTTCTAGGTGGTATCGCTCTGGTCTGTGCATTGCCGTACAGAGGTAACTCGTGGTTGCTGTGATGCTGAAGTCTGTGACAGTGATGTGCCAATCGTGGTAATGGACACCCATGGTGGACAGTGTTGTAAATCAAGCCTGGAAGCAGGAGTTGCCTCCGGAAACGCTATGTACGAACAGTGCTCAGGCCGTTCGTTCATAGGGTCGCTATGAGTCATCTATGACTCGATGGCACCAAATAACAAGAACAACAACATATCATCGCGAAGAAAAATATTATCACAAGTACATATTTGAAAGTAAAACATATTGAAATTTGGTTTTATATTCTGATGGATTTTTTAGAAATGCATATACAATAGTATATTGTATTTAGATTTACTTCAAAATCAAACATCTATTCTCTAGCTCCTAATTATATAAGATCTATCTCTTGGAGATTTTAATGCTGTCTCTCCTATCCTTATACTTTTGAATGTATAGTTCCCAATTACTGTGTTGACTTACTGGTGTATTTTGTTTTTCATTTAGTTATTCAATGGATATTTACAGGGAAATTGTGGTATAGTCTGAAGGAAGTTATACTTCTTACCAAAAGATGGCACCTTTCTGGTGGTTCAAATCCACTAGTTACTTTAAGGGAGAAAAATTGGCATTCTCCTCCTGTGTGATCTACAGCATCTAAAAATCTGCTGGAGGATCTCTGAAAACATAGTGGAGGGTCAATTATATCTCAATTCCAACCCCATGGTAATGAGTTCTTTAATGAGATCCAGCCAGTCTCCTAGACACTGGAAGAATTAGAGATTTGCATTTTAAAATAATTTTAAACATTTTATAGATAGATAGATAGATATACACATCATGTTACTAAGTTTCTTTAGCCATGATAAAGAAGTCCTGAGGTTGAAAGTATAGAGTATGATAAAGAAGAGTCTGAGGCAATGTAAGTAAAAGGAAGATCATCCATTAAAAACAAGTACCCAGTAAGGAAGAGGAGACATTCAACCTTAATGTACTCATCTCACCTCACTCTACAATACTATTGGCCTTTCTAGCAACCAGAACTGTAATATACGTAGCTTCTTCAGGATGTGCAGTCCGTGGAAACCAACTTTTCCTTTCAATCCTTCCTTTAGTGGGTTAGCAACAGAGTGTCTGAACATGTGGATTGCTTCTTTGGTCCAGCTCTATCCCAGACCTAGGAGTAATTAATTTTTCCATTTATATAAGTCTCTTACTATCTAGATAACACAATATGATAATTCCAAGGGCTGTATTGAGAGGTTGCTGGGGAAGGGAGGGTTTGACCAGTAAGCCCAGGTTTGCAAGGAGTGGGGAGGTAGCAGGAAAAGGATAGAGATAAGTCACATGTGCTTGGTGTGGGAGGGCAGTGATTGTATTGGTTATTTCTGTAAGGGAGGTGTCTTACATCTGCTAGGTAAAAATACTTATTTGTCAGATATTCTCCTAACAGTAAACATACAAATTAAGACAAACTAGGAAGAAGGCTTGACCATCCACTTCTGATATATAATTAGCCTTTGAAAACTCTATGTACAGCAGAGATGTGGCAACTGAAGTTGGGCCCTCAAATTTGGAAACATAAAGGAGGAGAAACAGTTGTAAGAAGACATTAACAATTGGTACATGGAATGTGAGAAGCATGAATGTAGGAAAACTGGACATTGGAAAGAAAGAAATGGAGAAAGAAATGAAACACATAAATTTTGACATATTGCGTATTAGTGATATGAGATGGGTTGACATGGGGCATTAAGAATCCCAAGAGCATATGATCTACTTTGCTAGAGAAAAAAAAAGTGAGAAAAAAACAGGGTCACTTTCATAGTTAAAAAGGCCATTTCTAGATTGATCTTGAAATATTGTGAGTGATGGAATAATGTCCATACGCATACAAGGAAGACTTGTTAATACCATTATCATTAAAATTTACTCACTTACAACCTGAGCCAAAGAGGAGGAAATAGATGATTTCTATCAACAGTTGCAGTCAGAAATTGACTGAATATGTAATCGAGATGCTTTACTATAATGGATGACTGGAATGCAAAAGTTGGCAATCAGGAAGAAGGATCAGATAACATGGAGTTGGTGACAGAAATGAGTCTGGGGATGGAATGATACAACTCTGTACAATCAATGAGTTTTTTTATTGCAGATACCTTTTATAAGAAACATAAACACAGGCTATAAACATGGATTTTACCTGATGGGATGCACAAGAATCAGATTGATTACATGCATGGAAGGAACCATTGGACAAGTTCAATATCAGCAGTAAAAACTAAGCCAGGTGCTGATTGTGGAACAAACCATCAACTGCTCATATGCAAGTTCAAATTAAAACTAAAGAAGCTTAGATCATATCCATAGGAATCAAAGTTTGATCTTGAGTCTATCTCCCATGAATTTAAAAACCAACTCAGAAATAGGTTTGAGGCCTTGAACACTAATGAAAGAACACCAGATAAGCTGTGGAAGATATTAAGAATATTGTTCAAGAAGAATGCAAAAGCTACAAGAAAAAATAAAGAATGCAAAAAGTCATTATTAAGAAGGAAAAATAATACAAGATCAAAATGGATGTCAGAAGAGACTCTGAATATTGCACTAGAGAGCCATGAAGCCAAATCAAAGGGAAGAGGTCAAGAAGTTAGGAAGCTGAATAGAAGATTTCAAAGGGTTTCTTGGGAAGACAAGGCAAAACGTTATAATGAAATGTGCAAGGAGCTGGAGTCAGAAAATTAAAAGGGATAAATTTGCTCAGCATTTCTTAAGTTGAAATAACTAAAAAATAAATTCAAGCCATGAGTTGGAATGCTGAAGAATGTTCTGGGTAGAATATTAAATGATTCAAGAAGCATTAAAAGCAGATGGAGTCATTGTAGAGAAGTACATAATCATTGTATCAAAAAGAATTGGCACAGAAGAATTTCAAGAAACAACATATGAGCAAGAGAAAATTGTCATAAGGGAGGAAGTGCAGGCCACTTTGAAGGACCTGGCAAAAAAATAAAGCACCAGGAATTGACAGAATACCAATTGACATATTTCAGCAAACAGATGCTGCTCTGCATGTGCTTACCAACTTGTGCCAGAAAATCTAGGGAACAACTACTTAGTCAACTGACTGGAACATATCCATATTTATTCCCATTCCAAAAAAATGTAAACTGACAGGTGTGGAAATTATCAAACAATATCACTAATATCACATACTAGCAAAATCATGCTGAAGATTATCCAGAAAAAAACTTGAACAGTACATTGGCAGAGAACTACCAAAAATACAGGCTGAGTTTGGTAGAGGTTGTGGCACTAAGGACATTTTTGCCAATGTTAGATGGATCTTGGCAGAAAGTAGAAAGTATCAGAAGAATGTCTATCTGTGTTTTATGGGCTATGCAAAGGCATTTGACTGTGTGGATCACAATATATTGTGGCTTACCATGAGGAAAATGGAAATCTCAGAACACTTGATCAAGTTTATATGAAGCCTATACTTGGACCAAGAAGCAGTCCTCAGAACAGAGCAAGGAAACACTGCATGGTTCAAAATCAGGAAAGTAGTGTGTCAGGGATACATCCTGTCCCTGTACCTTTTCAATTCATATGCAGAACAGATCATTTGGGTAGCAGGTCTATATGAGGAGGAGTGTAGCATCAGGACTGGAGGAAGACTCATTAACAACCTATGATATGTAGATGATACAACCTTGCTTGCTGAAACTGAAGAAGACCTGAAGCACTTGCTACAAAAGGTCAAGGGCTGTAGTCTTCAATATGGATTGAAGTTCAACATCAAGAATACAAAGATTCTCATCATTGAACAATTGACAGCACCATATTAGATGGAGAAGAGATTGAGGTCGTTAGCTACTAAAGCTTGCTCAGATCCAAAATAAACACTTTTAAACACCAGTAGTGAGGAAATCATGAGATGAATTGCATTAGGAAAATCTGCTGTCATGGACTTTTCCAGAGTGCTAAAGAGCAATGATGTCAGTCTAGATACAAAGGTGCTCCTAATCCAGGCCATGGCCTTCTCAATAATTACTTGTTATGCTTCAGAGAATTGGCAAGGATGACAGAAGAAGAATAGATGCCTTCGAGTTGTTTTGCTGGAGAAGAATCTTGAACATACCATGGACTGCCAAGAAAACAAATAGGTCTGTCTTGGAGAGAGTGAAACTAGGTCTGTCTTGGAGAGAGTGAAACCAAGTCTCTCTCCATGGAGGCTAGGATTTTTAAGCTCTGCCTTACTTATTTTGGTCACATGACCAAGAGAGATCAGTCCTTGGAGAAGGATATCATGCTCGGAAGGGTGGATGGACAGCGCAGGAGAGGGAGACTAAATGGGTATTGGAGGTTGGTATGTCAGAATTAGTGAGAGTAGCTCAGGACAGCAAAGGTTTCAGAGCTACTCTACATAGGGTCACTATACATCACAGGTGACTCGATGACACATAAGAACAATAACATATTATGATAGGTTTGGAAGTAGGAGTAGTATCCACATCTTAAACAACATGCCTCTGGAAACCCTATGAACTTCAATAAATGTTGATAGTTATAGAGGGGCTTCTGGCCTTTTGTTCATAGAGTCACTATGAGTCGTGCTCAACTCCAAGGCAATCAATAACAACAACAACTTACTATCTAACGAACCCTGATAGAATAGTTGCTCTACACGGCGGGCTGCTAACTGAACATTAGAATACACCAGTTGTGAAAACTGAAGAAGTCTTCTTCCAAAAAGAGATACAACTTTGGAAACTCAGTGGGGAGTCAATCTTACATTAATACAATCTTTTGTCAAATTGATTATTCTTGCTATTAAGTTTTCCTGTTCAAATTATTATGGAGATTTCTTTTCCCTTATACATGAATATGCAAAAATTTGAAAACATTCTACACTTGTGATACAAAACGCAATATAAATTTATTAATCCTAGAATAAAATATGTTCACCAAATGAAGTTACTAAACAATGACCTAAAATAATTTCCTATTACTTAGTATGATTTAATTTACTTTTTTAATAGTTGATGTGTAATACATTTAGAGATAACTTGTCAATCACCAGACAGCACAGAGATTTAATACTGTTTTCAATATAAATTTATGATAGAAAATTAATTCATTAGTGTGTTAATGTTCACATTATCTTGTGAGTAATTTTTGTTTTCAGAAGTAAGGCAGAAGTACAAGAGAATTGTTAGTATTTGATCTTCCTCTTTTCATGGAATAAAGCTAATTTCTTGAATCTAAATCGTTATTGGTTCCAGTAATCTCTGGATTACTTGAGGAGTGGTACAATAGAGTTTTAAGCCTTTCTACCCAGGCTATTTGATTTTAATTTTTTGTTGTTGTTGTTTCTGCAAAGACTGCTGTTTGTTGTTTTATCCCATTACTTCAGAAATCACTTTGAGTTGAGCCTCTCGTGTGTTTTCACAGGCAGTAATCTGCATAGCAGGAGATTGCTTATGTTTCTCCAACGACGTAAGTAGTGGATTTGAACCATCTTCCTTGGGGCTGGCAGTACAACTCCTTACCATTATGTCACAAAGGGTGCCCTTGGAATTCCTTTAGAGTATTTCTGCTTTGTCTTACAGAGTTGTTATGAGTCTGTTGCAATAGCAACAGTTCTTTTTTTCTTCATTTTTTAAAAATTTTACTGGTTAGCTATAATGTGTTTTATATAATCATTCATATATATTGTCGTTTATATAGTTAATTACTACTAATCTATGTCCAGTAGATCCCCTCCTCTTTAAATACTCATGGAATCTTTCCTATTCCTTTATTCTCTCCTCTTCCCACTAACGTCTTCTGTCCTAGTGTTTCTACCCTCCCCCTAACTTTCTCTTTTGAAGATTTATACATATCTTGCTAAGTTATCCTTCTGTTTTCATAATAATGGTCTTATGCAGTTTTTGCCCTTATATGGCTGAGGTATTTCACTTAGCATAAAGCTTTCTAATCTCTTCCATGTTGCATAATAATTTACAAAATTATTTTTTGTCAGTGCTGCACATTATTCCATTTTGTGAATATACCCCAGTTTCTCAGTCCTTTCATTTGTTGATGGACTTTTGGGGTGTTTTCATTTTCTTGTAATTTTGGATAGGGCTGCTATGAACACCCAAGTGCCATTTGTGCCTCACTTCTGATTTCCTTGTAATACAGTCCTAGCAGTGGAATAGCAGAGTCATAAAGGATTTCTATGTTCTGCTTTTTGAGGAATACCAAACTGCTCTCCACAGTGGTTGTAACATTTTACAATCCTACCAACAGTAAAAAAGAGTTCCAATCTCTCTGCACCATCTCCAACATTTACTGTTTGATGTATTGTTAAGCTTTGTTACAGCTGCTGGATAAGATGATACCTCATTGTCGTTTTGATTTGCATCTTTCTGGTTGTTAGTGATTTTGAACATTTCTTCATGGTGTTTGTTATTGAACTTAATGTTCTCCTTAGTGAAGTGTTTTCTCATATATTTCGCCTGTTTGGGATTGAGTTATCAGTCTTTTTATATTTGAGGCCTTGTAGTTATTTTATAAACTTTAGTTATAAGGTCCTTGTCTGAAATGTCATTGCCAATTGTTTTATTCTTCCAGTCTGTGACCTTCCTTTTCACTCTTTTGGAGAAGGTTTTTCATGCACACAGGATTTTAATTTTATCCTCTCTTGGTTATGCAAGTTTCCCCCCTCCATCATTTTATTGTTGAAAATAATAATGATAATAATAATAATTGAATGCAACCTCTTATACATTAGGGATTCTGAAATTTTGTCTGACATACTTTGGACATTTGCAAGAAGGGACCATTCCTTGGAGAGGGATGTCATGCTTGGGTGGGTGGAGGGACAGCACAGGAAAGGAAGATCCTAGATGAGATGGATTAATTCAGTGACTTGTGTAATGGGGGTAGGTGTGTCAGAGACATTAAGATTGGCACAGGACAGGGCAGGATTTAGGGCTGTTGCACATACGGTCACTCTGAGTCGCAGGCAACTCCATAGAACATAACAACAACATTGTCCCAGTCATTTTATGGTAAGTCATTATGTTAGCAATTAATCTAACCTTTCTTGATTTAAGCTTCAACTACTGTGTTGGAAAGAGAGTAAGATTCATGTACTCAATGCACTCACGCTTGCTATGGTGCCAACTCATGACTGAACCTTGATTGAGTCTTTAATACTGTAAAGTGCTGAGGAAGGAAAAAAAAACACACCAACACCCTATCTTTCTTTTGCTGAGTACCTGTGAATCTGATTCACCAGATGGACTGAACTTTTGGATTGACAACAGAACTCCCTATGGATTACATCCCTAGGACTTCTTGTACTCAATACAACATCACTGCATCAGTGAAAACTATTTCTAAGAATGAAATATAATGCTTTATTTTTAAGAATTAAAAACTTGAGGCAAAATAGGAAAACATATAAGGAGGACTCAGTAAACTTTGATAATAAGTCAATTAATACCGAAAATATAAAATAAATGGGATACTATTCCAAAATGGGGCGGGGGGAACCACCCTGAAGATTTTCATTGAATTTAACAAAATATTATTTTGTTATTTTGTGGCATTATGCATAGGATAAAAAGACAATATAGGGAGACAGATGGACAATTCAATTTTTAGATTATGAACTGGGTCAAATATCAACTATTGTTGACGATATTGAAATGCACACTGGAAGGAGTGGCAGAGGAAAATGTAACTCTCTTCCATCCAGTCAGTCAGATCTGACCCACATTGACCCTCCATTGTATTTCTGAGTTTGTAAATCTTTCTAGGAATAGACTGCTCATCTTTTTCCTTTGGAGCAGCTGGTTTGAAATGCTGACCCAACGTGTTATTCACTACACCACCAGGAAGCCTTCCTATGTCCTATGGAGAGACTGGAAGGCAGAATGATAGCACAGTGGCTGCAGTAATCAGGTGCAATACAGCATTGGCTGGGAGGATGGGCAGGACTGGACAGTATCTCCTTTTGCTATATTTAGCGTCATGAGGAGGAGGAACCTGTCCTCCGCACTTAGTAACAACACACTTTGAAATATCACAGAAAATTTAATGAAAACCTTCATGGTGGTTCCCCCCGCCCGCACCACTGTTTTGGAATAGTATCACATTTGTTTTACATTTCAATATTAATTGACTCATTTTTAGTGGCTGGTCTGATTTTCCTAAATTTAGGATAATAACATCTTGTCCTATCTGTTGTCATAATATAAAAGATCATCTTATACACAATTTTGGTTAGCTTCTCGTTTGCTCTGTCAAATTTAGAACCACTTGAACATTGTGGTTTCTAAATTTAGTCAAACCCTTTGAGCTTTAAGTTCCGTTTGGCGCTGGCTGAACATGAACTGCTGCTTTGAAAAAAAAAAATCCCTTGGCACTATCAGAATTTAGATGTGTGCACAGCACATAAAGCTTCTTACTAAAAAGGAAAAATTCACTTTTATTTAAAATCTTGGGGTTCCAAAGGGATAAATAACAAAATATGAAACTTGAAAGAAGTGAGATGTTATTTTAAAACTATTCTTGAGCAGAATTGGTCCTATGGGTTTAGTGCATGCTATTCTTTAAATATAAAAGTAAATAACTAAAATATTAGTTTGTAATTGGTTTGGTTTTCTGAAGAGAAATTTGTTGAATTTTATTTTTTTTCTCATCTCATTTTATTTGTTCTCATCTCAATGAAAGAAAATC
>NW_006399860.1:3924445-3941617 GCF_000299155.1 Elephantulus edwardii | reverse complement strand
GAAAGAAGTGAGATGTTATTTTAAAACTATTCTTGAGCAGAATTGGTCCTATGGGTTTAGTGCATGCTATTCTTTAAATATAAAAGTAAATAACTTAGATATTTGGAAATGTATTGCCTGTAATTTAACTCGGGGAATAAAGGAAAAATCTATTAGTTTGTAATTGGTTTGGTTTTCTGAAGAGAAATTTGTTTAATTTTATTTTTTTTTCTCATCTCATTTTATTTGTTCTCATCTCAATGAAAGAAAATCAAGACATATGACTCTCAAAGTCATAGTCAAAGACATAAAGATAGCTCTGTTGGCCTACTGGACAGAAAGTTTTGCTACCAAGCCAAAGGTGGGTGATTTTAATCTACAGCCCTCAGGCCTGATGATAATTGGTTTTGGTCAAACATTTTTCTAAGTGGTATAGCACTGGTCTGTCCATTTGCTGTACAGAAATAACTCATGGTTACCGTGATGCTGAACACTGTGACACTGATGTGTCAATGTGATAATGGTTACCCATGGTGGACTGTGCCTGGTGGAGCTCCCCAGTTAAAACTAGCTTGGAAGCAGGAGTGGCATCCACTTCCAAAATAGCTTGTCTCTGGAAAATCTATGAACTTGGAGAAACAGTGAAAGTTATACAAGTGTTCAGGTCTTTTGTTCATAGGGTCGCTAGAAGTCGTCTATGATTCAATGGCACTTAACAACAAGAACATTTTATTTGCTCTTATCTCAATGAAAGAAAATCAAGACATACAGCTCTCAAAGTTAGACAAGATTATTTTTCTATTTTCACATTTTTGCTATCGATAAAGTTTAATGATCACAAATTAAAATTTACACAGGAGGTATGTTAGGAAATGTCCTAATTTGTTTACATACATTAAGTCATGAAATATAATTAACCTATTAGAATGAGTACTATTATTATACTTAATATATAGATGAGGGGACTGACGCTCAAAGTGGTGAAATAACTTTCCTCTTTTTTTTTTCTCTTGTGTACCGTCAGAATCTGGCTGGCATAGGAGCAGATTGCTCCTCCTTCCCCAGTGGAATATCTGGTGGATTCAAACCATGCATCTGTAGGATTGCAGCACAGCTTCTTGCCACTAGGCCACCAGAATTCTCCTTGAAATAACTTTCTTAAAGGAACTCAGTAAGTATGTGCAGGGATTAGAACCAGAACAGCTAATCTCTGCTTATCTGTCCTGTTAACCACTACTGTGGAGTAGTGTACAACATGTTCTGCTACCTGAAAGGTCAGACGTTTAAAGCCACCATTTGCTCCTAGGGAGAAAAATGGGAGATCTCTTCTTATGAAAATTTATAGCCTCAGAAACCTGAGGTTAGGTGGTCAAGAGTTGACATCAACTCATTAGAACTGTGTTTGGATACAATATATCAAAGGTTCAACTAAATTTAAAAAGCACTGTGTCCAGGGATCTAGGTTTTCCACACAGCCTCTCCACAAGGGAACGGGTTTAAGTAAGGATCAAGCGAATTTACCTATATTTAATGTGTCAAAGCTTGCTTTCCTTAACTGAATATTCATTCCTCAGACATTCTTTCCAGAAACTCTGTAAAAACTGCCACAATTGATGTTCAAATTGCGATACAGTGTGCAATTGATTGTAAGCTATAACTTCTCACCATGATGCTTGTCTTTCAGTATTTGCAGGTTTCATTCACACACGGCAATGTCTATCCTGGGAATATACACACAAGCTCTACCTGCTCCTCCACGTTCCCATTCTTGGCCTCCTTCCCTTGCTGGTTTAAATCTGTGCTGGCATTCTTACCTTATGTACTTATCCTTCTGCTAGTCTCTGTTTTATTTCCCTATATAACTTAAAACAAATGTATCCACAGGCTGGAGGCCATTTATTTATTGTGATCCTCCTGCTCAAACCAACTCAAGGTCCATCAGGAACCTAGGAGTAAAACTAAAAAGTATAAGGTTCATCAGAGAAAATGCAGGAACAACTCTAGAAGACCTAATCTATATCATGAATGGACTTACTATCTTAACAATAAACACCTTCAACAGAAGAAGATGAAATAAACAAATAACACCTTCTAAAAAGTCAAATCTCTATGCACATCAATAAACTTCTCCAATAGGCGAGGAAAGAAATTATTTATGGAAACATTAAGGGAAAATATTTGGCAATGACATATCTGATAAAGCATATTATATAAAATTGATAGAATACACCAGCCCCTTAAAAATAAAAAGACATCAACTCATCATTGTAAGACAAAAATAAAAAAGACAAATTACAAAATGAGCACGAGATATGAATAGACACTTTGCCAAAAAAAGAAATTCAGATGGCAAACAATTACATGAAGAAATGTTCAAAATTCCTAGCTTTCAGAGAGATGCAAATCAAAACAACAATGTATCATCTTACCCCAGAAACATTAACAGTTCAACAGGGCAGCAAACAACAAATGCTGGGGACTATTTTAAAAAAAAAAATTTCTGAAGACAAAGAAATTCCTTTTTAACTGAGGATAACCAAAAAATTGAGGTAGAGTGGAGGGAAGTAGAAAGATATTTCTGGGACATACTGCAAAATTTACAGGGAACATTTAGAATATTCCAAGGAGGAAGATGGCCTAGTGGGTAAGGAATTGAGCTGCCAGTCCAAAGGCAGGTGGTTTAAATTCACCAGCTGTTCTGAGGGAGAAATATGGGCCATCTTCTCCAGTGTACTTTATAGTCTCTGACAATCCACTGAAGTGTCAGCTTTATGTTAATTCCAACTCAACAGCAGGTAACAGCAACATCAAAGACCTCTTCTGGACAAAACCTGGGACAATTAACAAAAAAACAAAACAAAACAACAAAAACAACCAACCAAACAAACCATTTAGGTGTGAATACTGTTTCCTCCAGGAAATCAAAAAATGTATTGCGATGGAAAAGTCTGCGGTTAGGGACCTCTATAAAGTACTCAAGAGCAACGGTGTCTCTCTGGAGACTAAGGTCCGCCTGATACAGGCCATGGTTTTTGCAATCACTTGTTATGCATCAGAGAGTTGGACAATGACTAGAGAGGATAGATGGAGAATTGACGCCTTTGAGCTCTGGTGCTGGAGAAGAGTATTGAATGTACCATGGACTGCCAAGAAAACAAACAGATTCATCCTTGAGAGGGTTAAACCAGGCTACTCCTTGGAGGCAAAGATTCTGGGGCTTCGTCTGACATACTTTGGACATGTTGTAAGGAGAGACAGGTCTTTAGAGAGGGACATCATGCTGGGTAGAGTAGAGGGACAGCACAGGAGAGGAAGACCCTCTATGAGGTGGATTGATTCAGTGACTGGGGTAATCGGGATGGGTGTGTCAGAGGCAATGCGATTGGCACAGGATAGAGCAGGGTTTAGGGCTGTTGTACATAGGGTCGCTATGAGTCGCAAACGACTCGACGGCACATAACAAGAACAACAACAACCGTTTCCTCAGCCAGGGGACCTCTGTGTAAAATTTCGTAGTCGTCCGTTTGAGTTTTTGTCAAAGTATTAATATCTCTTATTTTCCCTTTTTGCTTATAGAGGGCATAACAGTATGTGAGCCCTATTTTTTTCCGTAAAAAACAGTTCCTTCCTACCTGTTTATATTGTTTGGTGCAGTTGTAGTAAGGTGTTATGTATTGTATGGCCTGGCAGCGTTAACCAAAAAGATCATATCTTTGATGATTCTGAATGAATAACTGTTTAGTGTCCTTATATTGTAATTTATAGACTCAGAAACTCAATATAGAGTTGCTATGAGTTGGAACTGACTTGAGGATGTAATCCGAGCTTTGAGTGTCTTGCTGTATTTACAAAGCTTTCTTATAGTGTACCAAGGATATTAGGTGCAATGCTCAAAGTGTATTCTCACAGTAACAAATTAATCAAAGGGTATGTATATTGCCCTCATTTTACATGAGTCTATGTATGTGTGCAGTTCTAGTAAGTGAAAATACAGAGAACTGAAGGACAATTTGTTGAGTTTTGGAAATAGAAATATCAACACAATGATGCACTGCTAAGTTACCTGTGATTTAACTTTGGGAATGTAAAAACCAATTCTCTATCTTTAAGTTTTTGTCACTGTCACATCATAAATTATAGTGACATGTACTATAGAGCTAGTTCTTACAATCCTCTGTTGCAAAGTAAGCAAAATTATTAATTTCACCTTCCTTGCACATTTTATTTTAGAGAGGTCTTAAAAATGGCTGTTTCTGCATGCATAAAGTGTAGGACTAAAACAACAAAAATAGGAAAATTTGTAAATCCCTACTGTTTTAAATCATTCACTTCAAATTCGAAACAACTCAAAATAGACTTCTGAGCATTAAAAGTTGCATAGGAAAAGATTGCCCATCTTTCTCCCACAGAACCACTGTTTGATTTGCACCAGCAGGGTCACCACCTTCGAGTTATCAGTGCAACTCCTTATAGACTACACTACCAGAACTCCCTGAAACTGTTAGCCAGTGTGATGTTCCCCCTCCCCCCCATTTACTGTAGTGTGTAAACAAAACTTAAAGCAAGACCCTTGAGCCATGTCATTTTAAACAGAAAATGGTACAGTTTTACAGGATTTTCTTTTACTTGGATCCACAATCAACACCATGCAAATAGTACTGTTTATACCTTCAAATTGGAATCAACCCCTAGCTGACCCACCAATGGGTTTTCAGAGACAGTAAATCACATGAGAGGAGAGTGTTCATTTATCTCCAAGTTGGTGGATTAGAACCATGTGCCTTTGGGGTTGAAAGCCCAACTACTTACTACTAAGCCACTAGAGCTCCCAGAGGAAAGTTGTTGTTGAGTACAGTTGAGGTAGAATTGGCCCATGGCTGACCCTCCAGCGGGTTTTCTGAAGCAGTTAATCACCTAAGAGAAGGCTGCTCATCCTTCTCCTGTGGAGCAGCTGGTAGATTTGAACCGCATGCATTAGGGTTGCAGAGCAGGTTCTTACCACTAGGTCACCAGAGCTCCCTAAGGAAGTAGTATCTAAGAAATTGCATGATGCATCACATTAGGCAAATCTGCACAATACCTCTTTAAAGTTTTATTTTATTTTAATTTTTTAATTCATTTTAATGAATGTTTACAAAGATTTTGGATTTCCTTTCATTCGCTTTTGCATTTTTCTCCCTGCTCACTCTTCCCCCCGCCCCCCAGTTTGCTCTTCACTTTGAAAAGTAAAAGATAAATTCTTTCACTGGTATACAATCCCCCCTGCCCTCTGAGTATACTCTACTGTGCAACCTTCATTCTGGACTTTTGTCATAACCATAATACCCAAACATATGTTGCTTTTAAACAGTTCTCTCCCTTATCTGTTTCAGTGCAGTATACATAATTTATCAAATCTTTCTCAGTCTCACCCCAACCCTGATCCCTGATGTGAGTCCCATTCTACAACAGTGGCACTATGTAGTATTTGTCCTTTAGTGACTGAGATATTTCATTCAGAATAATGTCTCCAGTGTCACCCATTTTGAATAATACTGCATGAGTTCCTTGTTTTTCAATGCAGCATAATATTCCTTTGAGTGAATATACCAGAGCTTCTCTATCCATTCATTTGTTGATGGGCACTTAGGTTGTTTCCAACTCTTTGCTATTGTGAACAAAGCCACAGTAAACATGGGTGTGCATATATCTGCCTGGGTAGCAGTTATGATTTCTTTAGGGTATATTCCCAGGATGGATGGTGAAGAGATTGAGATTGTTCACAGCTTTAGTTTGCTTGGCTCCACAGTCAACAGTCACCAGCAGCCAGGAAATTAAAAGGCGCATTACCATGGGAAAGTCGGCTGTTAGGGACCTCTCCAAAGTACTGAAGAGCAATGGTGTCTCTCTGGAGACTAAGGTGCGTCTGATACAGGCCATGGTCTTCACAATCACTTGTTGTGCATCAGAGAGTTGGACAATGACCAAGGAGGATAGAGGAGAATTGATGCCTTTGAGCTGTGGTGCTGGAGAAGAGTATTGAGAATACCATGGACTGCTAGGAAAACAAACAGATTTGTCTTGGAAAGGGTTAAACCGGGTGGCTCCTTGGAGGCAAGGATTCTGAGGCTCCGTCTAACATACTTTGGACATGTTGTGAGGAGAGACCGGTCCTTGGAAAAGGACATCATGCTTGGGAGGTTGGAGGGACAGCACAGGAGGGGAAGGCCCTCTATGAGGTGGATTGATTCAGTGACTGGGATACTCGGGATGGGAGTGTTGGAGACATTGCGATTGGCACAGGACAGAGCAGAGTTTAGGGCTGTTGTACATAGCGTCGCTATGAGTCTCAAGGGACTTGACGGCACATAACAACAACAACAACAACAACATATTCCCAGTAATGGAATTTCTGGGTCAAATCATATTTCTATTTGCAACTTTTTGAGAGAGTGCCCCAATTGAAAAATGGGCACAGGATATGAACAGACACTTAACCAAAGAAGACATTCAGATGGCCAACAAGCACATGAAGCAATGTTAAAAATCCCTAGCTCTAAGAGAGATGCAAATCAAAACAACTGTGAAATATCATCTCACCCCAGTAAGAATAGAAAAATTTAAAAGAGCAGCAAACAACAAATGCTGGCAAGGTTATGGAGAAACGGGAACTCTTATTCACTGTTGGTAGGCGTGTAAAATGGTGCAACCACTGTGGAAGGCTGTATGATACTTTCTCAAAAAGTTGCAAGTAAAGTTTTAAAAGCAAAGCTATCACTTTGAAAATTAAGATATGCCCAACACAAGATACAGTATTTTCAATTGCCTCATTTGCATGGGAAAATTGGATAATGAATAAGGAAGACCACCTAAGTATTGGTGTACTTGAATTATATATGGCTTTGTTGAAAAATACTGAACTCATCATGAACTGTCTGAAGAATAAAGAAATATGCCTTGGTAGAAGTACTGCTAAGGATATGCAACTTAGAAACTATATTCACAAGTGTTTGTCTCTCATACTTTGGGCGTGTTATTAGGTAGGATCAGCCCCTAATAAAGAACATTATGCTTAGCAACAACAACAAAAAAGAGTTAACATTTTGAATGAGATTTACTAACAGAATTCTGCAATAATGAGCTTAAACATAATAACAATTATGACGCTCTCATAGGACCACTTAGTAGATGGCTCCCTGCCCCCCCTTTGTACACAGAGTATCTATAATTCAGAATTGACTCAATGATACCTAACAACAGTATATATAAATTCTGCCCCATACCCACATAGATAAATGAGAGAAGATTAAGGGTTTTGTTTTAACTTTAAAGAGTCATCATCCCAAACTCTTAGAAGAGTAGCACTGAAAAAAATAGTAATATATACATAGAGGAATAGGAATTGAAACAGTTCACCTATGCATTTCTTGAATCAGCTGAAATTTTCTCTCCATCTTTTCTTCCTTTCTGAATTTTAATTTTCCTTGTTTGCTTTGGAGAATACTGACTTCATAAACGTTTATTATTAGATCTTTTTTCCCCACAGATTTTGTTTGTTCCTTAAAAGTTTAACTTTCATGGAATTTTGCTTTCCTGAGTCAACAGGAGTTGAAATATGATCTTGCTCCAAGTGGGCTCTCAAACTTAATCGACAAAATAATGAATGAGTATATTTTACTGTGTGTATTGAATGTGTTCAATTTCGTAGTTTAAAATTTAAAAAAATATTTTGGGGATGTCCTACACAAGAGAGATGAGACTTGAAGTACTTCTGGTTCCAAACTCTTTCTTAGATTTCTTTGGTGGTGAGCTTGTCTACAGTTTTGAAATTAATGTCTATACGTAGCATGAAGTAAGCCCAATTGGTCCTTAGAAGAAAAAAAAATCAAACGCAGGTATCAGAACATGGTGAAACTCTGAAAAATTCATTAAGTATGAAAAACTATTCACAGAATACACACAATGCTATTGAATGTTTATTTGGGTAGGATGTAGTAAGGGAATTTGGGAAGAATTTACTTTCCTCTTCTCCATGTGACAAGAGTGTCATGGGACAAGGGTAATGTCTACTGTCATTAACCTTGAGAGCACAGCTCTAGCAGAAGGCTTAACACAGTCTAAGTTGAAGGAATATTGGAAATCCTTGGTGACTAAATGGTATCTTCATCATTTTTTTCTTGTGTTTAGTTTTGCACATAGAGTAAATATCACTTATCTAATATGAAAAATAAACAATAAGAATGAAAATAACAATACCATATGGCATATTGTAGAACTGCCATAAATATTTGTGTGTGACTGAATTCAGGCAAAGAGAAAGGAACCAGCCAAGCCAACTATTAGACATGAGTCACCATTCTTTGGCAGCATAGGACTAAAGCTTCATGAGGATAAAATTGAAAACTTACCACCAGCACAAACAGGTAATCTGAAACAGTGACTCTCTTCCATATGGTATGTGATTATGCAGTTGCAAAGGAGATCCTCGATTTTCATTTGAGCTCATTTAGCATGTCTCTAGTCTTCCGCAGAATAGTTATAATTATCTTCATGAATCCACTTCTGATTCCCTTCCATAATTGTGAAGTGTCATATTCTCTCAGAAGTTGAAACCCACCCACAGAAAGACTTGACGTAGCATCAATTACTCCCCTAGAAAACAGACCATTGAAAACCTTATGGAGCACAGTTCTACTCTGATGTGTGTGGGGTTGCCTTTGAATTTTGACTCCTCCTATCTGCTCCAGGGCATTTAAAGTTTATCCAGCATCCCCTTGGCTTCTGGTCTACACCTCTCTCATCAGGCTGTTGCCATTCTGTTTACATCTGTCAACAACTGATCATTCCAAAAATAAAACTTAGACTCTAAGAACTTGAATAGTTACTCAAGCTGTTGCCTCACATATAGTCTACTCTGCATCTCCAGAGATAAATTGTACTCTGAAAATCTGGGTGGCTTTAGATGTCTATGGTGGGCTTGGCAAGGAAGGTAAACCACTTGTGAAGAAGCTTACTTAGCAGAAACATTTATCTTCTGGATCTGGCTGGACTTCTGCTTCCTCAGACACTGCCACTAGTTCCTTATTTTAATTTCTACTTTTAATGATTGCATTTTCCTGCTGCAGCTCTCTGTTGTCTGTAACTGGGACATTTAGTGTTTAGTCGTGCCATTTTCCTGGTGACCATGACTACGCTCACAGCTTCCTAAGTCATTGTTAACTTGTGATCTTATATTGCTGATAAAATAGGACAAAGCTTTTTGGTGGGGTTTTTGTTTGGTTTTGTTTTATTGTTGTTTTTTATTAATGACTTGGGAACACTGGTGGCCTGGTGGTAAGAAACTGCACTGTAATCCCGAAGGCATGTAGTTTGAAACCATCAGCTGCTCTGCAGAAGAGGGTTGGGCAATCTCCTCCTGTGTGATTAACTGTCTCTGAAAACCTGATAGTTTTCAGCTATGGGTCAGTTCTGACTCAGTGGAACAACAACAACAACATACTACTTTACACAAAATGATATACTACAACTTCCATTTCTAAAACTTACTGAAACATTTTTTCAACGGTCACCTATGCCCTCTTTATCAACTTAATGATTTCCCTTCACATACAACCTATTTTTTCTCCTGAAACATTTATTACTATAAAACGGAGATCACACACTGGCATCCTACAGACCAAATTATAAGTGTAATTTTGCAGAGTTGTTGTTAAAAATTGCTATTTCTTTTAAAGTAAGTTATTGTATGTGTGGCATACATTATTAATTTTGTTTCAATTACATCACGTCTTACCTTATGAAGATTGTGTGGCTTCAGCGTCATTTCCCTGGTCTCTCAAGAAATTTCAATTTATAACTAGTGGTCAAAGAGTTCATATGCTAACCCAGAGGTCAATCATTCAAATCCACTAATTGTTCCATGAGAGACATGTGAGACAGTTTGCTTCTATAATGGTTTATAACCTTGGAAATCTATGGAGGCAGTTCTATTCCCTTTAGTAGATTTGATATGAGTCAGCATTGGCTCAACAGCAGTGTGCTGTCTTTGATACACATTTTCCTTTGGACTTGAATAGCTTGAAATATTCTTGAATCTTTTAATTACTATTATCATGACTCTCTTTGCTTCTTTTCTCTCATGTGAGTCCTGAGAATCTACTTGTTTTCTCCTGACTCTGCCTGAGCTCTGGTGTTACATTTCTAAATATTTTCAGAACTCTTGGTGAAATTGTACAATGAACCAAAAATTTCTGAAAATATTTTAACTTCACTATATACAAAATCGTGTTCCCACCTTATTCTTAAACTCTAGTATTGTTTCCTTTCTTTTTTAGCTACTCCTGACTTTCTGATTTTGGATCGGGACTCAAAATATCAACCACTTTAGTTCTCTCTCATGACATTCCTTGTAAGGTTTTGTCTATTTCATTTAAGTCTATTCCTTTTGTCAACCCTTCTTATTTCTATTTCTATTTTCCTCACAGCCATCTCAAATTGATTGCTGTCAAGTTGGTTCTGGCTAATAGTGAGCCTCCACTTGATTTCTGAGATTAATTTTTGATAGTATACTTTCCATCTTTCTCCCTCAGAGCATCATATAGATTCAAACTGCTGAACTTTCTGTTTGAAGCCAAGTATATAACCACTATTCCACCAGAGCCCTTTGTCCCTCATACATGAAATACATTGCTATTGTTTTTAGGTGTCGTCAAGTTGACTATGATTTATAACGACCTTGTGAGTAATAGATCTGAACTTTGTGTTCTGTGTCAATACAGAGTGTAGAAGTTTAGTCTGAAGGGGGTTGTTCTGCTAACCCACAGCTGCGACCCCTCTGAAGGTTTTGATCCACTTGTGATTTCACCAGTGAAACATAGTCAAACTCCTCTGCTTGCATGTATAGCCTTAGATGCAGTTATGAATAGATTCTGACTCAAAGGTAATGAGTGGGAGATTTTCTTCATCAATAGAGAGAAAAAGTTAGACATATCTAAAAACATACGTCCGTAATATTTTTTCTGGAAGATCTACTGTTACTTCTTTCAACTACATATCCCTTTAAAGATGAATATTTTTATAGTTACAAGGTCTTCCTGTCCGCCTCTTGTTAAGCGTCATGAAATGTTATCTTCCTCAGCTGAGTGCTGATGGTCCTACCTCTGCTTATAAGAAGTTCACAAAGAGTAGCTTACTCTGTACTCCCAGGTATAAAGAGAAGCTTTAACTTTGATGATCACCAGGGGATGGTGAGTGAGCGATGACCAACCTTCTTTTCTGTACTACAGTTTAAAAGGGGGGGAGAGGAGGGGAAATGTTCTAAATTCTGAATCTGTGATTGTATCTTCTGCAACAATACTAATTATTCAGTTCATTCTTTCACTAAGTTAATGCAGTATTCACTTTCATCTAAACCAATTATTTTTTTTTCTTCTTATCCATTTTATATAAGCTATTTCCAGACAAAACTTTCTGAAGTCTAGTTCCATTAACTTTCTTCTCCTGTTATCAAAAACAACAACAAAAAACCAACCAAACAATGCCACCCCCCCAAAAAAAAACCCTAGAAAAACCCCCATAAAACTATAATGGTTTCCTTTTGTGCAGAAAATAAATGTTCTACTCCAAAATATCCAAGTAGCTATGTGATCTGAATCCAAACTATTTTTGCACCAATAACATGTCCTATCTTCCTCAAATCAAAATGCTTAGCATCTACTCTGAGATATTCTCTTCAAATCTCTGTCTCCCAGCATTTGTGTTTCTGCAGAGCATTCTATCAAGAATGTGTGATCTGTGACTTGTTTGTAAGCAGTTGACTATATCACAGTTGACTATGATGACAGGCATGTGATTGTATGTATGTGATTACACGCGCAATCATTGCTTGCCTATCACTTTGGTTTTTCCCGCCACCCCTGATCTGAGTTTGACAAATCACACAACCATGTTGATATTAGGAAGTCCAGAGTTGCAGGAACTGGGGGTAACTTGAAGAACTTGAGCATAATCTCTGGCTCACAGTCAACATGAAACTCAAACCGTGAATCCTTCAACTACAAGAAAATTAATTCTTCCCAAAACCTGAATTCTTTCTTAGTGAAGTTTCAGAGGAGTTGGCTGAGCCAAAACTAAAGCTTATGTTAAATCACAAAAAAAAAGAGACAGATTAATCATGGAATTCTTCTCTGGAAGAAAGATGGGAAATCTAATCTCCTCCCATGTAATTAATGGCCTCTGAAGAAACCCACTGGAGGGTCAGCTATGAGTCAGTTCTGACTCAAAAGTACATAGAAAAAAAAAAAAGACAGCGTCAAACTCTTCTGTCAGGTTTCCAAGCTTGTAATCTTTACGAAAGCAGATTACCACATCTTTTTCTCAGAGTGGTTCATGGCTTCAAATAATCAACCTTTCAGTTAACAACAGATTTGCTTGACAGCTACCTCAGCAGATCTCCTTAGTCTACAGTGCTGTGAGACCCGAAAGAGAGGACACAGCAAAGCCATTCCCAGATTGACTTCAAAGCATATTGTTTTAAGGAGTTAAGGTTTTGGTCATTTGCTACACAACAATGGAAAATTCACAGCCACCCCATGTTCAGCTAATGACCAAGAACTCCTCCTAAGATCAGGCATAATAAAAGAGGCGGAGAGCTTGGGTGGCATAGTCCATAGCAAGTCATGCTGTAGGTTTAAAGGCAGCACCTCTCTGGCAGTCCGAGGCCAGCAGCAGCTGTGAGGGTGAAAGACGGACAAGCTCCTCCTATGCAATTTATAACCTCCAAAATCACACTCACTATGGGCTAGTTCTGATTTGTGTTTTTGAATTACATATATGGAAAAGATCATCCATATTTACTATTCCAGTTGCAAACATCCTGTTATAATATATGCATATTTGGGAATTTATTCAACTACTAATGCATTTCAAGCATAGTACTGAGAATGTCTTACACGGTGTTGAGAATGCATAGTATTCAAAATACAGTGATAAGACTGTAAGGCTAGTAAACCAGATTCATGTAGAAAAGTCTTGTTTCCAATTTGATTCTGGGCAAGACAGTTATCAATTTAGATCTTTCTTCTAATATAAAAGCTAGAGTTTTAGGTGGTGAGATACTTATTAAGGGTTAATGTTTATATCATTATTATATCCAGATTCCTGGTGTAGTCTGTGGGAAGTTGTGCTGTTAACCACAAGGCAAAATGCCTCTCTGTCAGTTCGAATTCATGAACTGCTTTGTGGGAGAAAGATGAGCAAATGTCTGTGTGATTTACAGCCTCCAAAAAAGTACTGCTAGTTCCAACTCAAGGTAGTGAGTTTGAATTTTGAGTTTTGTACTAATTAGTCAATTATTTATTAGAAGCAAGTGCCATTATATCTCAAGGTACTACATTTTTCAAAAAGCTATTTTTCAAACAGATGTAGTTGAGATGCAGAGTGCTGTTCTTGGCATTCACTGTTATAAAACTCCTTCATTTGCATGACTGTAGTTTTACAAAAGAATATTTTCAGACATGCATAATATGAACCACTAAGAACTATATCACAACAAATGTGCTTTAGCACAACTCTAAAGTACTGACAATAGAATGAAAATGATCTTTGGAGACTGGAGATTTAAAGTGGTATACTATAGCTCAAAGTCTTCAAAGTAAGTACAAGAATAAAAGCCTTACAACAAATTGATGTTTTAGTCCCTAATATACTTCTTTCCAGCATGAAACATACCATTAGCATTCAGAAACTGCTATCAAATCAACTTTACATCAAAAGCATGCTCACCAGCTAGAATTTGTGTTGTCATTTTGGAAAATTACTTTAAAGTCTGAGTCATATAGCGTATGAAATGCTTTTGTCAAAAAAGTAATAACATAAGTTATTGGGAAAAATACATGAATTCTACATTATTGTAAATAAGCTTTGCATGATGTTGGTTGCTAAAATACTTTGCAAATGTGTACAAATTTGCTTTTCAACAGGTTTTTTAACTGAGTGAGAAATTTGTTTTTAAAAAACATATATTCTAATGTTGATCTTTTCTGCCAGGTAATAATTTTAGGATTATAGTTTCAGTAGCTGCATTCTAGAAACTGCTAATGCTTTAAATGAAATGTTCTTACTATTGTTTTGAATCTACATATACACATCCACACATAATAGTTGTGAATACAGATTTTACTTGTTCTACCTCTTCTACAATAAGTTCCCCTGCCAAACAGCTGGAGTAATCCATTTCAAAATAACCCCTGTTGTGTTACTCTCCTACTTGAATTTTGCAACACTCAGTTCTTCTCCCACAGCTTCTTACTGTAAATCCAAGTTGCTTGGCTGCTGAATGATATTCCCCCTGAGTTGTGTCCATCTCAGCCTCTCTAATCTTGTCTTCGATCATTTAATCTTGTGGGCCAAATTTATGCTCACTAAATATCCCAAGATTTGCCTCTATATAAGTCACAGCTGCTACCTTTTTATTATCTTGTGCTTCCTTCCTTCATGACATTCAAATCTTAGCTTAAATGTATTCTCAGAAAAGTCTTTGTGGGTTACCAACCCTATAATAGTTGACTTCCCCACAACTACTATTGATAATGCCATTCTTTTTCATTTTTGTAATATCTGCCACCTTTATTGAGTATGTATGTGTGTATGTCTTCATCATCTGTCACATGCAACCAGAAGCAAAAGACATCTAGATGGAATGAGGGTCAATGAAAGAGAGGAAGGCCTTCAATGAAATGGATTGACATAGTGACTGTATCAGTGGGCTCAGGATGTCAGCGATTATGAGGATGACACTGGATAGGACAGGATTCAGATTTGTTCTTCACAATGTCACTATGCATCGTGCTCAACGACACCTAACAATAACATCAACAACAGACATAATGAGTAAAACATTATGAGAAAGCAGGCTTGTAATATGCTTCCTGGTTTTAAATATTAGACTTTCTCATTTATCTGTTATAGCCTTAAACAAGTAATTAAACTATAAACCTGTTTCTCTGTCAGCAGAAATGAAAATGGTATTATTTTCATAAGAGAATTTTTGATTGTATGGGGCTTTTTAAGCAATATATGAAAAAAGCACATACATAAACAAATCAGCTATTTCAAAGTCATTCTAATTCATGACACATCTATTTTTCAGCTTAGAACTGTACACCATGGAAAAGTAGCTATAGGTCATGGCTGTGGATTTTCTGTTGCGGATAGCCAGATATTTTCTTCAAGTGGTTTTGAACCACTGACCTTTCAATTAGTATTTAAGTTCATTCACTAATTATGAGATTCTAAAAGATTGTTGTTGTTGTTGTTGTTGTTGTTGTTATGTGCCATCGAGTCGCTTGCGACTCTTAGTGACCCTATGTACAAGAGCTCTAGACGCCGTTCTATCCTTTTCAAACAGATAGATGAAAAAATAAATTATAACAGCTCTTCTGAAGTTGATATTTTATTTCATTTATGAGTAGTTAAGGAAGCTCTGGGGGCCGAGTGGTAAGAATCCAGAAGGCATGCGGCTCAAATCCATGAGAGGGTAGGCGGTCTCCTCCCATGCAATAACTACCTCTGAAAACCTGCTGGAGGGTCAGCTGTGGATCAGTTCCTACTCGATGGTACTCAATGACAACCACAACATGAGAAATTTAAGCATCATAAAATGACATATTTATGAAAAGCGAACATTTTTGACTGATAGAAGAACCTACGAAAGCTATACTTGAATTTTAGAATCATTTTAATTCATTTATTTTCCAGTCTATTTTTTGGTCTTAAAATTAATCTGTGTTTTCTAATAAATATTTGTATACTTAGATTAAAACAAATAATGTAGAAATAAATAAAGTAAAAGGAGACCTAGTGGACACTCTGGTGACATGCTGATGGTGGCATGCAGTTCAAATTCACCATTTGCTTCAGGGAGAAGGATAGGAAATGTCCTTCTGTGTTATTTACTGATATTTTCAAGAATGAATGAATTTCTAATATTTTGACACAGGAAATGACTGGTTGCATTCACAAAGTGCAGGCTGTCTTGACTTGGTTGGGGTAGTGTGCAAATGTTAACCCAAGATAGAGAGAGAGAGAAAAAAAAAGAAAGCAAAGATAGTTTCATAAGATCACAAGCCACATGCTAGCCTAAACTTTAGTAGAGGAGTGAATGAGGTTAGGAACACTAAGAGAGCAAAACCATTACACTTTTAATATAACATATAGTAATATGTTTAGTAAAAGTGTAGAGTAACAGCTATAAAAAGAAAGGCTAACTACCAATTAAATCACTATTTTTTACCTCTCAGGCAAAGCTTAGTTATTTTGGTTATTTTAGAAAAGTATATCTAAGCCAGGAGAGCAAACCAACACAAGTTTGGGGATTTTTCTTTCTCAAGTAAAATGTGAAAGGATTCATTGATAAGGAAGATCATAGTGACACACAAATTAAATTTATGATAGTTTTGGATAATAATTTCTGACAGTTCTATTTTTTTTTATAAAACTCAAAGAACAGCAATAATTCAGCCCCTGGCATTTAGATTTGAGGTTTACCAAGTATTAATTAAAAAGAGTATAGCAAAATTGAGCTCTAAAATAAGCAGTCATTCAGATCAAACTTCACATTCCATTCATGTGATGTGAAAATATTTATATATGGAGCACTTACTGTTTCCCAAACTCTCTTTTACGAGACACAGAGACAAACACTACAAGAAGAGTTACTTTTCCAAAGGTCCTGCCACGCACAGGTCCTGCACAATTTATATGAAACCTTCTGTGTATACACCCAGAACATGTACTGGAATTTGAAGGAGACTGCCACTAGAACTTCGTTGTTGTTGACAGTGAACCTATGTACATCAGCTCTGAATGTTGTTCTATCCTGAGCCCACTTCATTGTCTCTGACAGACCTATCTGCTTTACCCCAGTAACTAAATCAATTCATCTCATCCAGGGTCTTCCTCTCCTTCAGTGTCCCTCTACCCTTCCAAGCATGACATCACTTGCCCAAAGTATGTGAGATGGAGCTTCAAACCCCTAACCTCCAAGGAGAAATTTGGTTTCACCCTCTCCAAGAAGACCTATTTATTTTCTTGTCATTCCACAGTATGTTCAAGACTGTTTTCTAGCACCACTACTCAAAGGCATCAATTCTTCATATGTCATACTTAGTAACTGTCCAGATCTCTGATAAATAGCAAATAATTCTGAAGACCATG
>NW_006399860.1:3916079-3922295 GCF_000299155.1 Elephantulus edwardii | reverse complement strand
ACAACAACAACAGCCCTGGTGAAACAGTGCTTAAATACTCAACTTCAACGGGAAGATCAGAAGTTCAAAATTCACCGCATGAGGCAGTAGGCTCCCTAAAGAGTACAGCCTTGGAAACTGTTTAGTTCAGATCTCTGTCTTATAGGGTTCTCCTGTGTCAAAATCAACCAGAGACAATCCACCAGTAACAATAAGGGTTTTAGATGAGATTTTGTCACCATTAAGTTTTAAACATATGCTCATTGTGATTATTGCTTCTTGTTGGTTTTAGGTGCTGTTTAATCATTTCCAAATCGTAGTGTCAGAGACTCCATAAGGTTCTTGAGTGCAATTTTTACAAAAGTAGATTATCAGCTCTTTCTTCAGAAGAGCTACTGCTTGGGTTCAGACCTTCTAGTGAGCAACTGAGAACTTAATTGTGCCACAGAGCTCAGAGAATGACTAGACAACAGATTCTGGGAAGTACTTCACAGCTACAGAATCTAAAAAAAAAAAAAAAAGAAAAGGCACTGACTGTCCAGATTACTCATGAAGAATGTGGGAATTAAAGAAATAGAATGTGGAAAGAAGGCTTGTATTTTTTTTTCTAAAATATCCCATTTTATTTTATTAGGTGCCACTGAGTCAATTTTGTACTCATAGTGACCTCACGTGAAAGAGTAAAGCTACTAAATTTAGCAAGCTGTGATGTCTATGGGATCCTGGGTAGTGTAGTGGGCTAATCATTGGACTAACTGAAAGTTTGATAGTTCGAACCCACTAGTAATTTTGGGGAGAGAGATGAGACCATTGGGTCCAACAAAGATTTTGAAAATGTTAAAGGCACTTTTCTGTTCCTACAGTGTTACTATGAGTCAGAATCAACTTGATGGTGGTAAGTTTGGCCTTGGTTTGAAATATTCATAAGTACAGAACTCTAGTTCTTTCTCTTGTGGGGCTATGAAGTGGGTTCACAGAAGCAAATCTTACAATTAGCAGCTGGGTGTTTAACCACTGTGTTTCCAGTGCTCCCATCTTCCAAGCTACTTATATTTCTATCCTTAAGTCTGCAAAATAATTTTTCATCAAGTTAAAACAAAAAAATATACTATAAAAATGCCATTTTCCAAGGAGGCATGAACTATAGATGGGCAATCCCATTCATTCACTTCTATCTTTATAATGATTCTATATTTAAGGTGATATTTTGAGAAGAATTTCCCTTTGGGAATCTTTCTCATTTTATATCACCTTCCTTA
Source organism: Elephantulus edwardii (assembly GCF_000299155.1). Lineage (NCBI taxonomy): Eukaryota > Metazoa > Chordata > Mammalia > Macroscelidea > Macroscelididae > Elephantulus > Elephantulus edwardii. Next base: position 3,921,057 of record NW_006399860.1, on the reverse strand, counting down.
CTATTTCTGAGAGTTGATTTCTTGCTAGACTATAATTTACAATAAAAGGATGGAAATTGGGTTTTGTTCCATATTTTGGGAAAAATAGAGTACCTGAGAAATATTTAAAAGTTCATTTTTTTCCTCCAGTAATTGATTACTGCTCTGTTGTAGATAAGTTAATGCTAAAAAACTTTCTTCTAAAGGCTTGTAGTAATGGTGTCAGTAGTTAAAGGCTAGAACAGCATCTCTACTTTGCTAAGATACTGTAATCATAATTAATTTTGGAGGAAAAAGACCTATAATTTTTATTTAAACCAATACTGCTATGATGTCCTGTAAGGAGTTGCACTGTCAACTCAAAGACAAGTGGTTTGAACCCACCAGCTACTCTATGGCAGAAAGATGGACAATCTCCTCCTGTGCAATGTATAGTCTCGAGAAGCCTGCTGGAGGTTCAGCTGTGAGTTGTCTTCTGACTCAATAATTTCACCTTCCTTGCCTCTAAGGAGCAAGATGGTTATATTTCTTCCAAGACAGAACTATTTGTTCTATTGATAGTCCAGGGCCTTACTCATTACTCTTTTCCAACACCACAATTCAAAGGCATTAATTCTTTTGTCTTCCTTATTCCTTGTCCAACTTTCATATGCATAGCAATCAGCTGGAAATATCATGATATGGATCAGGCCCATCTTATTCTTCAAATTGGTGTTCTTGCTCTTTATTACTTTGGAGAAGTCCTTGATTGAAAATTTGCCCAAGAATTAGGACAAAGAGCAAATGGATATCTCAGAAATATATATAATGGCTTATATCAGCTGGCTTCATGTGTTTTTATAACATTTAAAATATTTTTAGAGTAAAATTTAGAATTAAAAAATTTAGATACAATAAGTATTACTTTTTACCCAACATTGTTTCCCAAGGCACTTAGTAATTGATGATTTTAAATAATCTAAAATTTGAAAATTTTATATATAAATAGAGTTCCTTATCAATTAGTGTGAAATGAATGTAAGAGTAAGAGAGTTTGACCTCTATTAACTCTATGAGAGGGAAGAAGTCCCATAAAGTACATCTATAGCACAAAGTTGATTGCTGTAAGTTAGATATGCTTCCATGCTCCCACACGATCTATTATCAATTCTACAACTAACCATGACTCCCACAGCTCCTGATACTCCTCTACTAGGTTCAATAGTTGATTGCAATGACCACATATAACTCACTGACAGAACTCATGATTATGAGGCCCACTGGAAAAGTATAAGGTTACAATTCAGGTTGGAAACACTCAGAATACAATTTTTCAATAAGGGCAGCTTCATCTCAGGAGTCCTTTCAGACAGGCTCCTAACTTTGTCCTTCAAAGGCTGCAGGTCCTACACACCTCTGGCAAGTGCTAAAAAGTTCTTTGAGTTTTGCCAGTATGCCTTCCACCTCCCTACCTAATAGTATGTCTAAGCCAAAACACTCAGCTCTAGCTCCATGGAGCAGAAGATTTAGCTCATCTGTCTCTGGTATATAGCTTACCAGTATCTGGCTATCCATCACTTTTGCTATTGCCCTTGCTGCTTCATGTCTTAATCTGACTTCCTCTCTGCCCATATGTTATTCTCTCTGTTCTCAACCTGATCAATTTAAGCCTGGTAAGATGGTAAACTGACTAATCTCTATGTTAATATTCTATACACCTTATTTCCATGCTTTCATTCAACAGATGATATTTAGCTTATTTGTATCATTGCAAGCTATCTAAATCCCTTTGAGGGCCAAACATACATCACATTTGTAGATCTATCCATCCATGAAGTGAAACTCAAAGCCAGTTGCTATAAAAGTCATATTGAATAATCTACTCTTGCATAATCAGCCATGGAAAAGGTTATCTTAAATAGATATCTGTCTCTATACATAAGAAAAACATTGGCAGTAAAGTTATTAGCTATCTACTGCTCAAAAAAAATTAGCAGTTCAAACACACCTGTTAGTCCTTGGGAGAAAGCTGCAATACCAGTAAGCTTCTGTTAAAATCCACTATTTATAGCTCTGTTTTGCTAACTGGGATATCTGTGAGTGTGAATTTACCCTATAACAGGTTTAATTTTCTTTCGCATTGGAACTGACCCATAGCTGACTCTCCAGTGGGTTTTCAGAAGCAGTTAATTTCATGGGAGGAGATTTACGGTCCTCCCACAAAGCAGCTAGCGGAACTGAACTGCTTGCCTTTAGGATTTCAGTGGAGCTTTTTGCCACTAGGCAATACATGTTGTTGTTGTTATGTACCATTGAGTCGCTTGCAACTCATATTGACCCTATGTACAACATCCCTAAACTCTGCTCTGTCCTGTGCCAATCGCACCATCTCCAACACACCCATCCCGATTACCCCAGTCACTGGATCAATCCACGTCATAAGGGGCCTTCCCCTTCTGCTCTGTCCCTCCACCCTACCAAGCATGATGACCCTCTCCAAGGACCTGTCTGTCCCTCCTTGCAACATGTCCAAAGTATGTTAGATGGAGCCTTAGAATCCTTGCCTCAAAGGAGCAGCCTGGTTTGACCCTTTCCAGGATGAATCTGTTTGTTTTCCTAGCAGTACCCTCAATACTCTTCTCCAGCCCCACAGCTCAAAGGCATCAATTCTCCTTCTATCCTCCTTAGTCATTGTCCAACTCTCTGATGCATAACAAGTGATAGCAAAGACCATGGCCTGTATCAGACACACCTTAGTCTCCAGAGAGACACCATTGCTCTTCAGTACTTTGGAGAGGTCCCTAACATCAGACTTTCCCATAGCAATGTACCTTTTAATTTCCTGGCTGCTGGTGCCAAGAGTGTTGACTGTGGAGCCAAGCAAACTGAAGCTGTGAACAATCTCAGTCTCTTCACCATCCATCCTGATGCTGCCAATTGGTCCAGTGGTGAGAATCTTTGTCTTCCTGACATTGAGCCTCAATCCATATTGCAGGCTGCAGTCCTTGACACTCTGCAGCAGGCGCATCAGGTCCTCCTCAGTTTCAGCAAGCAGGGTTGTGTCATCCTCATAACGCAGATTGTTGATAAACCCTCCACCAATCTTGACCCCACATTTCTCCTCATAGAGCCCAGCCTCCCGGATAATCTGTTCTGCATCTAGGTTGAAAAGGTATGGAGATAGGATGCATCCCTGGCATATGCCTTTCCCAATTTTGAACTATGCAGTGTTTCCTTGCTCTGTTCTGACAACTACCTCTTGGTCCAAGTATAGGTTTCTCATTAGCACGATCAAGTGTTCTGGGATTCCCATTCTTCTCAGAGTCAGCCACAGTTTGTTATGATCCACGCAGTAAAACGCCTTTGCATAGTCAATGAAACACAGATAGACATTCCTCTGGTACTCCCTGCTTTCAGCTAAGATCCATCTAACAGTAGCTACAATATACCTAGTACCACAATCCCTTCTTAACCCAGCCTGGACTTCTGGCAGTTCTCTGCTAATGTGTTGTTCCAGTCGTTTTTGGATAATCTTCAGCAGAATTTTGCTTGCATGTGAAAGCAATGAGATTGTTCTATAGTTTCCACACTCTGTTGAGTCACCCTTCTTTGGGATGGGAACAAATATAGATCTCTTCCAGTCAGGCATAGATAGATGGACATATATATATTTGATATATAGAAATATACATACATATGTAGGGAGCTCTGGTGAGATACACACACACACGCACACACACATATGTATACATACCTACACACATGCATAGTATCAACAAAGGAGAATACCTTCAACCAGGTGGATTGACACAGTGACTGCTGAAATGGACTCTTGTGTGTAAGAAAGTGTGAGGATGACACAGGTCTCAGATCTTTTGTTCACAGGGTTGCTATGAGTAGTACTCAATTTGATGACACTTAACACAACATGTAAGCCGATACTGGAGATGGGGACATGGAATGTGAGAAATATGAATATAGAAAAATAAAACATTTATAAGGAATATATGCAACGTGTAAATATTGACATACTAGGCATTGGCTAGCTGAGATGGATTGGTATGGGACACTGAATCAGACAATCATGATCTACTCTGGAGATGAATAGGTGAGAAAAAAATGGGGTTTATAGCTACAAAGACCATTTCTGGATCAATTTTGAAATACAGTGTTGTGTGTGACTGGATAATATCCATGCAGATACAAGGAAGATGTGTTAATACCACTATAATTCAAATATATGCACCAGCAACCAGAATCAGAGAAGAGGAAATAGCTGATTTCTACCAACTTCTGCAGTTGGAAATCAATAGAGCGTACAACCAAGATACATTCATAATAATGAGTGACTGGAAAGCAAACAAGGAATAGGGATCAGTAGTTGAAAAACACGGACTTGGTGAGAAAATTGAAGCCGGAGATAAAATATTACACCTTTGTACAATGATTTATTCATACCAAACATCTTTTAACGAAGCACAGTCACCTATTATACACATGAAATTCACCTGATAATCTATACAGGAATCAGATTGATTACATTTGTGCAAAGAATTGTTGGAGGAGCTCAGTGTCATCTTTGAAAACTAGACCAGGTGCTGATTGTGGGGCAGACCATCAGCTACTCACACACAAGTTCAAACTGAAACTAAAGAAAACTATAGCAAATCCCCCAAAACCAAAATTTGACCTTGAGTCTATCTCACTTGAATTAAAAAAAAAAAATCTCAGGAACAGATTTAAGGCTTTGAAAACTAATAAGTGAATACCAAATGAGCTTTGGGAGGATATGAGGAATATCATCCTTGAAGAATGCAGAAGGTCATTACAAAGACAGTGGAGGAAGTAGAGGCCAAGAAGGATGTCAAAAGAGAGTCTGAATGAACCACGAACCAGAAAGCCGCGGCACGCGAGCCACCGTGCTCTACCAGGAAGTAGCTAAGAGAATACGCCGTCCCCTTTTCCTTATGACTCAGGGTGAAGTCTCTCTCAGGGAGGAGTGATAGGGAATGGCAAAGGA
>NW_006399860.1:3914122-3915979 GCF_000299155.1 Elephantulus edwardii | reverse complement strand
AAAAAAAAGAAAGCAAAGATAGTTTCATAAGATCACAAGCCACATGCTAGCCTAAACTTTAGTAGAGGAGTGAATGAGGTTAGGAACACTAAGAGAGCAAAACCATTACACTTTTAATATAACATATAGTAATATGTTTAGTAAAAGTGTAGAGTAACAGCTATAAAAAGAAAGGCTAACTACCAATTAAATCACTATTTTTTACCTCTCAGGCAAAGCTTAGTTATTTTGGTTATTTTAGAAAAGTATATCTAAGCCAGGAGAGCAAACCAACACAAGTTTGGGGATTTTTCTTTCTCAAGTAAAATGTGAAAGGATTCATTGATAAGGAAGATCATAGTGACACACAAATTAAATTTATGATAGTTTTGGATAATAATTTCTGACAGTTCTATTTTTTTTTATAAAACTCAAAGAACAGCAATAATTCAGCCCCTGGCATTTAGATTTGAGGTTTACCAAGTATTAATTAAAAAGAGTATAGCAAAATTGAGCTCTAAAATAAGCAGTCATTCAGATCAAACTTCACATTCCATTCATGTGATGTGAAAATATTTATATATGGAGCACTTACTGTTTCCCAAACTCTCTTTTACGAGACACAGAGACAAACACTACAAGAAGAGTTACTTTTCCAAAGGTCCTGCCACGCACAGGTCCTGCACAATTTATATGAAACCTTCTGTGTATACACCCAGAACATGTACTGGAATTTGAAGGAGACTGCCACTAGAACTTCGTTGTTGTTGACAGTGAACCTATGTACATCAGCTCTGAATGTTGTTCTATCCTGAGCCCACTTCATTGTCTCTGACAGACCTATCTGCTTTACCCCAGTAACTAAATCAATTCATCTCATCCAGGGTCTTCCTCTCCTTCAGTGTCCCTCTACCCTTCCAAGCATGACATCACTTGCCCAAAGTATGTGAGATGGAGCTTCAAACCCCTAACCTCCAAGGAGAAATTTGGTTTCACCCTCTCCAAGAAGACCTATTTATTTTCTTGTCATTCCACAGTATGTTCGAGACTGTTTTCTAGCACCACTACTCAAAGGCATCAATTCTTCATATGTCATACTTAGTAACTGTCCAGATCTCTGATAAATAGCAAATAATTCTGAAGACCATGGCCTGGATCAGGTGCAACTCTCTCTCTAGACAGACATAATGGTATCTTAGTACTCTGGAGAGGTCCCTGACAGCAGATTTTCCCAGTACAATTCATCTTAAGTAGCAGTTTTATATTATGTGAGATAGAGCTTCAAAATCCTAGCATCCAAAGAGAAAACTTGGTTTCACCCTCTCTAAGACAGACCTATTTATTTTCTTGTCAGTCCATAGAATGTTTTAGACTCTTTTCCAGCACTACTACTCAAAGGCATCAAAATTATTCTTATGTCATACTTAGTCATTTTCCAGCTCACATAGCAAATAATTCTGAAGACCATGGCCTGGATCAGGTGCAACTTACTCTCTAGACTGACATTGTTGTATCTTAGTACCCTAGAGAGGTCCCTTACAGCTGATTTTCCCAGTGAAATTCGTCTTAAGTAGCAGTTTTCTATTAAGGAGTTCTGGTAGCCTAGTGGTGTGAAACTGCACTGCAATCTCCAAGGCACTCAGTTCAAATCCACCAGCTACTCTGGGGAAGCGAGGTGCTACAATCAAGGATGCTCTGGGCAGAATGTTAAATGATCCAGGAGGTATCAAAAAAAGATGGAAGGAATATACTGAATCATTGTATACAAAGGAATTGGCAGATACAGAAGAATTTAATGAAATAACATTGAGCAAGAGCCTATGGGATGAAGGCAGAAGTTCAAGCTGCTTTGAAGGAAATAGCAAAAAATAAGGCCCC
>NW_006399860.1:3907656-3913865 GCF_000299155.1 Elephantulus edwardii | reverse complement strand
AGCACCAAGAAGCCAAAGCGAAGAGAAGAAATCAGGAATTCAAGAGGCAGAACAGAAGATTCCAAAGGGCAGCTCAGGAAGACAAAACAAAGTATTATAATGAAATATGCAAAGATTTGGAGTTGGAAAATCAAAAGGGATGAACACACTTGCCATTCCTTAAATTGAAGCACTGAAGAAAAATTTCAAGCCTTGAGTTGCAATGCTTAAAGATGTTCTAGGCAGAATATTGAATAACTCAGGAAATAGCAAAATAAGATGGAAGGAGTGTACAGAGCACCATAACAAAAAGAATTGGATGACACAGAAGAATTACATAAAACACATGATGAAGAGGCAATGGTGATGAAGGAGGAAGATCAAGATTCTCTGAAAGAACTCACAAAAAAAAAAGGAAAAAAAAGGTCCTAGGAATTGATGAAATATCAATTGACCTATTTTAACAAGTAGATGTTGCCCTGGAGGTGCTCACCAAATTTTGCCAAGAAATCTAGAGGACAACTACATGGCCAACTGCCTGGAAGAGATCCATAATTATCCCCATTCCAAAAACAGCAATCCTACAAAGGGTGGAAGTTATCACACAATATCACACACAAGCAAAACCCTGCTAAAGATCATCCAAAAATTATTGGAACAGTACATCGACAGAGGACTACCAGAAATACACATTGGGTTTAGAAAAGGTTGTGTCACATTATTGATAATGTTAGATGGATATTGAGTGAAAGCAGAGAGTACCAGAAGAATTTCTATCTGTGTTTCATTGACTATGCAAAGGCATTTGACTTGTATGGATCATAGCAAATTATGGATAATCATGTGAATGGGAATTCCAGAACACTTAAGTGTGCTCATGTGAAACCTGTACTTGGACAAGGAAGCTGTTGTCAGATACAGTTAGGAAAGACTGCATGGTTCAAAAAAATCAAGAAAGGAGTGAATTCTGTCTCCATATCTTTTCAATTTATATGCGGAACAGATCACTCAGGAGGCTGAATTTTATGAAGAGGAATGTGGCATCAGGATTAGAAAAAGGCCAATCAGCAACCTACATTATGCAAATGACAAAACCTTGTTTGCTGAAACTGAGGAGGCCCCAAAACATCTACTGCAGATGGTCACGGACTTTACTCTTCAGTGGATTGACCCTCAACATCAAAGAACAAAGATTCTGATCATTGGATCAAATGGAAGTGCCATGATGAATGGAGAGGGGATTGAGGCTGTTAACAATTTCAGCTTGCTCAATTCCACAATCACCACTTTTGGCATAAGCAGTCAGAAAATAAAAAGGTGAATTAATTGTATTAGGAAAATTTGCTTTCAGGGACTTCCCCAGGGTGTTAAAGAGCAATGATATCAGTCTAGAGACTAAGGTGCACCTGATCCAGGCCATGGTCTTCTCAATTACTTTCTGTGCATCACAGAGCTGATGGCAGAAGAAAAAGCAATGCCTTTGAGTTCTAGTGCTGGTGAAGTGTATTGAATATACCGTGGATTGCCAAGAGAATGAAGAGGTCTGTCCTGGAGAGTGTAAAACCAAGTTATTCGTTGGAGGCAAAGATTTTGAAGCTCCATACCATATGTTTTGAGCATGCTGCCAGGAGGGACCAATCCTTGGAGAAAGAAATCATGCTTATAAGGATGCAGGGTCGTTGCAGGAGAGGAAGACCCCAGATGGGATGGATTGACGCAGCAACCCAGATAATGGGGATAGGTGTGTCAGAGACAGTGAGATTGCCTCAGGATAGGGCAGAGGGCAGAGATACTGTGCACAGGGTTCTTATCAATGCACTGGACTCAACCCATAGCACGCTCCTCCCCCCCACACACACACACACAGCGGAGTATTGGTGATCCATTGGATAAGGTCAGGCAGTTTGAATCCTCCACCAGCTGCATCATGGGAGAAAGATGAACAACCTTTTACTGTGAGATGTGCAGCCTGTAAAATCCCACTGGAGGGTCAGCTATGAGTTGTTTTAGACTTGAAGGCATTTAACTATATGTGTGTGTGTATATATACACACATATACATACATACATACATACATACATACCCACATATATTTCTTCTATTTTAATCTTCATAGTTATATACTTCCATTTTTAAACTTCATAGTTTTCATCCAAAGAAACAAATTCAACGTTTGATAAGAAAAACATAAAACAATCAACTGATTGAGTTAAAATTGCTTTATTTTAACCAGGTTAACTTTGAAATAAAAGTAGTACATTAATGTTGCCTCCTTGGTGTGAAGAGGTTCATGTTATATGTAAGTAAAAAGGCAATTGCAGTTACATTATCTGATTGTTTCCTACAATTAAGATAAATTAATGCTGTAAACTATGGCTGACTTAATCAGATTAACTTCCATTCCTTCTGAGGTTTCTAGTATATGGAGTGTAATCTGACAGGTTTTCAGTCAGACTTTCATAAAAGAGCAGTAGCTGGCCTTGGAGTCAGCGGTTACTGACTCTGTATCTAGGTGGGGGGTACAAGAACTGAAATAGAGGCAACAGAAGTGACAGGGGGGAAAAATTTGCCGGTTGTACTGTTTTGCCTGGGGCTGGCCTTTAATATGAGTGAATGGTCTTCCTTCTTTGATTTTTATGACACATTTTCTTTGGGCATGCTTCAACCAGACATGCGTAAATAACATTTTTCTAACGTGTTTTCATTCCATGGTTGTTTGCAGCCACTGAGCAGACTAGTTAAAATAACTGACTTTACTGTCTTAAACATTCAATCAAGTCAATTAGGGCTTCTACTCCATCAAGACAAGGAGTGTGTTCTGTCCATGCCCTAGGCCTACTCTGCAGTGCTTCCTTAAAATTCCAGCTATTGCTTCTTTGTCTGTACAGTTCCAGAATTTGGTTCCTCCTGCTTTATTACTGCTAAAATTTTGCAGTAATTTCTTAATTACTTAGAGTTGCCATAGCAAGAAAATACCACTAGTAGGTGGCCTTAAGATGCAGAAATATATTTTGTCACCGTTCAGTGGGCTCTATGTTATAATTTAGAACCTAGTTCTGAGAGAGTTCTCACTTGGTTTATTTCATGATTCAGTTGCAAACAATTCCTGTAATTTCTGGGTTTGTGGATGAACGTGCTCAATGTGTCTGTCTTTATATAATGACTCGTATATTCTTATGTCTAATCATCTCTCTTTGGAATTCAGAAATGGTTAGCTTTAAGACCCACCTCAAAACTGTCCTAACATCATTGATATAGAAACCCCCCCCATCCTATTTCCAAACAGGGTTTATAAGTATAGTGGTTAGAACTTCAGTTCTTCTTTTGGGAGATGCAATACAATACAAGCATATAGTAGTATCATTCTTTAGGACACATTGCCCTTTTTAAATAACTTTTTTTAACTTTAAATGATGCTTTTAAAAAATACCAATTCTTTATTTTTCATAAATATACTGAATATTTTGTCATCTGAAATTGTTACTTTGCATTTTTTTCCTTTCTTGTTCACTTTTTTCAGTCTTACACATTCAATGCTAATTGTTTTAAATGTGTTCTTTGTAATTGGTATAGATATTTAAAAATGAGCATATTTCTGTAGAACATTATTTCTTATAATTTAGGATAACAAGATCTGTCCTGAGAAACATGTTGTTGTTTGCTTACAGGACAGTTTCTATTCAGTTTGTTATAACATTTAAGTGAAAGAGTAAAACACAGTGACTATCTAGGCCTATAGAGTTGACTCCAACTCGTGCAACTCTGATGAATGAACGAACAGTTGCCCATCCTTGAGTCATCCTGACAAGCACTAACATTTTTTAGTATATCATCAGTGCTATTGTGGCAATCCGTCTCACTTAGGGTCTCACATGGGCTCTTTCTCACTGACCTTCTACTTCACCAAACAAGACGCCCTTCTTTAATAACTGAAAATACCTGGTGGCTTGAGGAAGCTCTGATGGCTTAATAAATGAGTTGGACAGTGTTTTGTTTTAATCCATAGGATTTCATTGTCTGATTTCTAAAAGAAATCTCCTGCGTGATTAACTACCTCTGAAAACCCGCCAGAGGGCCAGCTATGGGTCATTTCTGACTCTAGGGTACACACTAATAAGAACACTCAATTGAGAAATTCAGTTCACTCATTTTAACATATTTACTTCATATTTGGTACCCATTATAAGTCGCTCTTTAATTTTTCTTATTTTTACATTCAAGTTGCTATTTCATTTTTCCTTATGTTAGTGTTTTAGTTATACTTTGCCATGTAATATATTTGTATCACTGTCCTACATGTCTAGATCATGAGGATGGCTCAGGATTGGAAAAGTTTCTGTTCATAGGGTCACTATGCATGGTAGTCAAAATGACAGTACCTAACAATGGCATTAAATTAGTTCTGAACTACTGAATGTTGAACAGTTGTTGTTAGGCATTGTCAAGTCAAATACAACTCAAAGTGACCCTAAGAACAACAGATTAATACTTTGCTCTATCATGTGCCATCCTCAAGATTTATGGAATTCTCAAGCCCACAGCTGCAACCTCAATGTTAACCCATTTGCTTGAGAGTCTTTCTCTCTCTTTGACTCTGTCTTCTCCAAGGGCTGGTCCCTACTAACAACATGTCCACGGTGTTTCAGGTGAAGTTATACTATCCTTGCTTCCAAGAAGCTTTCTAGTTGTGCTTCCTCCAAAGCATATTTGTTTGTTCTTTTGGGACGCCATGAGATTGTCAATATTCTTTGCAATTACCATAATACAAAAGCATCAATTCTTTGATATTTATTATTCATTGTCCAACTTTTAGATTCACAGGAAGGAATTCAAAATGCCATGGCTTAAATCAGGCCTATGTTTTTCTTTAAATCAATATCTTTGCTCTTTAGCACTTAAAAAATGTCCTTAACAGCAGATTTCCCCAGTATAATATATTTTTTTAGTTTCTTGACTGCTGTTACCATAGATGTTGATTATAGAGACAAGTAAAATGTTTTCATTGACAATTTTAGTCTTTTCTCCATCTATCATTATGTTATCTACCGAGAGTTATAGATGTAATGCACACTGAAGGTTGTGATCTTTGATCTTCCTCAGTAAAAGTTTCAAGTCTTTTTTTTTTTTTTAGTTTCTGCAAATAATGTTTTATCATCTGTGTAACATAAGGTGTTGATGCATCTTCCTCCAATCCTGATGACACATTCATCTTCATGTGATCGAGCTTCTTGAATTCTGTGTTCGTTGTATCGCTTGAATAGTTATGGAGCAAAATACAACTCTAAAGCACACCTTTCCAGGTTTTCACTCATGTGGTGATCTCATGTTCTGCTTGGACAACTGCTTCTTGGTTTATGTATAAGATTTACTTGCGCACAATCATATGTCCTGGTATTACCATTTTATCAATGTTGGCCATGTTTTTATGATCTACACTGTTAAACACCTTTACATCATAAGTAAAACACAAGTAAACATCTTTCTGATATTCTCTGTTTTCAGCCAAGATCCATCTGACATCTGCAATGATATCCCATGTTCCTTGGTCTCTTCTGAATCCAGCTTGAATTTCTGAAAGTTTCCTGTTGATATATTGTAAAGGTACTTTTTATAATAATCTTCAGCTAGGTTTTATTGGTGTATGATATTAATGATATTGCTTGATAATTTTTGCTTTTATGGGGTCACCTTTATTGGAAATGGAAACAAGTATAAAACTCTTCCAGTTAGTCAATCAGATATCCATCTTCAAAATTAATTTAATATTGTCTATGCTCCTTCTGTAGACCCTCTACAGAGTCCGATCGTTTATAAATCACATTCTTACTAGATATAAACAATTCTGCTACTACTAAGAAAAATCCCAATTGGTTGTTACTAAGAAAAAGCCCAGTTACTCTTCCACTCAAAATACCAGTACTGCATTCCATTTAATCTGATTTCTCCTATATCTTTCACTAAGGAAAAAACAAATCAAAACACAAAACCCTCACTATACTATCTCTTTCTACTTGCAATATGTTATTCTTACTAAAGAATTCTTAAAGATAAAACTGTTTAATACTTGACTCTTTTATTTGTTAGGACAGAAAGATACTGATTTGTGATTAGATAGATGAGTGAGGAACCTCTGGAGAAGCTCAATATCAGCTGTGAAAACTAGGCCAGGAGCTGATTGTGGAACAGACCACCAACTACTCATATGCAAATTCAAGCTAAAGCTGAGGAA
>NW_006399860.1:3902096-3905566 GCF_000299155.1 Elephantulus edwardii | reverse complement strand
CCTTGCTAGTTTAATGGTGCAAAGGTCTATAAATTGAAGTTCACTACATACTTGGAATGTCACTAAGAGAATGATGGAGAAGGCATTTTTCCTTTCCTTTCATTTGGCAAAGCACCTGGAAGAATATTCTTCATTCTCTAGTTTCCTTGACATCTCCCACCCTTTTCATTCCTCTTCTTTCATGCCTTTAGAGGTTGGGAGAATCCATTGCTCTTTTAGAACAGTAACAATTGACTTCTCTTTAAATTCCAAAATCTGAAAGTGATGGCAATTGTGAGGGGCAAAATAAAAGAAAAGGGAGGTAGATCTTGAGTAGGTGAATTGAGGAGGAGGCATTTTTCCAGAGTTGAAACAGTAAATACATGTTTCTATACTGTGGTTTTAATGAAACTTCAGTAAGATTAATTGAGACTGTGGGGGCATCAATGAACTTGAGTATAGTGGAGATTGTGAAGATGACACAGGACCGGGCAGTTTCCACCTTGTTGTTCATGATGTTATTACGAATAGTAGTTGACTCTACAGTACTTAACATAGCCCATGTATGTGTGCAATCATTCATGACCTATGCATCTCCACATAAATTAAAGTTTTATACTCAGCTTCACAAATTATTTCAATATAGCATTCCTTGATAAATTGTTACCTCCTGAAAATTTCCTCCTGCAGCTTTTGCTGAATTTTAATGTAGCTATATTTTCTAAAATATGAAAAAAAATATTTTACATACACTTTAAATATATTTTTATAATCTTGTTTCTCTATACTACCTACCAAAATGTGTGCAGAATTGATATGGGACAAAATATTGCCCTAACCTGTCATTATGAATTTGCTATGACTAAATTAATGCTTTTTTCTTCCTCTGAAATTTGAGCATCCACACAGATCATGCTTTCAAATTATTAAATAGTTGGAGCACATTTTTATCGCATACTGACATATAACTGACCCTCCAGTGTATTTTCAGGGCTGTCAATCACATAGGAAGAGACTGCCCATCTTTCTCCTGCAAAGCATTTGGTGAATTTGATCCATTTGCCTTTGGTTTCACAGATCTCTACTCCTTACCGCTACACCACTAGAGCTTTCCTCATAGTGCACAGTGAGATGTAAAATATATTTCTGTGTAAATTTGCCTTTATTTCTGTTCAGTTAAATATTTTCAGTTGTTATTGTTCTTGTTGTTGTGTACTATAGAGTCAGAACCAACCCCATAGCTAACCCTCTTACAGGTTTTCAGAGTCATTTAATCGCCCAGGAAGAGGTTGCCCATCCTTCTCCCACATATTTAAGTAGAGAACTAATGGATTAATTGTAAGACAAGTTTAAGTTATAATTTTGAATCAAATCTTTGTAAAGACTTGCTGGTAGATTTTAATTTTAAGACACAGAAAGCTGAACATAATCAGCTATAGTCACATCAGCTAAAGTCATAGCCTCTGGAAACTCTATGAATGTTGATAAATGATGATAGTTATAGGAAGGCTTTAGGCCTTTGGTTCATAGGGTCGCTATGAGTCGGGCTGGACTTGGTGGCAATCAACAACAACCTATCAGTGACTACCAAATGAGTAGAGTCTACTGCTGAGAAATAAGAATAGAGGCAAAATGTTTGTTTTTGGAAGATGATGACAGACTTCACAGTTAAATAAATATGTCTAGAGTTCTTTCAATCCAAAGACCAAGAAGAGTCAAATCTAGATCATCTGAGAACTTCTTGAGAAACCTGACATGATTTATCTAGTGAACTCAGACTTGAGAGAGGTGTGCTCGGTGGAAAAATATCTGACTCAGTGGTCTCATAAGATAAAACCAAGGAAATAGGATTACCACACTATGGTATATACTTAGATTTTCTTGAAATAGAGACTTTTAAAAACAGTAAAAACTATCCCAGTATAAAATGAGACATCTTCAGAAAGGAGTAAATTTCTTGTTAGACAGTATTCCATCAGCAATGGAATGAAGATAAAGCATCGCAAGGATGCCTGTAATTTTGTTACTGTGGCTTTCTTTTCTTTTTTCAAATTAGAACAGGGATTTAAAATCAGAATCCCCTTTAAAATAAAAACATTTTTAATTCTTTTCAAATTTTGAAATGCTATCCATACTATAGGGAGCTCTGGTGGTCTAGTGGTAAGGTATTGCACTAGTAACTCAAAGGTGAATCCACTATTTTCTTCATTAAAGAAAGATGAGTAATATCCTCCTTTACGATTTATTACCCTTGGAAAGCCACTTGAATGTCAATTATGAGCTGGATAGTATATCAGTCTAATTGAAGGTCTTCCTCTTTCATCTGTCTCTGTCTTATGAGGCATGAATGTCCTTCTCTATTGATTGGTCCCTCTTGGTAACATGTCCGAAATACATAATACAAAATCTTAACTACTATTGTTCTTAAAAGAACAATCTGTTTGTACTTCTTCCAAGACAGATTTATTCATTTTTCTGCCAGTTCATGAAATATTCAATGTTCTTGTCTAACAACATAATTCTAATACATCAATTCTTCTTTTATCTTTCTTATTCTTTTCCCAGCTTCCCCATGCATATGAAGTGACTGAAAAAAATTACTTGAGTCAACAGCCCCTTAGTTCTTAAGGTCACATCTTTGTTTTTTAACACCTTAAAGAAGTGTTTTGCCTATTTGTCTAATGGATTACCACATCTGATTTATTCTTTAAAATACAATTTTTCTCTTTTACTAGTTTACTTTAATCTGATCTCTTAAATGCTGTTTTCGTAGTAACTGATTGTATTATAGATTCTCTTTGAGTTGAGCTCAACTCATAGCGACTGTATGAACAAAAGGCCGGAAGCCCTTCTACAACTATCTACATTGATCAAAGATCATAGAGTTTCCAGGGCAAGTTGTTTAGAAAGTGGATGCCACTCCTGCAGATTACTGTAAAATAGAATTGTTTGCAATGGGGTTTTTTTTTGTTTGTTTTTTTATCTGCTTATACTGATGCTACTTTTTGGTCCAACTGTTAGGACTTTTGTTTCCTTTACACTGAGGTGTAATCCTCAAAGTAAAGGATTACGTGTTGAAGACTATAATTTTAATCTTTACTAGGGAGGTTATCAAGCCCCCTTCACTTCCAGCAAGAAATGAGTCACAGAATAGAATGCCTTTGCTTAGTCACTAAAACAGAAGTAAGTATTTTTCTAATATTCTCTTTCAGCCAAGATGCATCTGAAATCAGCAATGATATCCCTTGTTCCTTCTTCTGAATAATGCCTGAACTTCTGGAAGTTGCTGGTCAGTGCATTACAACGTCTGATTTTTTAAATTATCTTCAACTAAATTTTACTTGTGTGTGATATTGATATTATTTTTAGGCAACTTAAGCATTCCTTTTGGCCACTCTTCCTTGAAATTGGCACAGATACTGATCTCTACCC
The DNA here is from genome assembly GCF_000299155.1 of Elephantulus edwardii. Classification (NCBI taxonomy): domain Eukaryota; kingdom Metazoa; phylum Chordata; class Mammalia; order Macroscelidea; family Macroscelididae; genus Elephantulus; species Elephantulus edwardii. The sequence goes on along the minus strand of NW_006399860.1, from coordinate 3,902,155 downwards.
ATGAATTTTCTAAATAACTGTCTTCAAAATTCACTGGCCTACATTAATGGACATTTCCA
>NW_006399860.1:3899238-3901524 GCF_000299155.1 Elephantulus edwardii | reverse complement strand
ATGCAGAACAGATTATCCGGGAGGCTGGGCTCTATGAGGAGAAATGAGGGGTCAAGATTGGTGGACGACTTATTAACAATCTGCGTTATGTGGATGACACAACCCTGCTTGCTGAAACTGAAGAGGACCTGAAGTGCCTGCTGCAGAGTGTCAAGGACTGCAGACTAAAGTGAGAAGATTACCTATCTTTATCCTGTATCTGCTTCTAGCCACAGTGTTAATTTCAATTTTACATTAAAGGATGAAAGAAATGTCTACCACAGTGAGCTGTACCTGTTCACAATCTACACTTATTATTGAACCTTTATTTACTGATACTCTAATAGGGTTCCATCATGACCCTCTTGCCCTTGGTTAACTATGTCAACTCAAGTTCTATGTTAAATGTTTCTTGAAATGTTAGTGTATAACATTTTCTCCATCAAAAAATTATCTAAGCAAATGACCTCATGATTCTTTGAGTAGAGGTGAGGATTTATCATCTAATACTTGTCATGATACTGCAGGATCTTTCTTACTGAAAGCCTAGGCCTTCTCCAGTCAACACCTTTCAGACTGAAAACTGCCTCCAGTGCAGATATTAAACAAGACATGTTTGGTTTCTTTTCTTTTCTTTTCTTTTTTTTTTAACTGGACAAGCTATCTTTATCTCCCTAAATATCTTCCTTGATTTCATTCATTTCTACAGATTGAACTAGATTGTGTATTAGAGTAATATCATAGGTACAATTTATGTCTATGAAAATATGTGATCTCATCAATGTCTTCTGTTCAGTAGCTGAAATTTATTTAGTTCTCCAAGGTTTGATCTTAAAAATATATCTTGGCACGAGGAAGTAAGAACACCTGAGCACCTGTGGTAGCACTAGCCATTGTGTCATCTTGGTCTCTTCTAACCTGTTAGGGAAATCTGAGTGGATTTGAGAGTCTCTTCACTCTTAGATTATTTGCTAAAGGACATGTCTCTTCTATGACTAATTCTGATCAGGTGAATTCTACTGCATAGGGCTCCTACAACTCATTCTTAGTTGATGCATCTATTCACTAACTGATGATGAAGCAGTCTTGTTTGCGCCTAGCTACATAGAATGCGAATAAGAATGAACAGAATTCTATCTCCTAAATAAATTTTCTCTAAATATATTTTTTCCTTTCTGTGCAACACTTCTGGATCACTAGTAACAATGATATAAGGAGATCAGTATGATATCAAGTTAAACAAAGCATATCAATTTAGAATTCCTTCAGGATTAACTTTCAGAAATTTGTCAATTCAAACCTAACTGAATAGGATTCTCCTGATATTCAGATAATATGTATGAATACTAGATGAATAATAATAATTTTATCATGACAGTTTTGAACAGCTAAACTCAACATACCTTGTGAATTTTTATTTATCAACAGCCTAGAGTTAAGGATCTTATGGTATAGATAGTACATATGTAATCTTATTCAATGCTGTAATAAGTATCTTAAGTAAAATGAAACATATGAATCCTAATTGAGGCAAGTGAAAATAGGGTCAAATTATGATGTAAAATTCATAAGATAAAATTTTGATAAGCACGTCGTGATTTAGAATCACATTTGCAGATATAAGAGTCTACTGCATAGTTCAAGTCCTGACATCACAGATTAAGAAAGTGATGATGAGTTAAGGGAAGAGGTTTACCCAAGGACTATGTTTATTAATAAGGGTACCATATTCAAGTTCTGAACTGGTTTTCTAATCTTACTTGTCCTTTTCCTTCATTTTATTATTTACTCAATAATATTCTAAAGTATCCTAAAATATCCTAAATATGGATTTTCAGTCTGATGGCTTTGGAATAAGCATAAAAATAGATAAACATTGATACTTATCAATGCAGAGTTGTATATTTAGTCCAAAATCAAACTAACAAAACCCTTTGCATTATACGGAAAAGACAAAGCATACAAATGGAAAAGACCTCAGATTTTGGCAGTAGTGTCGTCAAAATTTGGCTTGAATTTGTAGAAGCTAATTCAAACCTAGATTGCATCAGTAGACATTAGACATTCAAACTGAAAAGAATTTGGTTGCAAGCAAGATTTTACTGAAGATTATCCAAAAACGACTGGAACAGCACATCAGCAAAGAAATACCAGAAGTTCAGGCTGGGTTTAGAAGGGGTCGTGGTACTAGAGATATTGTGGCTGATGATAGATGGATCTTGGCTGAAAACAGGGAATACCAGAGGAATGTCTATCTGTGTTTCATTGACTATGCAAAGGCATTTGACTGTGTAGATCATAACAAAC
>NW_006399860.1:3894193-3899138 GCF_000299155.1 Elephantulus edwardii | reverse complement strand
AGGTCCCATTCATCTATGTTATCTTCTCCTGGTTGTAGCTTTTCCAGGATACTGGGAAGACTGTTTATGTTGTGGATTAGGACTTCTAATGTTGTTCCTAGCTTTTCTGTAATGAATTTTATAGTCCTTGGTTTAGTCAACTGGAAATTCTTGATACTATGCTCCCTAATGGCCTCAGTACAAGTTTATACTTCTTTCTTAATTAGTTTTAATAATATGGTACCAGCTGAAATCTCTTTCCTTTGTCTTCTAGATGCTCTTGCACAATTTTCAGGCTCTCTTCTGATATACATTTTGTTTTTATTTCTCTTCTGTCCCTCATCATGGATGATATCCTTGATGTCATCCCAGAATTCATGTGGTCTTTGATTATTGGTGTTCAGTGCTGCAAATCTATTCTTAAGATGATTTTTTAAACACAGGTAAGATAGACTTAAGATCATATTTTGGTCTTTGTGAAATTGTTTTAATTTTTCAGCTTCAATTTAAAATTTCACATAATTGATGATGCATTTTGAGTAATTAATGAATGATTTGCTCCACAGTCAGCACTTGGCCTAGTTTAGACTCCTGAGATCAAACTTCTCCGCAATTTCATCCATAGATATAATCACTATTATTCCAATGCAGTCCATTTGTTGAAGTTATAAAGTTGCCATTTGTGTTCTTTAAATAAATGTATTTGTGATTAACAGAAGCCTTCAAAGACAGCTCAAGAAAAAAAAAAGCCAATGACTATAACAGAATGTACAGAGACCTAGAATTAGAGAATAAAAAGGGAAGAACTCACTTAGTATTTCTCAAGCTCAAAAAAAAATAAAAAAAATTCTTGCCTGACATTGTAATACCTAGCGATACTATGAGAAAAAAAAACATAAACGATCCAGGAAGCATAAAAGAAAAAGTTGGAAGGAATACAAAAAAATGCTGTACCAAAAGGAATTGACCAGCATGTTAATATTTCAGAAAGTACCATATTATCAAGTGCTAATGTCAATTACGCAAGAATTTCAGGCTAGACTGCAAAAGTGTAGTTAAAGGAATTGCAAAAATAAGGTTCCATGAATAGATGGGATACCAACTGACCTATTTCAATTATCAGATACAGCTCAGAACATACTCACCAGTCTATACCAGGAAATTTGGAGAACAGCTTCCTGGATGACTGAGTGAAAGAGAGCTCAGTTTGTTCCCATCCCTAAGAAAGGTGATCCAACAGAATGGTGAAATTACCAAACAGTATAATTGAAAAATATTACTAAAGATCATCCAAAATGGCTGATAATTATATAAACAGAACAGTACATAGAGAGAGAACTGACAGATGATCAAGCTGGTTAAGAAGAGGTCTTGGCACCAGGGGTATTATTGCAAATGTTAGATGGATCCTGGCTAAAAGCAAAAATAGATGAATGTCTATTTGTTCTCTATTGACTAAGCAAAGACATTTGATTATTGGAACATAACAAATTATGACAAACATTGAGAAGAATGAGAATACCAGAACACTTTATTGTGCTCACGTGAGACTTAGAATGAGAGGCTCTTGTAAGAACCGAAAAAGGGAACATTACATGGTTTAAAATGAAGAAAGGTGTACATCAGGCTTTATGCTTTCTCTGTTTATTTAATCTGTTTGTGGAGCAAATTATTAGACAAGCTAATCTCTTTGAGTGGAAGGAGGAGTGACATCCACTTCCATAATAGCTTGCCTCCAGAAACCCTATGAACCTGGAGAGAGGATGAAAGGCACCCAAGGATCGAGGACTCTCCTTCATAGGGTCGCTATGAGTTGCCTGCAACTCGATGGCACTTAACAACAACAATAACAAAAATCTCTCTGAAGAGGAATGTGTCATTAAGATTAGAGGACAACTCATCGAATAAACTTCAGTATGCAGATGACACAACTTTGCATGCTGAAAATGAGGACAACTTGAAGCACTTGCAGTATCAGGTTAAACACTGCATCCTTCAATATGTTTTGTTTCTAAATGTCAAGAAAACAAAAATCCTGCCTGGACCAACAGACAACACCATGATAATGGATAAAACTGAAACTGTCAATAACTTCATTGTACTAGGCTCTACAATCAATATACTTGGCATTAGCTGTCAGGAGATTATAGGACACATTGTACTATGAAATTCTGCAGTTAAGGACTTCTCTAAATTATTCAGGAGCAATTAAATAATTTTGAGTATTAAGGTGCACCTGTTTCAGGCTATCATCTTTCCAGCCAATTGCTATGCTTTTGAGAGCTGGACAATAAGTCACAATGACAAAATTGATAACTTTGAGTTGTCGTGTCAGAGAAGAGTACTTAAATATCTCATGGACTGCCAAGAGAAACAGATATGTCTTAGAGAATGTTTAGTCAGAGTACTACATGGAGAAAAAGATGATAAAGCATCATCTCACAGGTTTTGGGGATGTTGCTGGGAAAGGCTATTCTTTGGAAAGTGACATCCTACTTGGCAAGGTAGAAGGGCAGTGACAGAGAGGAAGACCCTCAACCAGGTGGATTGACACATTCACTACAGCAATGGGCTTGAGTTTATCAGAGATTGTGCAGATGGCACAAGATAAGGACAGCATTCAGATCTGTTCAATAGGGTCGCTATGAGTCATGCTCAACAGCACTGAACAACAACAGCAACCTGCCATATTTTAATTTTGACTAATTCTTTTTTTATACAGTGTTCTGTGCCTTACTCCCAATATATTTTGGTATTTTTTGCATCATTCATTATTTGCCCATGGAATCCTTCAGTATAGTAACTGGAAATAGGTATGTCTTCTTCAAGTCTTTAAGGTTGAAATGTGGTCAAGATGTTCCTCCATTTTGCTTTTCTAATTTTAAGTCTTTCCACCTTTTAATATAATAGTTGGTCTTCTTGAACTGTCCTTTGCAATATTCTCATTAGCTCTTTTTTTCTAAGTACCATTTCTTCCATTTGTTTTAGTTACTCTATGTTTATAAAGTTTTAGAATCTGTTGTAAAACCAATTTCCCCCCATTTCTTTCAATGACCTTTTGTTTTCTTCATGATGTTCTTATTTTCATTCCACAACTTGTCTTTGGTCCACTAGTGTTTAAGGTGAAGTTGTATTTTGTCTTTTGTACACTTCTTTCATTTTTTTACTGATCATTCCTACAGTCAATCCCTGGCCTTGTTCTGACTGATAATTTTGAACATTTCCATTTCCTCTTTCCTTACATGCGGTCAAGCTGCTTCCTGTGTATGCTATCCTGAGAAGTACACTTGTACTGTCATTTATGTTTTACAAAAAGATACTTACAATGATTGGTCCTGAAAAATATCTCTAGGATCGTTTTTTCTATCACCAAGAACCTATTTTAATTCCTAGTCCTTCTTCATTTCCAACTTTTGTACCACAGTCACCAGTAACTATTAGCTAATATTGATCATGTGTTGAATTAATGTCTACTTGCAGAAGTTTACCAATCTTCAATTTTTTCATCTTTGTTGTTAATGTATTATGTGTACATTTAAATAATATCATATCAACTGATTTTTCTTCTAGTTGTATAAATATTATTCTGCCACTGATGTTACTTTAATTCATTTTCTAAATTCTCATAGGTAGGTTCTCTTATTTTAGTTGAAAGTTGGGTATAAACTGTTCAGTGTATTTTATTTCATTCACAGTATTCTTGTTTACTGAATTCAGCTAACAAAAAGCTGTGGGCTGGAAGCCTCTTATTTATGTCTATCAGGACCTGGCAGGCAGGCCTTTGTATTTAAAAGTCAGTTGGGCCCTGACTAAGTCTTCAGTTTGGAGGTTCATGTGTGAAGTATGTGGATTCTGGCTTCAGCCTTTGGGCCTGTTGTTAATTGTGTTTGCGAAGAACATTTTCCTAAGTGGTACAGCACTGGTCTGTCAGTTTGCTGTACCAAGGTAACTTGGGTTTTCTGTTAGGCTGAACACTGTGCTACTGGTGTGTCAAATGCAATAATGGTTACACATGGTAGACAGTGTTTGTTAGAGATCCCAGATTAAGACAGGCTTAGAAGCAGGATTGACATCCATTTCCTTAACAGTTTCCTTTAGAAACTCTATGCAAATTAGAGAAGTGATGATAGTTATAGAATATGGTTCAGATATTTTGTTTATTTGGTTGTATGAGTCATGCTCGACTTGACGGCACTTAACAACAATTTTTTTTTACATTTTCTAGAAATGAAGTATAATTTAAAATTTATTTTTTAAAATTGAGATTTTAATGATAGTTTATAGAGAATTTGGATTTCCATTCTTTCATAGTTGTACATTTTCCGCCCTGTCCCCCTCAAGTTTGCTTTTCTCTTTGAAAAGAATTTCCTTAATTGTTGTACAATCCACCCCCCTCCAGCCCCGAACCCTAGTCCACTTTTCTATGCAACTCTTAATCTGGACAGTTGTCACGCAATCATTGCCCAATCATATATTTCTTTTAAGCAGTTCTATTCCTCATCTGTTTCAATGCAATGTATTTTATTTATCCCCTCTTTTTTTAGTTTCTCCCCAATCCACATGTCAGTCCTGTTACGAGTGGCATTATGCAGTATTTGCCCTTTTGTGACTGAGATACTAGAGAGTAGGACAGTAGCTTAACATGCTCCTATTTGATCTTTGTTGTTGTTGTTATGTATTGTGTAATCAGAACCAACTTATAGCTGACTCTCCAGCTTGTTTTCAGAGACAGTAAATCACATGTGAGAAGATGGTTATTGTTATTGTTATGTGCCGTTGAGTCACTTGCGACTCAAAGCAACCCTATGTACAACAGCCCTAAACTCTGCTCTGTCCTATGCCAATCGCACTGTCTCCGAAACTCCCATACCAATTATCACAGTCACTGAATCAATCCACCTCATAGAGGGCCTTCCTCTCCTGCGCCGTCCCTCCACCCTCCCAAGCATGATGTCCCTCTCTAAGG
>NW_006399860.1:3877861-3891378 GCF_000299155.1 Elephantulus edwardii | reverse complement strand
CTTGGGAGGGTGGAGGGACAGCGCAGGAGAGGAAGGCCCTCTATGAGGTGGATTGATTCAGTGACTGGGATAATTGGGATGGGAGTGTCATAGACGGTGTGATTGGCACAGGACAGAGTGGAGTTTAGGGCTCTTGTACATAGGGTCGCTATGAGTTGTAGGCGACTCGACGGCACATAACAACAACAACAACAATAACAACAACAACAGAAACAAAATATTTGTTAGAACTTATATTGAGACATTTTTCCTCAGGCTTTACGCATTTTATGTGTATTCATTTGATGGGTAAAAAAAGACATTTCTAAATAGTAAAAACGTCAATGGATGATTTATCTATAATCATGTTCAGTTATGCTGGTGTTTAGCCAAATTTCTTCTAATAGAGACACTCTGATAAGGCAAAATTTTGATCCTTATTACAAACACCCCTAATTTTCTTGACTTTTTTTAATCTAAAATGATCCCCCAAAGAGTTTTGTTTATATTTTTAGTACCTCACCATGTTTCCCACTCTCATAGGGTAGATCCTCTAGAGACTAAAAACCAGTGGGGCAAAAACCTCAAACCAACAAAAACCCAGTGGAGCATTTTTATATACATTTGTGTACAAACACACAAAGAAAAAGAGTCCAGTCAAATGCCTTATGTAAAAAAAAAAAAATGCCTTATGTAGTTGTTGTTGTTAGATGATGCAGAGTCAAGTATGACCCATAGTAAATCTATGAACAACAGAACTGAACTCTGTCCTATCCTGTGCCATCATCACACTTCCTGACACAATAGAGTCCATTTCAGCAGTCACTGTGTCAATCCTCTTGGTCGAAAGTCTTTTTCTCGTTTGCCAACTCTTTACTTTTTCAAGCTTATGTACCTGTCCATCCTAGTGACATACCTGAAGTATGTGAGATGAAGCTTTATCATTTTTTCTCCCAAAGAAAACTCTGGCTGTAATTTCTCCAAGACGTATTTGATAGTCCTTTTGGCAGTCAATGGGATGTTCAGTACTATTCTCCAACACCAATGGCTCAAATATATCAATTCTTCTGTCATCCTTATTCGTTGTTCAACTCTCAGATGCATAACAAGAGATAAGAAAGACCATGACCTGAGTCAGATTCACCTTAGTCATCAAAATAACATCATTAACTCCTCTATCATTTGGAGAGATCCATATCTGGAGATTTTCTCAGTGCATTATGTCTTCTGATTTCTTGACTGCTGGTAGCAAGGGAGTTGATTGTGAATCCAAGTTGTTGACAGGTTCAATCATTACTCCTTCTATCATGATATTGCCTATTGGTCCAGTGATAAGAATTTTTGTTTTGACATTGAGATGCAATCCATACTGAAGGCTGTATTCTTTGATCTGAAATAAGTGCTTCACGTTCTCCTCACTTTCAGTAAACAAGGTTGTGTCATCTACATAACACATGTTATTGATGAGTCTTCCTCCAATCTTGATGCCACATTTTACTTCATAGAGTCCAGCTTCTCAAATAATTTTCTCAGCATACAGATTAAATTGGTTTGGAGAAAGGATACAACCCTGATGTACTGCAGTCTTAATTTTAAATCTTGCTGTTTGCACAACAGCCTCTTGGTCGAGATATAGGTTTTGCATGAGCACAACTAATTCTTTTGGGATTCCCAATCTTCTAAGTGTTAGTCATGACGTATTATAATTCACACAATCAAATGCCTTTGCATAGTCAATAACACATAAATAGGCATTCTTCTGATATTTTTCACTTTCAGCCAGGATCCATCTTACATTAGCAATGATATCCTTGGTGCCATGACCTCTTTTAAATCCTACTTGGATTTCTGGCAGTTCCCTATTTATTTACTGTTCTAATATTTTTAATCATTCAGCAGTACTTTGCTTGCATGGGATAGTAATTATATTGTTCAATAGTTTCCACATCCTGTTGGATCATCTTTCTTGAAGTTGGGAACAAATATAAGTCTCTTCCAATCCCGTGGCCAGACAGCTGTCCTCCAAATCTCCTGTCAAAGACTGCTAAGTACATCCAGGACTGCATCTGTTAAGTGAAAGAAGTTAATTAGTATTTCATCAATCTCAAGGGCCTTATTTTTCCTCAATGTCTGCAGTACAGCTTCAATTTCTTTCTTCATTACTATTGGCTCTAGTTCATATGGTACTCTCTGCAATTTTTCAGTGTCAGTCAGTTTTTTTTCAGTAGAGTGACACTGCATATTCTCTCCATCTTCTTTTGATTGTTCAATTATATTGACCATAGCATTTTTCAATATTGCTACTAGAGGCTTAAATTTATATTTTGGTTTTCTCAGCTTAAGAAATGCAAAGCAAATTCTTCAAATTTTATTCTCTAATTCCAGTTCTCTGCAAATTTCATTATAACACTTTCTTTTGTCTTCTCAAGCTGCCTTTTGAAATCTTCTCTTCAGCTCTTTAACTTCAGCATGTTTTCCCTTTGTTTTGGCTTCTCAACACTCCAGTGAAATTTTTAGAGTCTTTTCTGACGTCCATTTCAGTTTTTCTTTCTCCTCTGTCTTTATAATGACCTTTTACTCTTTTCATGGATGAAATACTTGGTATCATCCCATAGCTCATCTGGCTTTGATCATTGGTGTTCAACGCTCCAAATCTATTCTTAAGACGATTTTCAAATTCAGGTGGAATATATTTGAGATTATATTTTGGTTCTTATAGACTTGGTGTAATTTTCTTTGGCCTCAATTTGAACTAATACGTTAATAATTGATGGTCTGATCCACAGTTCACCCCTGGCCTTGTTTTGACAGCTGATTTTGTGCTATTCCAACAATTCATTACATAAATGCAGTCAGTATTATTCTTATACAGCCCAATAGGTGAGTTCCATAAGTAAAGTTACCGTTTGTGTTTTAAAAGAGATAGTAGCAATGAATAAATAATTGAAAATACAAAATTAAATCATTCTATTTGCAGTCTCACTTTTCTCATCAAACCCGTATTTTCAGACTACTATTCCTTCTTCATTATTTTAATTTGCATTCCAGTCACCAATTATTATTAAATCATCTTGATTGCATGTTTGGTCCATTTCAGACTGCAAGATTTGGTAAAAATTTTCAATTTTTTCTTCTTTGGCTCTAGAGATAGGAAAATATATTTGAAGAATAGTGTTCTAACAGCTCTTCCTTGTATGTATAAAGGATAGCATCCTATCATAATATTGTATTTCAGGATAGAATTTGGAAATTACTTTTTTACAATGGTTGCAACACCAGTCTTCTGTTTTTCATTCTCAACATAGTACACCATGTGATTATCTGATTTAAAGTGACCAAAGCTAGTCTATCTCCTCTCACTAATGCCTAGAATGTCATTCATGTATTCCATTTTATTTTTTTCACAATTTCTAGTTTTCCAAAATTCAAGGGACATACATTCATTCCATGTGGCAATTATTAGAAGATGTTAGCCATTATTTTTCCTCATTTTGACTGACTTCCAATCTGGGAACTACTGCTATTAGTATCTGTACTCCTCTACTATTCATAGGGCTTTCAGAGACCTGTTATTTAAGAAATGAGTGGCAAATCCTGCTTTCCAGTCCTTCTTAATCTGGGAGCTTTACTATAACCTGTCCACCATGAGTAACCTTTGTGGCAGTTTACACCAGTGACATAACTATCAGTATCACCACAAGTCACAAGTTATCTCAGTTCAGGAAACTGTTATACCAATAAGAACAATGCATTCAACAAACTGGTGATTTAATCTATACCTCTAATAGCAAATCAGTCTTCACACCAGGCCTGAGGACTGTATTCAATTGTAGAGGCTGGAAAATCTCAAATCCATGGGTCAGACTCACATGGTTGCCATGACTGAAATACTCAAAATGTCTAGGTCAGATGGCAGACTGTCGGCTTACCTGGCTACAGAAGCTGATGAATCCCTGGGTCTGTAGATGGTATAGAGGTCAAACAATGAGGAATGAGAAACAGGACAGAGAGAAAGCAAGTTTGCTAGAATCTTTGTATATATTGTGTGCAGGCCACACACCTCCAACTGATTTGCTTTCTACTGATTGGCTGTTAAGTCAGATAACAAATTGGATAATGATTACATTATATTGCATTATAGGAGATTATTCAGTCTAGAGGCTGCAAAAATACTGGGAATTGTAGCCTAGGCAAGTTACTGCATAACATTGGCCATTAAATCCACCGAGCTAAAAGACATAAATCAGGTACACTTTTATTTTTGTGGCTATTAGGCTACATAGACATTCTGCAGTAGAAATTCTATTTGAATTGTGTTTTAGCTGATCCAGCCTGAGTGTCTGTAGATTTATTTCATCATTTCCTTACTTTAAGTCTCTGAGATCATTTTAAAGCCTACTTTACTGTATTAATAAGTGTTATTTTATTTCCACATAATGTTAGTGGGTAGCTTAAAGTGACATTTAAAATAAAGTGGGAAATTTGAGTTTATACCCTGGAAATGTCATTTTTCCACAATGTGGATTACTTTTAATCTTTTAGAACAACATAAGGTGAAAATATTTCATCCTTTAAAACATTCAAAGATTTTATGAGTTGATGAAAGCCTTATTCTTTCATGAAGCCTTATCTCCCTTAGATGAGAACTTGAAAATATAACTCTACAGAAATCTTGAGGAAAACTACCCGGCCAACTGACTCGAAGAGATGTATATTTGTTCCTATTCCAAAGAAAGGTAACCTAACAGAGTGTGAAAATTATTGAACAATATCATTAATATTACCTGCAAACAAGATTCTGCTGAAAATTATCAAAAAATGACTGGAACAGCACACCAACAGAGAACTGCCAGATGTACAGGCTGGGTTTAGAAGAGGCTGTAGTACTAGGGATACTATAGCTAATGTTAGATGGACCTTGGTTGAAAGCTGGATGTACCAGAGGAATGTTTTTCATTTACTATGCAGAGGCATTTGACTTTGTAGATGACAGCAAACTGTGGCTGACTCTGAGAAGAATGGGAATCCCAAAACAATTGATTGTGTTTATGTAAAACTTACACTTGGGACAGGAGGCTGTCATCAGAACAGGGCAGGGAAACACAACATGGTTCAAAATCAGGAAGGATGTACATCAGGGATGTGTCCTATGTCCGTCCATTTTCAATCTATATGCAGAATAGATCATCCTGGAGGTTGGGCTCTATATGGAGAAGTATGGCAACAGGATTGGATGAAGACTTATCAACAACATACATTGTGCAGATGACACAACTTTGCAACCTGAAAGTGAGGAGGACCTGAAGTGCTTGTTGCAGAAGATCAAGGACTGTAGCCTTCAATATGGATTGAAGCTCAACATCAAAAAAACAAAGATTCTCACCATTGGCTGATTGGCAAAATGATGAGAGACAGTGAAGAGATTGAGATTGTTAACAGCTTTAGTTTTCTTGGCTCCACAATCAACATTCTTTGTCCTAGTAGCCAGAAAACAAAAAGACAAATTGCATTGGGAAAGTTTGATGTCAGGAACCTCTCCAGAATATTGAAGAGCAACGATGTCAGTCTGAAGACTAAAATGAAACTGATCCAGGCTATAGTCTTTGCAATTACTTGCTGTGCATCGCTGGACAATGATATCACCTTTGAGCTGTGGTGATGAAGAGTATTGAATATACCATGGACTGCCAGGAAAACAAACAGCTTTATCCTGGAGAGGGTGAAACTAGGCTTTTCTTTGGAGACAAGGATTCTGAGACTTGGTCTGACATACTCCGGACGTGTTTCAAGGAGTTACCAGTCTTTAGAGAGGGACATCATGCTTGGAAGGGTGGAGAGACAGTGCAAGAGAGGAAGACACTCCATGAGATAGTTTGATTCAGTGGCTAGGGTAATGAAGGCAAGTATGTTAGAGACAATAAGGTTGACATAGGATAGAGCAAGATTCAGGACTGTTTTGCACAGGGTCATTTTAAGTCCTAAATAACTCGATGGCACATAACAACAGAAAGTCAGGATCTCTTATATTATTATTGAGGACACAACTCATCTCTCTCCCTAATCATCAGAACAAACTCATAGTTAATCCTTCAAGATTTCTGAGGCAGTAAATGGGAAGGGATAAAATTGTGCATCATTCTCCTAAGGAGAAAGTGGTGGATTCAAATCACCCCCATGATGTTTGAATTAGCAATGCAGACAGAACCCTACATATTATGCTATGGAACTCCCTAGTGTTGAAATAAGACATAACTCACATTGAATTTTGTCAGTGAAAGAGAAACACAGTCAAAAGAGGTCATTTGAAACCCAAAATAAAGCATAAATACTGACGAATGCCTTTTGACTCTATTATCTAAATTTCAACTTTGAAATGATATTACTATGTTTGGAACTATGCATAAGACATTCTATTTATAATATGGTTAATATATGCAATGGAACATTATTGTGCAAATAGAATATTTTTTACATAACTGAAACCTAGATTTACAAACCCTATTTAATTATTTGCTGAAAATATAATAATTATCTATTTTGAAGAAATTTAGCAAATAAGGATTTAAACTCACACATTCTGGGTTTTCATTAACCTCTCCCCTTCATACCTGGAACTATCTAATTTAGATCTACTGAGTCCCAAGGCTCTCTAAGTATTATTTAGAATTACATAAGAGAATCTTGGATCTTTGATCCCCAAAGGTCTGGGGCATTCACCGAAATGGCAGAACTCACTGGTGTAGTATCATCTCCTGCATCCATTGAGATTTAGTCATGGAGTAGACCAAATTACTGTAAATTAATACATTCTCTGACCTTATCATTCTAAGTCAAAGATTTTTTTAGTGCTCATTTACCCTCTACCCTTCATTTCTCACCTCCTCCATGAGGAAGTGGAAATTTGAAGGTCCTGACATTTCAGCTTAATTATTGTTATAGCTTAGTTTGATCTAGAAATTTACCCACAAACCCACCCACACTTCTTGTTTTTGTTGTTGCTATTAGGTGCTATGGAGTAAACTCTGACTCATAGCAAACCTATATACAACAGACCAAAATTTTGTTTGATCTTGCACAGTCTTCATAATCTCTGGTGCTTCAGCCTATTTTTAGTCACTATGTCAATCTATCTTGGAGTTGACCTTTATCTCAGTGGTCTTCCATGTTTCCATGTGTGAAGTTCCCTTCTAAGGACTGACCGGCCTCTGTTGAGAGCATGCCCAAAGTATCGACACAAAGTCTCATCATCCTTGCTTCCAAGGATTACTTGTCTGTACTTTTTCCAAGACAAATTTGTTGGTTATTGTTGTTTAATTTGTTCTGTAATTCCATCATATATATTCAATACCTTTCACTAATACTATAAAATGAAAAACATTAGAGGATGATAATGTCTACTTTTCTTTTAATTCTTAGATCTCTCTGGCTTTCTGTAATTTATCATCTGGAGCTGGTGCTTCAGCTCTTTTATGAGATCCTTAGCAGAATCTAATTTTCATGTCCCATTATCTTTCTCCTCAAGTCCAGGTGGAGATTTTGAAGTTTTAATTTCATTTTCATTCAGAGTAAAATAAATGGCCAATTCTTGCTTTCTTAGGTTATATCATAAATTTTGTTGATAATTGTGATGCCACCATTATTTCCTACCTCTAATACCTCTCCCTTGGGACGATGGTAAGTATCAAATTTGTATCAATACATGATGTCAGTGATGGAAGCACTAAGGCAAAGGAATGAGTAGGGGAAAATGCATGTGTGTGTTTTGAGAAAAGAAGATGTGTGGTTAACAATATCTGATTTTTGATTAATACTTATAATATCAGGTAAGTTTTCTGTACATTGTTGTGGCTGACTTTGAGGACAATAAGAAGCCTAGAACACTTAATTGTGCTCATGAGGAAACTATACCTTGACCAGGAAGCTATTGTGAGAGCAGAACAGGGAAACACTGTGTGGTTTAAAATTGAGAAGGGAGCATGCCAAGGTGGTATTCTCTGTCCATACTGATTCAACCCTTATGCTGAACAAATTATCCAAGAAACTGGACTCTGTGAAGAGGAGTATGGCATCGGGATTGGAGGAAACTCATCAATAACCTGCATTATGCAAATGACACAACCTTGTTTGCTGAAAGTGAAGAGGACTTAAAGCGCTTGTTGCAGAAGATCAAGAAATACAGGCTTCAATATGGATTGCATCTCAATATCAAGAAAGTAAAGATTCTTACCACTGGACCAATAGGCAGCATCATGATGGATAGGTAAAATATTGAAACTGTCAACATTTTCATCTTGGTTGAATTCATAATAACACCCTTGGTA
Source organism: Elephantulus edwardii (assembly GCF_000299155.1). Lineage (NCBI taxonomy): Eukaryota > Metazoa > Chordata > Mammalia > Macroscelidea > Macroscelididae > Elephantulus > Elephantulus edwardii. The sequence continues at coordinate 3,883,078 of NW_006399860.1, read as the reverse complement.
TTAGCAGTCAGGAAATAAAGAGACACATTGGACTAGAAAAATATGTAGTTAAGGACCTCTCCAAATTATTGAGGAAAAATGATGTTGGAATATTGAGGAATAATGATTAAGGCAATGGTCTTTTCGATTACTATTCTGATTAAGGTGCGTCTGACAGCTGGACAATGTGTAAAGATGACAGAAAAAAATTGATACCATTGATCTGTGGTGTTGGAGAAGAACAATGAACATCTCATGGATGGCCAAATAAATGAACAGCTATGTCTTGGAGAGGGTGCAGCCAGAGTGCTCTTTGGAGGCAGGAATGATGAGGTTTTGCCTCACATACTTTGGGCATGTTACTTGAAGAAGCACATGATGCTGGCAAGGGTGGAGTGTCAGAGAAGGTGAAGAAGACCCTCAACCAGGAGGCATGACATGGTGACTGCTGCAATGGGCTCTTGTGTATCAGAAAGTGTAAAGATGGCAAAGGATAGAACAGGGTTCAGATCTTTGGTTCATAGGGTTGCTATAAGTTGTACTTAACTCAAAAGCACCTAACAATAATAACGTGTCCAGCCTCATGCCCATGAGGTCAGGGATGTGGATTATTTTTTATTAATATTCCTGGAGCCCTCTTAGTACCATCATGTAGCAGAAGTTCAATAGAAAGAGTGACTAAATGATTAAATTATTGAACTGATACTATCTAGATCAGATGATTTATTGGATTTTAAATCCAATGTTTTGGAATTTATCTGAAAACAGTAAAAAATAAAAACAAAATCCCAATAACCCATTCTCCCAAAAATAAGAACAAAACATATCCAATTCCCAGAGCAAAACTAAGGTCATTTTCAGATGGAATAATTGAAATAGAATATATCTTCGATGGGTCATTTGATGATTATACTCTCTGGTACTCATCTAAAAGCACCTCATGCATTCAGTATCTGAGTCCATGTACCCTGACTCCTTGGCTTAACAGAAATAGGCTCAGAGATATTAAGTGCTGATTATTTCAGTGCTGTGGTGGCAGGCACCCCTCTGAAACCATCTCTATATAAAAATAGCCCCTTTTTGTCCTCTCACTTATTATCTAGTACAAACAGAAAACAAAGTTGAGTCTACTCTAAAGTGTCTCAAATGGATCACAAGTCACTTGATTTCTTTGAAACTGAGTTTCCTAGAAAATACTGAATTACTAAGTATTTAAAGCAATACTTAGAAATTAATACATATGGAAAACAATGAATAAAGTATATAGAATGGCTGTCACATAGGTGATATTCAGTTCAGATCCCAAGAAAAAAGACACGTTATTCTGCTTATGAAAACTCAGTCTCTGAAAACCATATAGAGCACAGTTTTAGTCATAAACACATGGAATTGTCATGAGTTAAAATGGACTTAGGCATGTGGTACTAGTATAAGTTGATCCCAAATAACAAATTTATGGTTAATAAGGCTAAGATATTTTTTATAGGCTACAAGCTAGGAAGAATTAATTATTTAGCAATCAATAGATTTGTATCATATATACATAATTGCTTTTGCAAAAGATATAATCTTCACAATTACTTGCTATGCTTCAGAGAGCTGGACAATGACCAGGGAAGATAGAAGAACTGATGCCTTTGAGTTGTGGTGCTGAAGAAGAGTATTGACTATAGCATGAACTACTAGGAGAACAAACAGGTTCGTCCTGGAGAGGGTGAAACCAGGCTGCTTCTTGGAGACAAGGTTTCTAAAGCTCCGTCTGATATACTTTGAGCATTTTTCCAAGAGGGAACAACATGCTTGGGAGGGTGGAAGACTAGCACAGGAGAAGAAGACCCCAGATGAGATAGAAAAATGGGCACAGGATATGAACAGGCACTTCACCGAAGACGACATTCAGATGGCTAACAAACACATGAAGAAATGCTCAAAATCCCTAGCCCTAAGAGAGATGCAAATTAAAACAACTATGAGATATCATTTCACCCCAGTCAAAATAGCAAAATTTAACAGAACAGCAAGCAACAAATGCTGGCGAGGTTGTGGAGAAACTGGAACCCTGATTCACTGTTGGTGGGAGTGTAAAATGGTGCAACCCCTGTGGAAAGCAGTATGGCGCTTTCTCAAAAAGTTGCAAATAGAGATACCATTTGACCCAGCAATTCCACTACTGGGAATATACCCTGAAGAGACCATAGCTGACATCCAAGCAGATAAATGCACACCCATGTTTATTGCAGCTTTGTTCACAATAGCAAGGAGTTGGAAACAACCTAAGTGCCCATCAACAAACGAATGGCTAGAGAAGCTGTGGTATATTCGCACAATGGAATACTATGCTGCATTAAAAAACAAGGAACTCATGCAATATTATTCAAAATGGTTGACTCTGGAGAACATTATGCTGAGTGAAATATCCCAGTCACAAAAGGACAAATATTACATGATGCCACTGTTGTAGAATGGGACTGTCCTTGGGGTTGGGGAGAGACTGAGTAAGATGGGTTCAATAATGTATACTGCACTGAAACAGAGGAGAGAGAGAACTGTTTAAAAGAGAGATATAACTGGGTATTTCTGTCATCACAAGAGACTAGAGCGAGGGCTACATGGTGGATGGGTATTTCTGTCATCACAGGAGACTAGAGCAAGGGCTACATGGTGGAGGGGACCTGGGGGAGGGTTTGTAAAACAATGAAAGAATCTTTTCTTTTACTTTTCCATAATTTTTGGACTCATGTACTTATAACTTGTTAGTCAAATTTGTGTCTTCTAGGTTGCAACACCCCCATGATACATCTTCAAGGATATGAACATGTACAGCCAAGCACAATCAATAAGAGTGCATCTAAATTCCAAAATCAATCTCCATAATAGTCTATGTGTTTCCTACTGCCAAAGGGGCCCTTTAGAGTAGTGAGAGAAGATCTTCACCCTGAAACCCACAGCGTCCCTTTTCAGCAGGAAGTAGCTAAGAGAATATGCCGTCCCCTTTTCCTTATGACTCAGGGTGAAGTCTCTCTCAGGGAGGAGTGATAGGGAATGGCAAAGGACACAGTGACAAAGGAGATTAATCAGAACTGGCTTTGACAAGCACTGTGGCATTTGGACAAGAACAAACTGGGAGGAGGGTAGAGAGAATAGTGCAACAATGAATGAGTGGAAGCCCAAAATCTCTGTAAATGTTTATGAAAATTAATAAAATATAATTATAGAAAAAAAAAGATGAGATAGACTGATACAGTAACTGGGGCAATGGGGGTAGGTGTATCAGAGTCAGTGAGACTGGCTCAGGACAGAGCTAATTTCAGAGCTATTGTACGTAGGGTTGCTATGAATCACAGGTGACTTGATGGCACTTACCAATAACAACAGTGACATGGTTGTTGTTAAGATACTCTCAGAGTGATAGCACATAAAATAGAAAGAAACTTTGCCCAACTCTGCATCATCCTCAAGTTATCTTTTGTAATTAAGTAGCTGTGACTTCTTTCAAAACAAGCTGTTCTTCTCCTAGGACTGCTCCCTTCTGATGACATGTCGAATGTATGTGACACAAGTCTCATCATCCTGACTCTATGTCTAATGCATATGAGATAAGTCTTATCAGACATTCTGGTTGCATTTCCTCCAAGACAGAATTTTTTTTTATCTCCCTTGAACCTTTGACGCAGGGTTGAGGCCTGCTAAAAGGTGTGTCTTTAAAATCTCTTAAGGCCCTTGGGCCAAATTTATTAATTTTAGAATGAATATTCTTTAGGTGGTACAGTAATTGTGTTTTTCCTATACCAAGTAACTTGGAATTGCTGTGATATTGAACACTGCACCATGTTGTTGTATTAGGTGCCGTCGAGTCACAGGTGACTCATAGAGACCCTATGAATGAAAGTCCTAGACACCTGTATAACTGTTGTCCCTTCTCCAGGTTCATAAGGTTTCCAGAGGCAAGCTATTAATGGAAGTTTATGTCACTCCTCCTTCCAAGCTTTTTTAATCGGGGAACTCCACCAAACATTGTCCACCATGGGTAACCATTCTCAACTTGGAAATGCTGTGATACTGAATGCTATAACATAGTTGTGTCAAATACCATAATAGTTTCCCGTCATGGACAATGTTTGGAGGAACTTCCAGATGGATTCTGATTGGAAAGCAGGAGTGGCATCCACTTCCTAAACTCGATGCCTCTGGAAACTCTATAAACTCTAAAATCATACAAAAATGATGTTAATTATAGAACAGAGTTGTGGTCTTTTGTGCCAGGGTCAATATGAGTGTTATTTGACTTGACAACACAAAACCACTGCTAAATGAGACTAGTGTTGTTCTATCTGGAGGAACACTCTTCCACTTTGTACATCACTCTTTGCCAATGTGCTGTATGAAATAACCTGGGTTTACTGTAATGCTGAATCTTGTGCTATTGGGGTATCAAATACCATAATGTTTTCCCAATGTGGACAGTGTTTGGTGGAGGTCCCAGTTGTAAAACAAGTTTGGAAGCGGGAGTGGCATCCACATGTCTCTAGAAATTCTATGAACTGGGAGAAATGAGGATAGTTATAGAAAGGCATTTTCTTTTCTTTTTCTTTTATTTTATCTTTTCTTCATAGAGTTATGCTCGACTCAAAAGTAATCAACAACAACAGTCCATGGTTTATTCTGTATTCTTCATTAACACAATTCAAAGGCATCAGTTCCTGTGTCTTCCTTACCTTGTCATTGTGTTTTTTGCAAGTTGGAACCAGCCCATAACTGGCCCTATGGGTTTTCAGAGGGTTTTCAGTGGCAGTTAATGGGTGGGGATTACCCATTTTTCTCCTAGGGAGCAGCTGGTGGAGTGCAGCTGCTCACCACCAGGCCACCAGAGTCTGATGTGACAAACTCTTAACTCATTGCTGTCAGATTGAAGCCAACTCACAGCTGACCCTCCATCAAGTCTTCCAGGGGGTTGGTGCGTGGAAGGGCAGGAGAGGGTAGCAGCTGTAATTCACATGAAGGCGACAGCTCATCTTTTCCCGGATGAACTGCTGGTGGATTCAAGCAGGCTAACCCGAATTTATAAACACAATTTCCTATGTCCTAGGCCAGAAGAGTTCCTTAATAAAAACAATTATATCCACAAATATTGCATTTCAAGTTGTTGCTGGTGGCTGAATGACATGCCATTTGTTGGGACTGTTGGTTTTCTCCCATAACTATATGAATGCTCCAGACTATAAGATTATTATTTATCTT
>NW_006399860.1:3873472-3877676 GCF_000299155.1 Elephantulus edwardii | reverse complement strand
CTGGCTTGTTTTTCATATCTAATGTGTTAGGGATGCAACAATCACATAGGCAGTACGTCTCCACATTCTTTTAGGAAAGAATGTTATAACAAATTTTTCAGAATCCAAAATAATATTATTATTTAATGGAAGTCTAATTCAGCTCTCTATTCCTCTGTGTTTTATATAATGTTTTTGCTTAAGATCAACAAATTACTTAGAGTAGTTAGAAGTTTTTCTTTTTTTTTTTTAATTTTGTGTACGTGTACCGTCAAATCAGATCTGACTGGTACAGGAGGATATTGCGCCTCCTTCTCCGGCAGAGCGTCTGGTGGATTCGAACCGTGTTCCTCTGGGATTGCAGTGCAGTTTCTTGCCACTAGGCCACCAGAGCTCCCCAGAAGTTTTTCTTTAAATAAACCACTTATACTCCACAAAAACAAATATTTGTTTCAAGAATAGTTATATATCTCAGAGGACTGCTGATTAAGAAAGTAAATTCTTAGGTTTCCCAAAGCTTGCCATTTACAATTATCGTGTTTTGATGTAAGTTTCAATTAGATATTTTTCTTCTTATTTGAAACTTTCTTCCCTAGTCAAATTTTCCAAAAAAAAGTGATATTCTCAATATAAATTTTCTGTGTCAAGAACATTAACAATCCTAGTATCAGAGACCACTATAATTGCAAATCAGGTTATGGCTATTTATGTAAAATTCAACAGATTATAAATTGGTTCTAGATGTCAAAATAATCTATATATATCGACAAGTGCTACATCAAAATATATATTCATATGTGTGTGTATTACAGTGCCAACCATAAGGTCAACAGTTTGAATCCCCCTGTCATTCTGAGGGATAAATATGGGTCATCTCTTTCTGTAAAAACTTACACACTCAGAAACTTGATAGAGGGGCACTGTGTGTCAGATTCTACTTTACAGCAGTGTGTTTGGAGTTTGTTGTATTTTTAATAGATGCATAGAAAACTTGTCATGTGCTGTTGAGTTGAGCACAACTCGCAAATACCCTATGAACAACAGATCTGAACTCTGTCCTAGCCTGCACCATCCTCATTATCGGACATACTTGAGCCCATTGATGCAGTCACTGTATCAATCCATTTGGTTGAAGGTCTTCCTCTCCTTTGCCATCCCTTCACCTTTCCAAGCATTATGTTCCTTTCCAAGCAATAGCCTCTCCTAGCAACATACCCAAAATATATGAGACTATACTTCACTGGCCTTGCCTCCAAGCAGCAGTCTGGCTACGCTTTCTCTAAGACATATTTGTTTGTTCTTTTGGTAGTTCATGAGATATTCAGTACTCTTCTTCAACATCATAAATCAAAGTTATCTATTTTTCTTCTGTCATTCTTATTAATTATCCAGTTCTCAGACTTTACATATGATAAGTAATTGAAAGCACCATGGCCTGATTCAGGTGCATCTTGGTCTTCAAAATTACATTATTGCTTCCCAGTACTCTGGAGAGGTCTTTGACAGTTCATTTTCTAATGCAATAGATATAGATAAAAATGATTTTTATAAAATCTATAGGGAGCTGTGGTATCCATAGAAAGTTGCACTGGTAGCTGAAAGTTTATGATTTTTTGATGATTTCAATACAAAACTCTGAAGAACAATGCAGTTTTGCTTTTTATGGAAGTAGTTGCTGGGGTTTATGCCCACAGAAGTAGTGGGTAGGTAGGTTTAATTTTCCTGTTTTTTTGATTAGCACCTGAATTGTTGATAATTGTACCACCAAGACTATTTACCTCACCTTTAATTTTTTTCTATTTTGTTTGAATTAATATTGTTTTGGACATATCAATTCCATTTCACCACTGGACCAATTGGCAGCCATCAAGATGGATGGTGAAGAGATTGAGATTGTACACAGCTTTAGTTTGCTTGGCTCTGTAGTCAACAGTCTTGGCACCAGCAGCCAGGAAATTAAAAGGAGCATTGCCATGGGAAAGTCTGCTGTTAGGGACCTCTCCAAAGTACTGAAGAGCAATGGTGTCTCTCTGGAGACTAAGGTGTGTCTGATACAGGCTATATGGTCTTCGCAATCACTTGTTATGCATCAGAGAGTTGGACAATGACTAAGAAGGATAGAAGGAGAATTGATGCCTTTGAGCTGTGGTGCTGGAGAAGAGTATTGAGGGTACCATGGACTGCTAGGAAAACAAACAGATTTGTCCTGGAGAGGGTTAAACTGGGTGGCTCCTTGGAGGCAAGGATTCTGAGGCTCCATCTAACATACTTTGGACATGTTGTGAGGAGAGACCGGTCCTTGTAGAGGGACATCATGCTTGGGGAGGTGGAGGGACGGCGCAGGAGAGGAAGGCCCTCTATGAGGTGGATTGATTCAGTGACTGGGATAATTGGAATGGGAGTGTCAGAGCCAGTGCGATTGGCACAGGACAGAGCGGAGTTTAGGGCTGTTGTACATAGGGTCGCTATGAGTCGCAGGCGACTCAATGGCACATAACAACAACAACAACAACAATGTGAACTATGGTGATATCTAAGAGGAAGGTTTAGAAGTTACACCTTATCTTACTCAAGATTGCTACCACATCTTAAGCCATTTCACCCAACAGCAGCAGTTCATTAAAATGTTAGACAAGCCTCAGAAGGTTTGTAGAAAACACTTACTGAGTTTGAGATGAGGGAAAGGGTTGCATCATGTTGAAAGAATAAGAGAGCTTCATTCTGAAGATTTTATTTTAATTTTATTCCAGAAAGACGGATGGATAAAAGGATCAGGCCTTTTAAAAAGGACTGAGCAAAGAATCAGAGGAAAGGCTTCTCTGATAGGTCTAGTAATCTTGTCACTGATGTCCTTAGAAAAAGTGTTAGGAAAAAATGGTTCCATTTACATTAGAAAAATCCTGTCCTATTAAGTTAGATTTAAAAAAAAAAAAGATGTTATTGGCTAAAGGAACCATGTCAAACATGCAAAGACATTTTAAAGGTCTTTATGAAAGTTTAGAACTGTATCAGAAGATTGATAATAATAAAATTCATGGGATGGTATAAGAAGAGAAACTACAGTTAGAGGAGAAAGATAAAAGTCCACATAAAGTGGGTCACGTAGAGGGAATACTTAATTATGAAAAAAAATTTATGTTTACTTAAATGTTTACAAACACAGCAGACTCTTTAAATTTTATGCTGGTTTATTTACTAAGTTCAAGTACATTGTTTTTCACATGTCCTTTCCCAATTCCTTCACTCTCCTCCTCCACCCATCAAATTGTATCACCCTATGATTAACCTCCTCTCCCCCTCACATCCTCATCCCTCTGCTCTCTCTCCCCTTGGATCCTCATACTCATTCTATAATAATGGTTTTATACAATATTTGTCCTTGTGAGATTGAGTTAGTTCACTCAGCATAAAGCTCTCAAGTTCCTCCCAAGCTAGGTAATAATTTACAAAATCATTGCTCCTGTGTGCAGCATAGTACTGTAATTTGTCAATCCATTCCATTGTGGTTGTACTTTTGAGCTATTTTAATGTTTTTTCAATAGTGAATGATGCTGCTATGAACACTGATGTATTCATTTGTGCCCCAGTTCTCATTCTTTGGGGTATATTCCATGCAGTGGAATAACTGAGTCATATGGAATTTCTATGTTCAGTTTTTTGAGGAAGTGCCAACTGCCTTCCAGAACAATTATACTGTTTTAAAATCCCACCAACCAACAATGTATAAGAGTCCCTTTCTCACCACATCATCTCCAACATTTACTACTTGCTGTCCTGTTAAACTTTGCCACTGCTTCTAGAGTGAGATGGTATCTCATTGTGGTTTTGATTTGCATCTCTCTGATTGCCAGTGATTTGGAGCATTTTTTTTGTATCTGTTATCATCCAATATCTTCCTTTGTGAAAATTCTTTCCTTGTCTTTTCTCCATTTTGTAACTGGGTTATCAGTATTTTTTCTTGCGAGGACCCTGTAAGATTCTGTAAACTTTTGATATGAGACCCCTGTCTGAAATCATATTGTCAAATGTTTTCCCCCAGTCAGAAGGTTTTCCTTTCACTTGTGGGAAAATGTTTTTGATACATGTTGTTGTCGTTATGTGCCGTCGAGTCGCCTGCGACTCATAGCGACCCTATGTACAACAGCCCTAAACTATGCTCTGTCCTGTGCCAATCGCACTGTCTCCGACACACCCATCCCAATTATCCCAGTCACTGAATCAATCC
>NW_006399860.1:3856538-3873307 GCF_000299155.1 Elephantulus edwardii | reverse complement strand
TAGCAGTCCATGGTACCCTCAATACTCTTCTCCAGCACCACAGCTCAAAGGCATCAATTCTCCTTCTATCCTCCCTGGTCATTGTCCAACTCTCTGATGTATAACAAATACATACATGGATTTAATCTTTAGAACGTCCCATTTATCAATTTTATCCTCTCTAGATTGTGCATTTTTGTCTATATTTGGTAGTCTCTTTATACTTTAGACTAGTGCTTGTAAGCTTGATCCCAGTTTGCCTCTTAAGAACTTTATGGTTTGGGGCTTTACTCCCAGGTCTCTGATACACCTTGAGTTGATTTTTGTGTGTGGTGTGAGATATAGATCTTGTTTCAGTTTTCTGCAGGTAGCAGTCCAGTTTTCCCAGCACCAGTTGTTGAAGATTGTCATTTCCCCATTTGGTAGGTTTTATTTCCTTACTGAGTATCAGTTGACCATACATAACTGGGTCTATTTCTGGATACACAATTTTCTGTTCCATTGGTCTATTTTCTTGTCATGTGTTTGGAGGTCTGGGAGTGTTATGTCTCCCACTTCATTTTTGTTTCTCAGAAGTGCTTTGCTTATTCAGAGTCTCTTGCACCTCCAAATAAACTTGACAATTTCCCTTTTGATCTCCTTGAAAAATGAATTTGGTATCTGCATTAAGATTGCTTTTGATAGGATTGTCATTTTCACAATATTGAGTCTTCCTATCCGTGAACAGAGTACAATTTTTCCATTTCTTTAGGTCTTTCATTTTGTCTCGCAGAAATATTCTGTAGTTTTCTTTGTTTATGTCTTCTGAGTCTTTAGTTAGTTTAATTCCCAAGTATTTCAATTTGTGATTGGCTCTTGTAAACGGCATTCCTTCCTTGGTTTCCTTCTGAGTTCTCTTTGGTACTCTAGAGGAATTCCACTGATTCTTGGACATTGATCTTAATACTCTATTAATTGGTCTATTAGCTTAAATAGTGTTTTTGGCTGTTGTTGAGTCCTTGGGATTTTCTGTGTATATATCATCTACATTTAATGATGGTTTAACCATCTTTATGGTGATCTGAATGCCTTTTATTTCCTTCTCTGTCATATTGTCCTAGCAAGCAATTCCAATACAATATTGGATAGAAGTGATGACAGTGGGCATCCTTGTCTGGTCCCTGTTTGTAAAGAAAATAAACACAGCAGACTCTTACTTAAAAATTCATTAATATTGGTTTAACATAATGAAAGATAAAAATGAGCAGTCTTTCCCCATAAAATTTATAGTTATGGAAACAGTTCTACTTTGTGCAGAGGGTCCCTGGGTGTGGGAATTGACTTGAAGATAATGGATTTAGAATTGTGTTTACTTATCAAAGGAGTCCAAGAATACTTCTTAGTTTTAGAGTGAGACTTATGTTCTGGGACCTTCTCAGTGTTAACAAATCACAAAGCCTGTGAGAAGCTCTATAGCAAAGAAACAGGTTTAACTTTATTCCAACATAAATTTTTCAAAGTATTTCATAGCAGAAACCTTAGTATGTGTGTAGATCTATGGCTATTCTTACTTGCTGTTGACTGCAATTTATGGTGACTTAATGAAGAACAGTTTTGAAATTTGCCCTATCCTACCCTGTTCTTACCACTCCTGATCTGCTGGAACCCACTGTTAGTTAGAGTCATTGTGTCAGTCTATATCCTTCCCTGGAGGGTCTGTCTGTCCTTCCCTGACCTACTGCTTCTTTCAGCATAATCTCTTTTCCCAAGGACTGGATTCTCCTGACAGTGTGTTCAAAGTATGTGAGGAAAAGTTACATCATTCTTGCCTCTAAGGTGCATCCTGGTTCTCCTTCCTCTAAAGGCAGACTTGTTTGTTCTTTTGGCAGTCTGTGGAACATTCAGTATACTTTGCCAACACCACAATTAAAAGGTATCAATTCTTGGATCATATTTATTGTCTAACTTTTAGATTCATGTGAAGTTATTGAAATACATGACTTAAGATCTATTATAACTATATAAAATCTAGTATTCCTATATTCTCACTTTGTAATTTTTCAAACAATGACAACAATCTGGAACAAGAGGTAAATTGCAAAGTTGACCGGAGGAGGGGGAAAGGAGGGAGAAGGAGAAAAACGTGCAACAATAAATGAATAAAAATCTAATCATTCTATAACCTTTTGCCAAAATCACAATAAAAATATTAAATGACCCCTCCCCCAAAATAAACACTATCTCAGGGGCTGGGTCTGTCTTTTTTTCTAACATAATCATATTTGTGTTTAATTTTGAAAATCCTTGCTGTCAGTGTGTGTGTGTGTGTGTGTGTGTGTGTGTGTGTTGAGAGGGTAATTTTTGAGCTAAAAGAAATTTTGAGTTACCAAATATCTTAAAATAGAAGTCTTTCTGGTCTAGCATCACTCAGGTGAAGAACAGCTATTTAAAAAGAACTTAGAAAATCATGATAGAGTAAAAACCATAGAGCAAAGGAAACAAAATAGACAAATAACCAGCTGTAATATATGTATATATATTATTCTACAGGTTCAATAATTATATAAAATGAAAACAATAATAGAAATAAATGTATAGTTTTAGAAGTAAGCAACCAAAAATAATTATGGTAAAATATTTTTGTATAAAGTACTTTACCTTAGAACTCAGGTAGCTTAGTGGTAAACAGTTACACTGCCAGCTAGAAGACAGACACTTCAAATCCACCAGCTGCTCTGGTGAAAGACGGATAATCTCCTCCCATGCCATTTGATTCCATTGTACATACAAAACAACAGCAACATAGATAAATATAAAAATAATTTGGGTTTATTGTTAACAAATAATATGAGAAAATTCTATTTTTAAAGGAAAAAATAGTACATAAAATGATTTGAATTGCTACCTAAAATGATTTGAATTGCCAATTTTAGTAAAGTAAAAATATAATTCTTCTGTATTACTTATAAAAACATAATATTTAAGTGTTCATGTTGGTCAGTCTAATTTGGGTTTTTTTATCCCTTATCCTTTAGTTGTTACTAAAAGTTAACATAATTACTTATAGCAAATGGATTTAGGATCTGACCGTTGTTTTGGTTTGTTTTTAAAGTAAAGAATAACAATAATATGTGTAATTTGGACCTATCTTTTTTAAGAACTAAGTAAATATTTATTTTCCAAACAGCAAAACAAGTCACTCTCTCATTTTGACTTTGTCACAGAAAAGAATTTGTTTTCATTTTTTGGTATTATCTGCCTAATTTGACAGTTGGTCTTTTTTTTTCCCAAATGAGAATTGTGCATCAAAGTTCAAGTCCCAAGAGATGTTATCAGTGTGAACAGTCTGGCGAACAAATATTTGTGAAGCTTCTTCCAAATGAAACGTTCTATAGAAAGGTGGAAGTGGTAAGAAACCGTTGAAATGGTGGTTAAGAAGGTAGGCCTTTGTGGGTACTGATGGGAAATGGTCGTTAGGGGAAAGCTGCTTTACCACACAGGAAACAGAAAAACTCTTGAAAGCATCTTGTCCAGCTGTGGCAGACGAATTTACATAGATAAAACATTTGAAAGACAGAGAATTTGTGCTCCTAACCACTGAAGGAGGAGTTGAGGGGCTGTAGAAGGAAGGTGTAAGGCAAATATTTTAAAGCTACAAGAATTCTAAACTCTGCATTTTACCAGTCACACATCTTCCCAGAAGAGGTATTTCAAACAAAGAAACCTACACTTCTTCACTGAGATAAAAAAGACATATTTAAGAAAGATTAAAAAAAAAAAGAAAAAAAACACACAAATATCTTTAAGAACAAAAGTAAGAAAAAAAATCCAAGGAAACATTTTATAAATAATGTCATTCTTTTAGGTTTACTTGAAATGGAGTTATTTGTACTTATATATCTCCTTAAAAATACTGAAAATGAATAGTATTAGTAGTAAATATTCAAAAGATAATAAAGCGTGGGCTTTCTTGCTTACTTGTTAGGAATAGTTTACATTCATTATTTCAGTCAGTGTTTTTCCTTTCATTTTTAAAAAAATCTCGGGACTATTGTCTACATACTGTGTGAGCAACCTGTGAGTCAGAGAGACTGAGGTTCCAGCTTTGAACCCAGGTGTGCAAATTCCGAGGCTGCTGCGTGTTAAACCTGCTGTGTTGCTTCCACTTAATGTCTGAATCATAATCAAAATAATTACATCCTGTATTCCATTTAGTTCTCTTTTCTGTCTTAAGTTGTTTTTCCCCTTTCCTCTTCCAAGCACTTCATATATAACTTTTAGGGTTTCTTTTATTTTTGTTAATTCTTAGAGAAAACTTTAGAAGTGCCCTCTGGGAAAGGTATTTTTTGTTCACTGCTTGCTCTCTGTTTGTATAATATTGTGGCTATTCTTTCAGGATCTTTGAACATACTGCTAAGTTACTTCATTTTAAGCGCTGTAAAACCCAACGTGCATCAACAGGAACAGTCTGATTACAACTGAAATTCCCACCCACACTTAAACAATTCTGCTTTTGCTCTGGAAAAATGTGGACCAAAAAACGGTAACAAAGCCAAAAGTAACCTAAAAAGTTGATATTAAACTCTTAATAACTCAGTGCAGTAGTATTTGATAATATTCTACCTATCCAGTGAACTTGGAAGATTTTAAGTGTGTTAATCCTTTGCATAACCTATTCAAGTACTATCATGTGTGGGGAGAAAAAATCTCCAAGGCAAATGTTTGGTATAGGATATTTAATGCATCCTATTCCCATACATTTTGGATTTATGTGTGGAACAGATCATCCAGGAGACTGGGCTCAATGAGTAGGAATGTGGCATCAGGATTGGAGGAAAACTCATCAAGAACCTGTACTATGCAGATGACATAACCTTGCTTGCAGAAACTGAGGAGGGCTTAAGGCATTTGTTGCAGAATGCCAAGGACTGCAGCCTTCAGTACAGATTGAAGCTCAGCATCAAGAAAATAAATACTCTCACCACTGGGTCAATAGACAACATCATCATAGGTAGAGGAGATATAGAGATTGTTAACAGTTTAAGCTTACTTGGCTCCACAATCAATGCTCATGGTACCAGCAACCAGGAAATCAAAAGCCCAAATTACACTGGGATAATCTATTGCCAGGGACCTCTCCAGAGTTCTAAAGAATAATGATGTCAGTCTAGAGATGTAGCATTGTCTTCACATTTACTTGCTAGGCATCAGAGAGCTGTGCAATAACTAAGTATAACGGAGTAGAACTGATGCCTTTGAGTTGTGGTTCTGAAGAAGAGTATTGAATATACCATGACCTGCTAGGAGAACAACCAGTTTCATCCTAGAAAGGGTAAAACCAGGCTGCTTCTTGGAGGCAATCATTCTGAAGCTCCATCTGACATACTTTGGACATGATGCAAGGAGGAACAAGTCCTTGGAGAGGGATATTATTCTTGGAAGGGTAGAGGGACAGCAAAAGGGAGGAAGACTTTGGATGAGATAGACTGACTCAGTGACTGGGATCATGGGGGTAGGTTTGTCAGAGATAATGAAATTTGTCAGTATAGAGTAGGGTTTAGAGCAGTTGTACGTAGGGTCGCTATGCATCTGAGTTAACTTGATGGCACATTACAACAACAACAATTACAGCAGAAGTCTTGGACTGTGTAAATTGTTAACTCAGCTACTTACCAAATGGTTGGAAGTTTAAATCTATTGTGGAAGAAAAGGGTTATGATCTACTTCCACAAAACTCAATGAAAGTCTTGCAGAGTACATTTCTACTCTGACACGTGTGTGGTGATTATGATTTAGAGTCAATTTAAGGACATCTGATTGTTTTTCTTTTAGCTTGGAACTATCTGTACATGTAAATCTTGGCTTTGCATAGTCTTTGCACCTTCTTGTCTGTTTCGTGATTGCCCCTTTACTAAAGTACTTTAAACAAGCCAGAAAACTATTTCAGTTGACAGTACAACTTGTTTCCAAAGTCTGAGTCAAAACTTCCCACACTCTTCTCTTTAGTCTTCTTTCCTGGGGTCCTGGTACTTGATGAAATGTGATATTTGATCTGTACACCTGCATTTTATATCTTTCTTCCTCACATGTGAACTAATTCTCCATAGTTCCACTTCTTTCTCTCCCAGTTACTTCTTGAACTTTTGAAATATCAACTCTTCCTCTGAAATTTATGTAAACCCCAGCTAGAACTTTCCCCAATTTTCTTCTGTATTCTATATTAATTAAACCAATCAGCATACCAGAGTCTTTGAAATTCAGTTAGATTGATTTCTTACTTTGGTTAATTACGAGTTTCTAATAACTTAATTTTGTTTTTTTTTATAGGTGTTAGTTAGGTTAATGGAGAATGGTATACAAATCCCCTTCTGAAAAATGGAATTTTATGCAAGACAATGTCTGCACTTGTTGGCACTTAATATTTGTCTAGAACTCTTTCCAGGATTTAGATTCACATTTTTGCTAATTGCTCTAGTCAGCTCTTTTGTATTTGAAATCTAATAGATCCCTGGAACTAAATAATTTAAAATAGGAAAGGACATTTGTAATAATATTCTAATTTAATATCCTTTAATCTAATGCCTTTATTTTTCAGCAAAGAAAGGTGTGATTTTGTTTGATCAGTACATTGTAAATTGGGTTTAAAAAGTCATTTGTTTTTCAATTTCCAGTCATTTGTTATGCATCTGAGAGCTGGACAGTGAATAAGGATGATAAAAGAAAAACCGGTGCTTTTTAGCTGTGGTGTTGGAGAAGAGCATGGAACATCCCATGGATGTCCAAAAGAACAAACAAATATGTCTTGGAGAGGGTGCAGCCGGAGTGCTCTTTGGAGGCAAGGATTTTGAAGCTTTTCCTCATGCTTAGAAGGGGAAGGGTCAGTGAAGGAGAGGAAGACCCTTATCCACGTGTTGGCACGGTGACTGCCACAGTGGGTTCTTGTGTGTCAGGAAGTGTGAGGATGGCACAGGGTTGGAAAGGGTTCAGATCAGTTGTTCACAGTGTAGCTGACTTGTACTCAACTCAACAGTACCTAACAACAATAACATGTTTTCTTGATGTATAATTATTATTAATTGTATTCAGCTAATATAACTTCAGGTAATTCAGGGGCCAGACTAGAAGAAATAAATTATCACAAGAATTTGAATATTTTTAAAATTTCAAAGTATTTCTGTTTTAAAAGAAAGAAAATATCATTAAGTTAACTCACTCCAGATTCAGATGCTATTTTTGGACATCCTTATGATTACTGATTTATACTCTTTCAGGTTTTGAAGATTCTTGTTATTAATGCTTTACTGGCTTTTGGAAATGATCTTTCAATACATTTTGATCCAACAGGCTCTTCCAAAGTGCACCCAAGAAAGTGGAATGGACCGAAATTATTCAGGAGTAAACATACACAGCCTGATTGAGTAAACATAAATTCCATTATCAATGATTCAGAGAACCTAATACTTGACTTATGCACCATCATTTAACAATTCCTTTCGTCAGAATAATTTCTTATGCTGATTTTTTCAAAGCAGCTCTTTGTCTGGTTTAGAACAGACTGAGGAATAGCTAGCTGGGTTGAGGATTTTCAACTTTGTAAGAAAGCGTCTTTAGCCTTCATCCTTATAGGCTAAATTCATTAAAACCAAACAACATTACTTTGTTCAAATAGGTAACAGTTTATAATCTTTGACTCTTTAGGGTAGTCTGTTTTGCAACCCTTGTCTTCCAGGTTTTGTGCCTTTTCTGAGTTCATAATACAACCTAAACATAAAGCAGTACTTGTTAGGTTGTTCTTAACGGAAGTTCATTTTGCTATTTATATTGGCATGTCTTTTCTCTACAAATGCCACACCACAGGGAGCTGTCTTGTTATTTCATCATCCATATATAGTATTTATGTATCTTCCAATCAATCTGAACTAGCAACTACCTTCCCTCACCCCAGTTATTATCATTTCTTGTTAAATGGTTAACAAACACATGCACATACATATGTACACACATATAGAACACAACATTAAATCCTTGTGGTCAAAGTTCACATTTATTTTACTTATGTGCTCAAGTAATAATTTTTATGCTACATTCTCAGAGCCTGTGTGTGTTCTGGTAAAAGTTTTTTTCATTTTAAATGTTCTTCATTAGACTTATAGACTATCCTATTTAGATTAGGGTTATTAGTTTAGAGAAATTGAAATATTGTGGGGAGGAGTAGAATTGGGAAATCTTTGTGAACGACTTAAGGCAGAATAGCAGCAGCAATAGGAAATAAATTTATTGAAATTATGTATATGATTTTGGATTTTAAGAAAGAAACTGAACTGTATTAGAATATAAAATAGGCAGAAGTCTGAAGAAGGATTATAAATAGAAGAAAATGTAGACTTAGAGAAGGATAAATCTGTTAGGCAAAACACAAGAGAGCTGGAAAACTTAAGATGACTATTTTGGCAGTACAAAATATGTATCTTTATCTGTCTAGTACTTATTTACATAATAAAAAGAGAACAAGTCATAGATGGAAATTATTGTAAGATATAATAAGAAGTGATCTACTTGTAAGGCGTCATGTTGCCAATACAAAGTCAAGTGGTTCAAATCCACGAGCAGCACTGTGGGAGAAAGATGGACAAAATACTCCTCCATGATTTACAGTCTCTGAAAATCTGCTGGAAGGTCAACTGTGACTTGACTCTGCTTCGATAGCATATAACAACAAGAAGACTATATGAGAAAGAATAGGCACAGTTATTCCTTTTGTTTTTATTCATATTAAATACAAATCATTTCCTGTAAACATAATTTTATAGTATCTTACCAATTAAAACAATTCGTGCTGAATTCTAGATATTTTCAAGTGTTAAAGTTGTAATAGAATCTTGCAGTGTTTTTACCAGTTTAACACTTTTGGGCCTGTGATAAAAATCACAAACTTAAAGCAAAATGACTTGGAAATGTGTTTGTAAATGAAATTAATTATACTGTTTATATGTCTAGTCATTAAGCACAAAGCCCTGGTAACATTATATAGCAGACTACTAACTGAAACATGTTAACAGCTTCAGTTTGCTTGGCTCCACAATCAATTCTCTTGATACCAGCAGCCAGGAAATAAAAAGATGAATTGCATTGGGAAAGTCTGTTGTAAGAGACCTCTCCAAAGTACTGAAGAGCAATGTCAGTCTGGAGACTAAAGTGCGCCTGATTCAGGCCAGGATCTTCGCAATTACTTGCTATGCATCAGAAAGCTGGACAGTGACTAGGGATGATAGAAGGAGAATTGATGCCTTTGAGCTGTGGTGCTAGAGAAGAGTATCGAATATACCGTGGATGGCTAGGAGAACAAATATGTTGGTCCTAGAGAGGGTGAGAACAGGCTGCTCTTTGGGAGCAAAGATTCTGAAGCTTCGTCTGATATACTTTGGACATATTGCAAGGAGGGTTCAGTCCTTGGAGAGGGATGCCATGCTTGGGGGAGTGGAGGGAGAATTCAGGAGAGGAAGACTTGATGAGATGGATTGATTCAGTGACTGGGGTAAATGGGGATTGGTGTGTTGGAAACAATAATATTGGCACAGGATAGAGCAGGGTATTGGGCTTTTGGACATGGTGTTGCCCTGAGTCACAGATGACTCAATGGCACATTACAACAACAACTAACTGAAAGATCAATGAGTCAAGGCCACCAGCTGATCTGAGGGAACAAGGTGAGGCACTCTCCACTTATACAACCTGGCAACCTCAGAGATAGTGTTGAGTGTTACCATGAGCTGGAATGGGCATGATGATAGTTAAGTTTGTCTTGGTTTGGGTAGTCATCTAGTAATCCTAACAGAACAATAAACACAAACAACTCTACAAGGCAAAGTAGAACTGCCCATATGGTATCTAAGGCTGTCTTCTTCTACAGAAGCAGACAGTGATGTCTTTTTCTTGTAAATAATTTTGTTGTTGTTATGAGCTATCAAATCAGTAATGACTCATAACAGCCCAATGAAAACAAATATGAACCTTACCCTTTCCTGTGTTATCTGCATCATCTTTGATCTACTCAAGCTCGATGTTACAGTCACTATGTCAAACCATTTTGCTAAAGGTGCTTTCTCTCCTTTAATGACCCCCCCCCTTTCTAAGCATGATGTCTTTTCCCTAGAACACATGCTCTCTTGACAACACACTCAAAGCTTATGAGATGACACTTGACTATCCTTACCTATAAGAAGCATCCTGGTGTACTTTCCCTAATACTTAATTGTTTGTTCTTTTGATACTCTATGGTTTTTCAGTTATTGGTAGTTGCAGTCGAGTTGAGTAGATCTTATAGTGATCGTATGAGTAGCAGATCTGAACCTTGTCCTATTCAATGCCATCTCCATCATCTCTGCCATACTTGAGCCTATTTTTGCAGTCATTGTGTCAATACATCTCTTTGAACATGATCATATCCCTTTTCAAGGAATAATCACTCCTAGTAATGTCCCCAAAATATATGAGATGAAGTTTGCCATCCTTGCCTCTTAAGGAGAACTCTGCCTGTTCTTTTGACAGTCCATGGGAAGTTCAATACTCTTCTCCAACATGCAATTCAAAAGTATCAATTCTTCTTAATCAATCCTTACTCGTTGTCCAGCTCCCAGATGCATAACAAGTGATTGAAAACATCATAACTTGAATCAGGCATACCTTAGGTTTTAAACCAATATCATTGCTTCTCAGCACTTTTGAGAGATACTGCTGGTACTAGGGGTGTTAATTTTGGATGCGAGTAAGATGAAATTGTTTGCAATTTTAAATTTTTCTTCATCTACCATAGTCTTGCCTATCTGCACAGGGTGAAGATTTTTGTCGTCTTGATGCTGAGATGTAATCTGTCTTGAAGATGCACTTTTTTACTTACTTCAGCAGTCAATGCAAGTACTCCTCATTTTTAGCAAGCAAGGTTGTACCATCTGTATAATACAGGTTGTTGAGGAGTCTCTCTCCGATTCTGATGCCACATTCTTCTTCATATAGAGTCTAGCTTTTCAAATTATTTGCTCAGCATACAGATTGAATAGATAGGGATAAAGAGTACATACCTGACACACACTTCTCTTGATTTTAAATCATGCAGTGTTCCCTTGATCTTTTTGGACAACAGTTTCTTAGTTTAGATATAAATTTTATGAATATAATTAGGTTTTCTTGGATTCATATACTTCTTAATGTTAACCATAGTTTGTTATAATCCACACAGTCAAATCAGTACTCTCTCCAAACCACAACTCAAAAGCATCCAACTGCGAATAGGTCCAACCTGTTTTCCTTTCAATTAGTAACCAAGAACCTAAGCGTATATTATTTTTGGTGACCTACTGGCAAGAAGCTGCACTGCAATCCCAAAGACATGCATTTCAACTGCAACAAATGTATATTTTACTAACCAATACTAAAAACAATAATTTTATATCATAGTTGTGGCTTACTTATAATGTTTCCATTTATTTTGAAATATCATTTCATTTTTTAATTGCTATATTAATGAGTTGTAATCTACTGGGAGAGAGAAAGAATGTGAATGTGCTTCTTAGAGAAAATAAGCTATGTGAGCTCAGATTGTAGTAACTGAGTTTTAGTCTGTCACATTTCAAAATACACAAATTAATATGTTGCCAGATCCCTAGCAAGAAGTCAATACATGTGATTCTAACTAACTTGAAGTCCAATATAAAATATACTTGAATCAAAGGCTTTTGTCTACATTGTGGTTGTGCTGTTAGTATTGGTTTTGGTTTTGTTCATGACAATGGTATTTCTTGGAATGTTCTACATTTTTAAGCTACAGGAAAATGAGGAAATACATGATGAGTTTTCTTTAGAAATGGTTGCAAATTTTTATTGTCAACCAAATCTTTTTTAAAAGTACATTTTGGTTAAAAAACCAAAGTGTCTCAAAGTACATGGAATTATGCAGTTGACAACACTATTTTTAAAAGTGCATTGTATATATATCATAAAAAAATCATTAGCTTTATTAAAATGACACTAACACATATTTCTATGAATCTGCTGAGATGTTTGGAACTTGCCATTATAACCATTAAATTCATATATCTGAAGCAAATCATGCCAACATTTTCTGATTTGGATAGTCTAATAGATAGTTCTTAGAGAACGGGAGAGAGCAAGCAAAAGAGACAGAGATAGAATGACTTTTAAGAATACATTCTGTTTATTGCCAAAATATATGAATGAATTAACGATTGGGACCTCATTTTCCAAATACCAAATTGTAGCATGTGAACATTTCCTGAATGCTCCATCCAGTGCTTAATAATAACGTTGGGGAACATTTGCGTCATTTGTGGGAGAACATCAGGACTTGCTACAGAACAAGTGACTAATCGACTGCTCTAGCTCATTGCTTGACCAATGCTGATTCACTGACTGTCCCTCCAGCCAGTTCACATGGAGTCTGATGAATGTGCCCTGAGCTACCAAAACAGGAGCAGTTAGAAAGACTAGGCAACAAAAGAAACTGAGTCTCTCACAATGGCATCCATTAGGGAAATAATCTGATCTTTCAGAGTAATGCAGATTGAAATAATTTGGGTAACACTCCTCTCTTTAGCCATTAATTATTTTAATGACATTTTAATCAATATGCAATACAAAACGTAGTATAAAAGGAGACTGAGCTCACCACACTTAAATTATTCAGCTCAGTGTCAGTGAACAGTCCATCTTTGCAGTCAATTTTTCTACAGACTGCTCCTTGAAAACCAACTCATAGCTAAATGGTTCTTGGAAGTTACTTCTAATGTTCACTGTTAATGAAACTGAAATAAAAGATTTCCTAGAGATAGAACATTTAAAGTTGCCCACTGCACTGAAGTATTTGCTATTTTTCTTTTAGAATTTTTTTCTCTGGTTCCTGTGCTTAAATGTCCTTGCTATCTCTCAGTATGAAGAAGCAACACTGTTTCCTGTATCATACTGAATGAATTTCTTATAAGTTTATCTGTTACATGCCACAAAATTATTTGTTGAGTGTTTACACAATACTAGGTGCTAGAACACTGGCACCCAGAGTAATGCCTAACACAACTGACTAAAAAATATTTATCAAAAAAGTATGAATGAATAATAAAGAAAAGGAAAATTAGGTAGAAAAAGGTATTCTTTCTGAAGTCTAATTTTAGATTTCAAGTTTTAGGATTTGAAATTGTATTTGTTGCTCAATTGGTAGTAAATAACTTTGAGCTTCAAAAGAGTTTGCCTAAAGTTACACATAATCCACACAATCAATATGCCACACAATGAGGAGAAGGGTTTAGCTTAGTTAGTGTCTAATTCACCAGTTTTCTTTCTTCTCCTGTACCACAACTTGGAGACTTAGATTCTTCTTTTTTCTTCTTTGGTCATTGTCAGCTCTCTGATGCATAACAGGTAACTGTGAAAACTGAGGCCTGGGTCCAGTGCAGCTTAGTCTCTAAAGTGACATTGTTGCTCTTTAGTACTCTGGAGAGGTCCCTGCCAGCAGATTTTCCTAATGCAATCCATCTTTTGATTTCTTGACTGCTAGTGCCACAAGTGTTGATTGGGGAACCAAGGACGCTGAAATTGATAACAATCTCACTCTCTTCTCCATCTGTCATGGTGCTGGAAATTGGATGAGTGGTGAGAATCTTTGTTTTTTTGATGTAAGCCTCGGTCATATTAAAGACTACAGCCCTTGGCCCTCTGCAGCAAATGCCTCAGGTCCTCCTCAGTTTCAGTGAGTAAGGTTGTGCCATCTGCATAGCACAGGTTGTTGACAAATCTACCTTCAAATCTGTTGCCACATTTCTCCTCATAAAGTCCAACCTCCTGACTGATCTGTTTCGCATATAGATTGAAAAGGTGTGTAAGGAGACAAGATAGTCTTAGGAGAGTGCTCGTATATAGTTGATAGGAAGTGAAGGAGAACACAGAAAATGCATGAAATAGTCAAAAGGTCAAGTTTGAAAATGAGGACCAAGAGTCCTACTCACACCCTATTGGCCATTAGAATCAGCTTTCATGCCAAAACTCTGAGAAATGTGTCTCACAGTATGCTAGGAAAAGGAAGAGAATGCTGACTGTTAGTGAGTACTATTATTTGGCAACATTCTCAGTGGAATTGCGCATAATAATAACTACCAAAATTTTGTAGAGGATAATGGTTTACCTTGGCAATTTCACTGGTCACTGCTTAATTTAAAATGAAAACTTTAAGAATAAAACCCCCTCAACTTCATTGGTGTCAAGTTGAAACTGACTCATAGTTGACCTGCTACATTTCCAGGAGACTGTAAATTGCACAAGCGGAGATTGCTTATCTTTTTCTTTCTGAGCCACTGGTATATTCGAACCACAAAAGAGACATGGCCTTTGGGTTAGCAGAGTAGCTGTCTATGAAATGTGCCCACATAGCTTCCTTAGAAAGGGAAAAATAATGACAACACATTTTTCTACACTCTCTTGGTAAATGCCAGTTCATTTTCTCTTCCCTTGCCAAATACCCCTTGGTTCTAAATCTTTAACATGAAAGCAGAAATGAAACTCCTGGGAAGTCATTAAATAAATAGGTTTATAGTTATGAAGTAACAAAATAATTTATAATTTAAAAGTATTTCTAAGTAGTCATCTATATCAGAATTTATATTGTCTCCCAGGAATGCTTCTAGTTTTAGTTGAATACATGTGTAATTTTTTGTTTCAGTTTAGATATCAACAGTTGGAGGTAGAGTTTCAATCTCAAAACAGTTTTTTAGTCCTTTTTATACTGATGCAAACCTTCTCCAAAACTCTACAATTTCTCTTTGTTGCTTTCCTCAATTTTCTCCCCTATGGAAAGGAAACTATGTTCTTTGGAGGCATTCTCACAGGGTGAGAGTAACATAATTTTTCACCACTGCCTTCTGCAGGCCCAGAAATCTCAAAGACAAGCAAAGTTAATAGTGAGGTTTTGTTGCTTCTGGTTCTGTGTTGCCACACTTGCATTGGGCAGGCCATGATGATAAGTTGAGATACCAAATATGTCTCTTGTAGACACCAAATATGTCTCTTGTGTTGAAGCTACTGTGGTTTTATTATTCTGTAAGCTTCCTCAATATCTGTGCAGCAGGAGAGAAGGAGGTAGCATGTTGTTTGCAAACAAATCCACATAATATTTTTAATATATTTCTTTTTATAAATGTTCTCAGTTGTGTGCCTTTATTTTAAAATAGTGTGGTTTTTAGGAGAAATTTCACTTTAAATTTATTTTCTTTTTAGTAAAAACAACTGTTTTCTTGGTTTGCATATAATCATTAATATACATCTTGTTTTGTATATGTACTTTGTGTTTTATATAATAATTCATATTCAATATATTTTATATAATTTATTACCATTGCTCTATGTTTATCATCACTCATCTTTTCAAATCCCCATTGAACTTTTTCAATTACTTCTGTCTCCCTTCACACACTAGCCTCTGCTAGCCCAGTGATTATTTTTCCCTTCCTCTTTTTGTAACTCCCCTTATCCTTCTCATTTGAACATTTATACATATCTTGCTCAATTGTCTTCCTACTTCCATAATAGTGGTCTTTTGAATTATTTGTCCTTATATGACTGAGCTATTTCACTCAGCATAATGCTCCTTAGTTTCTCTCAAATTATAGAGTATTTTGTGAAACCTTTGCTCTTAGTGCTGCATAGTATTCCATTGTTTGAATGTACTACAGTTTCTCAATCCATTTTCTGTTGTTTTGTTGTTGTTGTTGTTGATGGGAATTTGGACTGCCTTCATTTTCTTGCCAGTGTGACTATTGTTGCTCTGAACATAGATATATAAATGTCCATAGTGTCTCAATTCAGATTTCCTTAGAATATGTTCCTAGCAGTGGAATAGCTGAGTTACATGGGGTTTCTCTGTTCAGATTCTTTGAGAAAACACCCAACGGCCTTCTATAGCAGTTGCACAATTTTACAATCCCAACAGCAATGTAGAAGGATTCCAACCTCTCCGCATCCTCTCCAAAATCCATTGTTGATTTGTTAAACTTTGCTATTGCTCTGGAGTTAGATGTTATCTCTTCTTTTTTTTTAAAAAAATTTACATTTCTGAGTTGATAGTGATTTTGAACATTCTTCATTTGTTTCTTAATTTTGTCAGCATAAACTATAGGTCTTAAATTGATTGTCATTTAAAAGGAGTTATTTTCATATAAAATAAACAATTATTTAAAATAGCTTGACCTATATTTACTTTCTTTTTCTTCTTTTGTTAATGCAAAATTTAAAAATTTAACTTTAAAAATATTATGCTATAGTGTATTTCTTTTCACAATAAAACCCTTCACTCTAAATTATCTAGTATAAATCTCAAATCTCTCTTAGATTAAAGCTGCTGTTATTGTGATGTGCTATTGAGTTGGAACTTACTCATAACTGACTCTCTAGCAGGTTTCAGGGTTTTCACAGGAAAAAAATACTTCTCTCTCAGAGCAGCTGGTGCTTTTGAACCCAAGCTTTTGGTTTGGCAGTGCAATTCCTTACTCACTAGACCATCAGAGTTTAAAATATATATAAATTAAAAGTGGCGTGTCAGGAGTGGGATTCAAACCCACGCCTCCAGGGGAGACTGCGACCTGAATGCAGTGTGTTTCATTGATTATGCAAAGGCATTTGACTGTGTGGAACATAACAAACTGTGGCTGACTCTGAGACGAATGGGAATCCCAGAACATTTAATTGTGCTAATACGAAACCTATACTTGGACCAAGAGGCAGTAGTCAGAACAGAGCAGGGTAACACTGCATGG
>NW_006399860.1:3850949-3855733 GCF_000299155.1 Elephantulus edwardii | reverse complement strand
TTAGGGCTGTTGTGCATAGGGTCGCTATGAGTTGGAAATGACTCGACGGCACATAACAACAACAACAACAAAATTAAAAGTAAGAATAGTCTTCTACTATGTTCTCTGTATCGGATGGAAGCAATCTCTGTATTGTTTGGTTGGCCAGAAGCCTCTTTTTGGAGCCAATGTGAGCCGGGGGTGCATGCCTGGTGTCTTAAAACTCATTTGGGCTCTCAGGCTGCTTTGAAATGAATGTTCTTCTAGGTGATACAAGACTCTTTTGTCATTTCTCTGTATTGTAAAGAGCTATGGTTTTGGAAAAGAGCATTGAACATCCCATGGATGGCCAAGAGAACAAACAGATATGTCTTGGAAAAGGTGCAGCTTGAGTGCTATTACATATTTTAGACACATTGCTAGGAGGTGTTTTCCTTGGAGAAAGACATGATGCTGCGAAGGTTGGAGGGTCTGTAAAGGACTGGAAGACCCTTAACTAGGTGGAATGACATGGTAACAAGAACAACAATATTAAGTTTCCTAGAAAAAAATTGAAAACAACATCTTATCACTTTCTAATTATTTTCTGGAAGGCCTAAGATAGGGAAAGGTTCAGATCCTTTGTTCATATAGTTCCTATGCATCCTAGTTGATGATAGAGCACATAGCAACTATAATACATTTACAAGGGGTACTGGTGGAATAGTTCATAGGGTGTTATGCTGCCAACTCAAAATGGTGCCTCTCTGGAGCTTTGAATCCATCAATTACCTTACTGGAGAAGAATGAGTAATCATCTTCTGTGTGATTTACAGCCTCTGAAACTCGTGGAATCATCAACATTGAATAGGATCCTACTCGACAGCATAAAGCAATATTAAAAATTTACCAATTTTATTAATTACAAATGTTACTTTCTGCTTTCATTACTTACAATATACTTAATACTACATACAAGTAAAATCTTGCTGAAGATTATTTTTAAATGGCTAACAAGCAATGGTTGTAGAATTAGGAATATAATTGCTGATGACAGATGGATCTTGGCTAAGAGCAAAGAGTAGCAGAGGGATGTTTATTGGTGTTTTAATAACTATATAAAGGCATTTGAGAGTGAAAATCATAACACGTTATTGATTACATTGAGAAGATTGGGAATGACAGAATAGTTAATTGTGTTCATGTAAAACCCATATTTAGATCGAGAAGTTGTTTGACTAAAATAAAGGAACACTGTGTGGTTTAAAATCAGGAAAGTGCATGAGGGTTGTGCCTTTCATCTAAACCTATTCAATGTGTGCTGGGTAAGCCATCTGAGAAGCTAATCTATATGAAGAATGTGGCACCAGGATTGGAACAAGACTTATCAACAACCTCCTTTAAGCAGATGGTACAATCTTGCTTGCTTAAAATGAAGAGAACTTGAAGCATTGGCTTCAGGTGATCAAAGACTGTAGCATTCAGTATGTATTATATCTCAACAGAAAGAAAATTAAGATCCTTACCTCTGGACTAATAAGAAACATCATGACAGATGGACAAGAGCGGAGTTGTCAATGATTTAATTTTACTTGGATTCACAAACAACACAATGTAACAGCAGTCAGCAAGTCAAAAAAGGACATTATGCTGAGTGAAATATCTCAGTTGCAAAAGGACAAATACTTCATGGTGCCACTGCTGTAAAATGGAACTGATATTAGGTTTGGGGTAGGACTGAGAAAAACTGGATAAATTGTGTATACTACATTGAAACAGATGAGGGAGAGAATAATTTAAAAGCGATATATGATAGGGTATTATAGTTATCACAAGAGTCCATAATTAAGGTTGCATAGTGGAGTGTACTTAGGGTGGTGGAAGGGGTGCAGGGGCACTGTATACCAAAGAAAGAATTTTACTTTCAAAAAGAAGAGCAAACTGGGGAGGGGAAAGGGAGGGCTGGACAAGGAGAAAAGTGCAACAATGAATTAATAGAAATCCAAAATCTCTGTAAATGTTCATTAAAATTATTAAAATAAAAAAACTTTTTTTTTTTAAAAAAAAAGGTATTACCTTGGAAAAATTTACTGTCAAGGACCTCTCCAGTGTGTCAAAGAGCAAGTAGATCAGTTTAAAGAGGAAGGTGTACTTGATTTAAGTCATGGTCTTTTAAATTACTTGCTTTCCGTTTGAAAGCTGGGCATGAGTAAGGATGTCAGAGAATGACCGAGCTTACAGGGTTGGAGAAAAGTACTAAATATCCCATGGCGTGCCAAAAAAACAAATAAGTCTTTCTTGGAGAAAGTGGAACCAGAGTGCTCTGTGGAGGCAAAGATGATGAGACTTCATTTTACATACTTTGGGCATGTTGCCAGGAGGGGCCAGTTGTTGGGAAAAAGATATCACGCTAGGAAAAGTAGAGAGTCAGAGAAAGAGTGAAAGACCTCCAACAAGATAGATTGACACAGTGATTGTAACAATAGCTTGTCTGTATAAGAGATAAATATATCAGGTATATCAGAGATTGGGAGGATGGTTTTGGACAGGGTCTGTTGTTTATAGAGTCACTATGAGTTATCAGTAACTTGATGGTAGCTAACATCCAAACACTACACAGTTATACTTTAGTAGTTATTTTATTTTTAAATAACAATAATGTACTAGAGGAACACTTTAAGTGTCAAAACACTAAAGTGAATTTCTTAAAAGAATACCAGAACACTTAAAACAAAAGAACATCTTTCATCCAAAATGTGTGATTTTTCTCTTTCAGCATATAGTACTTGCTTTATAGAAAAATAAATTGTAGAAGATATCATTTAAGTACTTTCCCAACTAGACAATACTATTTAGGCCATACTTTCTTCTTCTCTCTGTCCAGAAAATATTAAAGTTATACAGAGCTGTAAAGGGTTTGAGAAAACTAATACCACGCGTAGGAGCTGGACTTCAGTTAATTTCAAAATCTATTTCCTACAGTACCCTTCCTGATACTATAAAAGTTTTATAAGTTGGGAAAAAATAGCCTCAAAGTGCACTTACTGTTTCAATGTCTACAGCATACTGTCATGCAAAGGACAGTCAGCTTGAAATCAGGCAGCCTAGATTTGCCTCCTCCTGAACTCACTCACTAGGGTGCTTCAGTGGAGTTGTGGTTAAGTGCTAACCAAAGCATGCGGTTTGAAACTACCAGCCAATCGTTACATGGGAGGAAAATACACAGGCAATCTGTTTCTATAAAAAGTTTACAGCATTGAAAATCCTCTGGGACAATTGTACTTTGCCCTAAAGGTTTGGAGCAAAGGGAGCAGATTCTAGTGCCTAACTGTCTTGCTATTTGACAAGTTACATAACAGGAGATTCCTTCTTTGCAAAGAAGTTGTTCTTGTTATTGATGTTGATGATAATGATGTGAGTGATAACTAATATTTATAGAATGCTTATTCTGAAGTCATTCACTTTACAAGTATACATTTGCATAAATATATCAGGTATACATTCCATTTAATAAGACTCATTTTTAGTAATTTTATGAGTGTATTTAGGTGGTTGTAGGACTTTTGAAAATAGTTTTTCTAGCCATTGCTCTCTGGGGGCATAGTCACAAGCTGCCTCACTTTCAGACACGTGGTTCACAGTTGAACTGCATTATCTGCAGCTCTGGGGCCAGTGTAAGAGGGAGAGCTGACCAGAATGGAGAGTGACTATGGCAGGTCGTGGCCGGGTGGATTCTTGGAGACAGATCCAGAGTTAAAAATTTTAGTTTGCTGGATGATTAAAGGAAAAGCTGACTTGCGATTGCTATAAGATAAAGCTTACTGGATGACTGAGGAAACAAGAAGTTTCCTACATTTTATATTTTCCTGGAATGAAACTGGACTTTGACATGTTGACTGAAAGACTCTCTGAATGAATTGAGGAATTGTGTCTTACTGTTAACCTGGCTTGGAGTGGTTGTTAATCTGACATCCTTTGCCTCTCTCACTCTTCATATTATTTCCCTAATAAACCCCACAGTTGTGAATATAATAAATTCTGTGAGTCAATTTGCAATGGATATCAAACTCTGTGATTTGTAGAAGTAAGTGCTGGAGTGTGGGGGCAATGTCTGACCTTGTTGCTATTTGGTACTGGAATATTACTTATGGGGATAGATTCTTTTTGTAGCATTAGTAGAGATCAGACAAGGTTATAGTCACGCTACCCTTATGGACCTTGCTTCTTTTATAATCTATAATATAATGAAGGAGTTGAAAAACAAGTTCAAGCCACGGGTGGCAATACTTAAAGATAGTTTGGGTAGGATGTTGAATGATCCAGGAAGTATCAAAAGAAGATGGAAGGAGTACACAGAATCACTGTATCAGAAGGAATTGGCTGACACAGAGGAATTTCATGACATAACATATGAGCAAGAACCTATGGTGATGAAGGAGGAAGTTCAAGTTGCTATGAAGGAATTGGCAAAAAACAAGGCTCCAGGAGTTGACAGCATACCAACTGATGTATATCAACAAACAGATGCTGCCCTGGATGTGCTAAGTTGTGCCAGGAAATCTGGAGGAGAGCCAGCTGGCCTACTGACTGGAAAGATCAATATTTGTTCCCGTTCCAAAGAAAGGTGACCCATCAGAGTGTGGAAATTATTGAACAATATCGTTGATATCATATGCAAGTAAGATTCTGCTGAAAATTATCCAAAAACATTTGGAACAATATGTCAACAGAGAATTGCCAGATGTACAGGCTGAATTTAGAAGAGGTTGTGGTACTAGGGATATTATGGCTAATGTTAGATGGATCTTGGCAGAAAGCAGAGAATA
>NW_006399860.1:3841890-3850064 GCF_000299155.1 Elephantulus edwardii | reverse complement strand
AAGGAGGGACTGGTCCTTGAAGAGGGCCATCATGTTTGGGAGAGGGGAGGGACGGTGCAGGAGAGGAAGACCCTAGATGAGATGGATTGATTCTGTGAGTGGAGTGGTGGGAATGAGTGTGTTTGAGACAGCGAGGTTGGCACAGGATAGAATGACATTTAGGGCTCTTGTACATAGGGTCGCTATGAGTCGCAAGTGACTCAAAGGCACTTAACAACAACAATATACTATGTTGTTATTGTCAGATGCTGTCAAGTCGAGTACGACTAATACTGACCCTATCAACAGCAGATTTGAACCCTATTTTATCCTGTGCCATCCTCACACTTTCTGTCACACAACAGCCCATTGCAGCAGCCACCATGTCAATCCACCTGGTTGAGGATCTTCCTCTCCTTTGCCTACCCACCACTCTTCCCCACCTCATGTCCTTCTCCAAGGAATAGCAAGCACCTCCTAGAAACCTGCCCAAAGTATGTGAGGCAAAGCCTCATCATTCTGGCTTCCAAAGAGCACTCTGGCTGCAAACTCTCCAAGACAGATCTGTTTATTCTGTTGGCCATCCGTGGAATATTCAGTGCTCTTCTCCAACATCACAGCACAAAGGCATCAATTCTTCTGTCATTCTTATACTTTGTCCATCTCTCAGATGCAAGTTTTCAGAAAGGCAATGTTCTGAATCAGATGCATCGGTGTCCTCAAACTGACATAATTACTCCTCAATAACTTAGAGAGGTTCCTAATTTTTTTCAACTTTTTTTTGTGACTTAACGTTTACAGAGTAAATAGATTTTCCTTTCAGCAATTTTTATACATTTTGACACCTTGCTTCCTTTTTTATTTTTTTAAAAAATACTAGTTTACATACAAAATTTCTATACATTGTGCTTTATCCATATACACTGTGTATCACATATACCTTCATTCACATTGTGTTTCATATGATTATTTGCATACATTGCATTTTATAAAACCAATCACCCTTGATCTGTACCCACTTTACCCCAACTTTTCAGGTCTCTACTGGATCTTTTCTAATTTCTTCACCCCCTTCCTCAAGGAGGAAAAGGAAAGGAGCCAGAGGGGTCTGGGGGTACATTTTTAATAGATGTTATAGTTTAAGTAGCTATAATAATAATTAAAGAAAACTTTAGACTCATATGGAAAGACATAACTTCATTCCATGGAGTGTTTTATTCTTGCTTTAGTCAAATTTCAGTCAAAAAGATATTTTAAGAGTATAATTGCCTTTCCAAGTAAGTAAAATAATGACTTTATTTACTATAGGAGCAACTGCATTTAATTTCTTATTCTTGTTATGTACGATTGAGTCACCTGTGACCCATAGCAACCTTATGAACAGCAACTCTGGAGCCTGCCCTGTCCTGAGCCAGTCCCATTGACTCCGACAATCCAACCCCCATTGCCCTACTTAGTGTATCTCATAACCTTTCATATTTATTTCTTCCTGTATTCATTCCTTTTCCTGATGGTAGTAGCTGAATACTTAGGTTTTTGATATTGTTTTAGTTTTGTTACTGTGTTTCATGAAATCTAGACAATTTTAATGATCTCAAGAAAAAAAATTTTAAACGATCTAAGAAAAAAAAATATTTCAGGTCTCATATAAACTGTTCCAGTCGTTTTTGGATAATCTTCAGCAAAATCTTGATTACATGTGATGTTACTGATATTGTTCAATAATTTCCACATTCTGTTCGATCATCTTTCTTTGGAATGGGAAATAATATAGATCTCTTCCAGTCAGTTGGCCAAGTGGTTCTCCTCCAGATTTCTTGGCACAACTTGGTGAGCAAATCTAGGGCAGCATATATGTCAATTGGTATACCATCAATTCCTGGGGTCTTATTTTTAGCCAATTCTTTCAAAGCAGTTTGAACTTCTTTCTTCATCACCATAGGCTCTTGCTCATATTTGTTTCATGAAATTTTTCTGTGTCTACCAATTCATTTTGGTATAATGACTCTGTATACTCTTTCCATCTTTTTTAAAATACTTCCTGGATCATTTAATATTCTGCCCAAGAATCCTTAAGTATTGCAACTTGAGGTTTGAATTTCTTCTTCAGTTCTTTGAGCTTAAGAAATGCTGAACACGTTTGGTCCCTTTGATTTTCTGACTTCAGCACTTTGCACACTTTATTATAATATTTTGTCTTGCTGCGCTGCCTTTTGAAATCTTCTGTTCAGCTCCTTAATGTCTTGATTTCTTCCCTCTACTTTTTGGCTTGTCGGCATCTAGTGCAATATTCAGAGTCTCTTCTGACATTATTTTGGTCTTTTCTTTCTATTCTGTCTTTGCAACGACCTTTTGCACTCTTCCTGGATGATATTCTTGATATCCTACCACAACTCATCTGGTCTTCACTTATTAGTGTTCAAGGCCTCAAACCTGTTGGTCCTGAAATTCAGGTAGGATAGACTCAAGGTCTTATTTTAGTTCCCGTGGACTTGATTTCACTTTCCTTAGTTTCACATGCAAGCAAGATTCTGCTGAAGATTATAAAAAAATGATTGGAATAGCACATCAACAGATAACCACCAGATGTGCAGGCTGGATTTAGAAGAGGTCGCGATACTGGGGATATTGTAACTAATGTTAGATGGATCTTAGCTGAAAGCAGAGAATACCAGAGGAATGTCTGTGTTTCATTGACTATGCAAAGGCGTTTGACTGTGTGGATCATAACAAACTGTGGCTGACTCTGAGAAGAGTGGGAATCCCAGAACATTTGATCGTACTAATGCAAAAACTATACTTGGACCAAGAGGCAGTTATTAACACAGAGCAAGGAAACATGCATGGTTTAAAATTGGGAAGGGTGTACACCAGGGATGTTTCCTGTCTCCATACCTTTTCAATCTTTATGCAGAACAGGTTATCCATAAGTCGGGTCTCTGTGAGGAGAATGTGCCATCAGGATTGGAGGAAGACTCAATAACAATCTGAGTTACGCAGATGACACAACCCTGCTTGCTGAAACTGAGAAGATGAAGTGCTTGTGGCAGGTCAGGGACTGCCTCCTTCAATTTGGATTGAGGCTCAATATCCAAAAATAAAGATTCTCACCACTGGGCTAATTCGTATCATCAGAATGGATGGTGAAGAGATTGATATTATAAACAGATTTAGTTTGCTTGGCTTCACAGTCAACACTCTTGGCACCAGCAGCCAGGAAATTAAAAAATGTATTGTGATGAGAAAGCCTGCTGTTAGAGACCTCTCTAAAGTACTGAAGAGCCATGATGTCAGTCTGGAGACTAAGGTATGCCTGATGCTTGCCATGGTCTTTTTAATAACTTTCTATACCTCATGGAGCTGGACAAGGGATGATAGAAGGAGAACTGATGCCTTTGAGCTGTGGTGTTAGTGAAGAGTATTGAATATTCCATGGACTGCTAAGAGAACAAACAGCTTTGTCCTGGAGAGCATGAAGCCAGACTGCTCCTTGTTGGCAAGGCTTCTGAAGCTTTGTCTGACATACTTTGGGCATGTTGTAAAGAAGGACCAGTCCTTGGAGAGGGACGTCATGCTTAGGAGGGTGGAGGGACAGCTCAACAAAAGAAGACCCTCAATGAGATGGACTGATTCAGTGACTGGGGTTATGAGGGCAGGTGTGTCAGAGACAATAAGATTGGCACAGGATAGGGCAGGGTTTAGGGCTGTAGTGCATAGGGTCGCTATGAGTCTCACGCAACTCAGCAGCACATAATAACAACAACAACAACAACATAAACTGTTCAGTTAAGTGCCTCTGAAAACCCACCAGAGGGTCAGCTATGGGGTCGGCTCCAACTCTTTGGTACATAACAACAAACTGAATCACATTAGCTAAGCTTGAGTACCATCTACAAATGAAGGCAGATTTTTAAGTAAGGGTTTGGAGAAAGAGCAGCCATTGGAAAAGATTTACTATATTTATGAAATATGTATTGAGTTGTTGTTGTTGTTGTTTATTGTTATGTGCCATCCAGTCATTTGCGACTCATAGCGACCCTATGTACAATAGCCCTAAACTCTGCTCTATCCTGTGCCAATCACATTGCCTCTGACACACCCATTCCGATTACTCCAGTCACTGATTCAATCCACCTCATAGAGAGTCTTCCCCTCCTGCACTGTCCCTCTACCCTACCAAGCATGATGTCCCTCTCCAAGGACCTGTCTCTCCTTACAACATGTCCAAAGTATATCAGACGAATCCCCAGAATTCTTGCCTCCAAGGAGTTGCCTGGTTTAACCCTCTCCAGGATGAATCTGTTTGTTTTCTTGGTAGACCAGGGTACATTCAATACTCTTCTCCAGCACCACAGCTCAAAGGCACCAATTCTCCTTTTATCCTCCCTGGTCATTGTCCAACTCTCTGATGCATAACAAGTGATAGCAAATACCATGTCCTGTATCAGACACACCTTAGTCTCCAGAGAGACACCATTGCTCTTGAGTACTTTAGAGAGGTCCCTAACAGCAGACTTTCCCATCGCGATGCATTTTTTTATTTCCTGGCTGCTGGTGCCAAGAGTGTTGACCGTGGAGCCGAGCAAACTGAAGCTGTGAACAATCTCAATCTCTTCGCCATCCATCCTGATGCTACGAATTGGTCCAGTTGTGAGAATCTTTGTCTTCTTGACATTGAGCCTCAGTCCATACCGAAGGCTGCCGTCCTTGACCCTGTGCAGTAAGTTCATGAGGTCCTCCTCAGTTTCAACAAGCAGGGTTGTGTCATCTGCATATCGCAGATTGTTGATGGATCTTCCACCAATTCTGATGCCACACTTCTCCTCATAAAGCACAGCCTCTTGTATAATCTGCTCTGCATACAGGTTGAAAAGGTATGGAGACAGGACACATCCCTGATGTACATCCTTCCCAATTTTGAACCATGTGGTGTTACCCTGTTCTGTTCTGATACTGCCTCTTGGTACAAGTATAGGTTTTTCATTAGCACGATTAACTGTTCTGGGATTCCCATAATTCTCAGAGTCAGCCACAGTTTGTTATGATCCAGTCAAACGCCTTTGCATAATCAATGAAACACAGATAGACATTCTTCTGGTATTCCCTGCTTTCAGCTATGATCCATCTAACATCAGCTATAATATCCCTAGTACCACAAGTAGAATTATAAAAATCATGCTTACGATTAATTTGTTGTCTTGTTTAACAATGAAATAAAACTGTGAACCTTTACAAAATAATGGGACAGCCTCACTAGTTTCATTTTCATGTGGTTTGCAAATTCCTTTTCTCTTCAGATGGTGGGGAATTGTATGTCTAAGACTTTTCAGGCTTTCATTATTCTTAGGTTCCATCAAGTCAGTTCTAACTCACAGTGATCTGATCTAGAACACAATGCACTGTTCTTCCTCACAACCACTGCAGGCACTGTGGCAATGCAACTCATTGAGGGTTATTTTCTTTTTCAATAATCTTCTGTTTTACAAAGCTTAATGCCCTTCTTTTGTCCATGATAACATATCAAAAGTGTGAGACCATATCTACCATCAATGCTTCTGAGAAGCATTCCATTGATCCTTCTTTCATCAGATTTTGTTGTTGTTGTTGTTATTTTGCGATTCATGTTACATTCAATGTGTTTTGCCACCACCACAATTCAAAGGCAGAGATTCTTCTTTGATCTTTTTTATTCATTGTGCAACTTCCACATGCATATATTGTGTCATTAGGTGCTGTTGAGTCAAGTAACACTCATAGTGACCCTATGGGCAACAGATATGAACTCTATCCTATTTTGCTTCATCCTTACAATCTCTGACATATTTGGACCCATTGCTTTAATCACTGTGTCAATCCACCTGGGTCAAGGTCTTCATCTTCTTTTCCACCCTTCCATCTTTCCAACCGTGATGTTCTTCTCCAAGGAATAACTTTTTCTAGCAACAAGGCCAACATATGTGAGATGAAGCTTTATCATCTTTGCCTCCTCAGCATTCTGGCCACACTTTCTCTAAGACATGCCTTTTATTTTGACAGCCCATGGAATATTCAGTGCTCTTTTATAACACCACAGTTCAGAGTTATCAATTCTTTTTCTGTCATCCTTATTCATTGTACAGCTCTCAGCAGTACAGCAAGCAATTGAAAAGATTATAGATCAGGTTTACCTTAGTCCTCAACATAATAGCATTGCTCCTCAATAATTTAGAGAGGTCCCTTACTACAGATTTCCCAGTGCAACACATTTCCTGATTTCCTGACTGCTGGTACAAATGCATTGATTGTGGTTCCACAGAAGATTAAGTAGTTCACAGTTTCAATCTTTCCCCCATCTATCATGTTGTTGCCTATTGGTCCAAGAGTGAGAATTTGATGTTGACACATAATCTCTATCAAATGCTATAGTGTTTGATATTTTGCAACAAATGCTTCAAGCACTCCTCACTTTCACCAAGCAAGGCTGTGTCATCTGTAGACAGAAGGTTATTGATAACTCTTCCTTTATTTGTTATACCACATTCTTCTTCATAGAGTCCAGGTTCTCAAATGATTTGTTCAGATTGAAAAGGTATGGAGAAAGGATACAACCCTGATGCACGTGCATATGAAGTAACTGAAAATACTATAACTGGAGTCGGATATATTTTATCCCTCACAATAACATCTTTGCTCTTCAGAATGTTGAAGAGGTTGGTGGTAGCATATTTTCTTAATGTAATATGTTATTTGATTTCCTGGCTGCTGCTTCCATGAACAATGATTGTGGATACAAGTAAAATGAGATCTTAGACAATTTATTTTTTTTTCCTGTTAGTGGCCATGTCACTTATTGGTGTAGTTGTATTTTTGTTTCTTCTCTGGTGAAGTTTTAACCATATCTTTGTGTGAAAGATGAATCAGTATAAGGGTTAAAAGCTTTATTCATTTTCTGCAAGCAAGATTGTGTCATCTACATATTAACAGTTTATTAATAACTCTGCTTCCAATCTTGATGCCATCTCTTCCTTCATAATGTCTGGCTTCTTGAATTATTTGTTGAGCCTATTGATTGAATCTTAAAAAAACTGAGTGTAGATTGAATTTTCAAAAAGTAAATATATAAAAAAGTAAGTATAGATTGAATATATATAGTAAAATATACAGTCTTTATTCACACTTTCCTTGACTTTAAGCCGTACAACATTTCGTTACTCTGTCCCAAAGAATATTTCTTGTTTTGTATACACATTCTGAATGAGCACAATTAATTGTTCTGAAATTAAATGGTAACCATAATTTTTCATGATACATATAGTCAAATATTTTTACATAAATTAAAAAATAAGTATCATTCTGGTATTCTATGCTTTCAGTTAAGTTTCATTTGATGTTAGTAACAATATATTGTATTCCAGATTGTTTTCTGAATCTAGCTAGGAAGATTTTCAGTAGGTCTCTGTTGAAGTATTACTATAAGAATTTTTAGTTATCTCTAGCAAGATTGTGTTTGTGTGTTGTATTAATGATAGAAGTTGTAGTAATGATAGAAGTCTGTTGGTCCCAAATCTGGATCTTTTACAGTTGGCTGGTCAAGTAACTGTTCTCCAAATTTCTTTACATAAATGATTGAACACATTCAACACTGTATCCATTTATTTTAACAGCTCAGTTGGTTTCATATCAATTTCTGGAATCTTGCTTTCAAAATATCTTTAGTGTGCTTTATGAAAGGAATGACTTCTTCCATCAGTATGGCTCTTGATCAAATGATACCAATAGAAATTGTTCAGTGTCCACCAATTGTTTTGGTCCAAAGACTCTATATATTCCTTTCATTCTATTTTTGATACTACCTGCAACATTACACATATTTTCCATAGAATCTGAACCATTTCAACTTGAGGTTGGAGTTTCTTTTGGTTCTTTCAGTTTGACAGATGCTGAGCACATTTTTCCTTTTGGTGTTCTAACTTCAGGCATCTTCATATGTCCTTTTAACACTTTATTTTGTTTTTTGTCATATATATATATGTATGTATATGTATATATGTATATATGTATATATACACACACACACATAGAGTTTCTGGAGGCAAGCCATTTTGGAAGTGGATGCCACTGCTGCTTCCAGGCTTGATTTAGTCGGGAAGCTCCAGCCAACACTGTCCACCATGGGTGCCCATTACCACGATTGGCACATCACTGTCTCAGGCTTC
>NW_006399860.1:3819771-3841790 GCF_000299155.1 Elephantulus edwardii | reverse complement strand
TTAATTGTAAGGAATTGAATCGTAAGGTTTTACTTGCCGTAGACCCAAAGAACTTGAAGTCCTTGAAAGATGCCAGTTCCCATTGTTATCTCCATCTCAAATTGGGTTCAGAGATGATTCAGACACTAATTTTGGCCCTCTCTCCCTTCCTTCCTTCCTTCCTTCCTTCCTTCCTTCCTTCCTTCCTTCCTTCCATCCTTCCGTCCTTCCTTCCTTCTCTCTCTCTCTCTTCCCTCCATCCTTTCTGTCTTTCCTCTCTTTCAGTATTTAATGACCTTTTGCTTTCTTCATGAAGATATTCTTTAGTATATCCCATCTGAACACAAGCTGGAAAGATGCAATGAACATGAATGACTGAAGGTCAGACAAGTTATAAGACATAAACAGGCTTTGGTTGTTATTGTTAGGTGCTGTCAAGTTCAAATCATTGCAACCACATGAATAACAGATCTGAATCTTGTTTTCTTCTGTACCATCCTCAATATTGTATTAATGCTTAAACTCATTGTGGTTGTTATTACATCAATCCATAACAATGAAAGTCTACTCCTTTTTTGTGGGCCCTCTGCCTTTCTGCATGATGTCTCTTTCCAAGGACTGATTCTTCTGAAAATATGCCAAAAGTAAGTATGATGAAATTTTACCATCCATGCTTCTAAGAACACTTGGTTACACTTCCATCAAGAAAGATTTGATTGTTCTTTAGGAAGCCCATGCTATATTCAAT
Source organism: Elephantulus edwardii (assembly GCF_000299155.1). Classification (NCBI taxonomy): domain Eukaryota; kingdom Metazoa; phylum Chordata; class Mammalia; order Macroscelidea; family Macroscelididae; genus Elephantulus; species Elephantulus edwardii. The sequence continues at coordinate 3,841,063 of NW_006399860.1, read as the reverse complement.
TTGGCAACACCGCAATTCAAAGGCATCACTTTTTCTGCTGCTATTCTTGATCATTGTCCAATTTTCAGATACACAGAAAGTAATTGAAAATCTATAATTTGGATAACACGTACTTCAGTATTAAACTGACATCCTTTTTCTTTGGACCTTTGGACAAGTCTTGGACAACAGATTTCCCTAAACCAGCATGTCTTAATTTCTTGACTGCTGTTACCATGACTGTTGAATGTGAATCCAAGTAAAATAAGTCATCAATGACTTCAATCTTATCTCTATTACTTTGTTGCTTTTTGTTCAGTAGTGAGGATTTTTATTTTATTGATGTTGAGATGTAGCACATATTGAAGATCATAGTCTTTGATTTTCTGCAACAAGTTCTTTAATCTGCCTTCACTTTATGCAAGCCAGGTTGTGTCATCTGCATATTACAAGTTATTAATGAGTCTTTTTCTAATCCTAATACCACAATCTCCTTCCTATAGTACAGCTTCTGGAATCTGTATACAGATTGGATAGGCATGGAGAAAGAATACAACCCTTACATACTTCTGATTTTAAACCATGTAGTTTTCCATTGTTCAGTTTGGAAAATGTTTCTTGAGTTCAAGCTGCTTTTAAAGAAATAGCAAAAAATAAGGCCTCAGGAATAGATGGTATACCAATTGACATATTTCAGCTAACAGATGCTGCCCTGGATGTGCTCACCAAGTTGTGCCAAGAAATCTGGAGAACAATCACTTGGCCAACTGACTGGAAGAGATCTATATTTGTTCCCATTCCAAAAGGTGACCCAACAGAGTGTGGAAACTATAGAACAATATCATTGATTTCACATGCAAGCAAGATTCTGCTGAAGATTATCCAAAATGACTGGAACAGCACATCAGCAGAGAACTGCCAGAAGTCCAGGTTGGGTTCAGAAGGGGTAGTGGTACTAGGGATATTGTAGCTGATGTTAGATGGATATTGGCTGAAAGCAGGGAATACCAGAAGAATGTCTATCTGTGCTTCATTGATTATGCAAAGGCGTTTGACTGTGTGGACCATAATAAACTGTGGCTGACTCTCAAAAGAATGGGAATCCCAGAACACTTGATAGTGCTAATGCAAAACTGATACTTGAACCAAGAGGCAGTTTTCAGAACAGAGTGAGGAAACAGTGCATGGTTCAAAATCGGGAAGGGTGTATGCCAGGGATGTGTCCTGTCTCCATACCTTTCAGCCTGTATGCAGAATAGATTAGCCAGGAGGCTGGACTCTATGAGGAGAAATGCGGCATCAGGATTGGTGGAAGATTTATCAACAATCTGCGTTATGCAGATAACACAATCCTGCTTGCTGAAACTGAGGAGGACCTAAAGAGCTTGCTGCAGAGGGTCAGGGACTGCAGCCTTCAATATGGGTTGAGGCTCAATGTCAAGAAGACAAAGATTCTCACCCCTGGACCAATTGGCAACATCAGGATGAATGGTGAAGAGATCGAGATTGTTCACAGCTTTAGTCCGCTTGGCTCCACAATGAATACTCTTGGCACCAGAAGCCAGGAAATTAAAAGATGTATTGCCATGGGAAAGTCTACTGTTAGAGACCTCTCTAAAGTACTGAAGAGCAACGGTGTTTCTCTGGAGACTAAGGTTTGTCTGGTACAGGCGATGGTCTTTGTAATCACTTGTTACGCATCAGAGAGTTGGACCATGACCAGGGAGGATAGAAGGAGAATTGATACTTTTGAGCTTTGGTGTTGGAGAAGAGTGCTGAGGGTGCCATGGACTGCTAAGAAGACAAACAGATTCATCCTGGAGAGGGTTAAACCGGGCTGCTCCTTGGAGGCAAGAATTCTGAGGCTTCATCTGACATACTTTGGTCATGTTGTAAGGAGAGACTGGTCCTTGGAGAAGGACATCATGCTTGGGAGGGTGGAGGGCAGGCATAGGAGGGAAAGGCCCTCTGGGAGATGGATTGATTCGGTGACTGGGGCAATCAGGATGAGTGTGTCAGAGACAATGAGATTGGCACAGGGCAGAGTAGAGTTTAGAGCTGTTGTACATAGGGAAGCTATGAGTCTCAAGCGACTCGACGGCACATAACAACAACAACAACAACATCTATATTGGTTTCACATGAGCACAATTAAGTGTTCATAGATTCCTGTTCTTCTCAAAGTTATCATGATACATATAGTGAAATGCTTTGCGTAATTGATAAATCACAAGTGAACATCTTTCTAATATTTTTCACTTTCAGCTAAGATACATCTGTCATCAGCAATAATATATTTTATACCATGACCTCACTTGAACCTGCGTTGAAAATCTGGCAGTTCTTTGTTGATAGGATTTTCCAGTCATTAGAGAATAATCTTCAGCCAGATTTTACTTGTGTGTGACTTTGTTTGTTAATTTCTACATTATGTTGAATTATCATTTTTTGGGGGGATAGAATAAAAAATATGAATCTCTTATAGCCAGTTATTTTGATAGCAACAAGGTCATCTAAACTTATTGTCAGAAATTGATAAACACATCCAATATTGCATGTTTCTTGAAGCACTTCATTTAGGATTCCATCAATTCCTGAGGATTTTTTTTTTCCTTAGAAAGTGCAGTTTGAACTTCTTCCTTAATTTCTATTAGTTCTTGATTACATGCTACTTCCCAAAATGGTTCAGTGTTGACCCATTTGTTTTGGTACAATGATTCTGTATATTCCTTCTATCTTGTGTTGATGCTTCCTACATCATTCAAGATTTTTTCCATAGACTTTTGTCCAGCTTGAGGCTCGAGTTTGTTCTTCACCTATTTGAGTCTGCAAAATGCTGAGCAAATTCTTTCTTCTTGGTGTTCTAATACTAGCTCCTTCCACATTTCACTTTAAAACTCTGCTTGTTCTTTTCAAGCTATCCTTTGAAATCATCTGTTCAGCTCTATTACCTCATCATTCCTTCCCCTTGTTTTGAATTCTTTTTATTCCAACCCAAGTTTCAAAGTCTCTCCCAACATCAAATTTAGTCTTTCCTTTCTTACTTGTCTTAGCAATAACTTTTACTTTCTTCATGGATGATGTCCTTGATGTAATTCCACAACTAATCTGATTGTAAGTGTTCAGTGTGACAAATCTATACTTAACATGATCTTTAAAATTACTTGGGATATACTCACTTCAGTTCTCCTGAACTTGTTTTAATTTTCTTCAATGTCAATTTAAACTTGCATATGAGTAGATCATGATGTGTTCTGCAATAATCTCCTGGACTGATTTTTACTGCTGATATTGAGCTTCTTCAACATCTGCTTCCACAAATGTAGTCCGTCTGGTTCCTGGGTAGTCTACTTTTCAAGAGTCAGTTTGCCATAATGTGGTGGTTTGACTATTCCTATGATGCTGCAAGCTATGCCAACAGTATTTAAAATACTAACAGAGTTGTGCATAATAGAAAGGTTTAAGAAGAACTCAGATTAAAACAGGCAATGATACAGAACTTGCCAGCCACCTCTGAAATAGTAGGCTTTTGAAGACTCTATGAACAATGAAGAACATTGTTGAAGAAAGTGGTAGAAGAAGAACCCCTCCAGTTGGAGGTATTAAAAATGTGACAGAAGAAGAGCTGCCTCCTCAGAAGTTAATCTACTGTAATTTATGACAAAGATAGAGTAAATCTGGCAAAGTTCAAAATGAAGAGAAACACTTGCTAACATCCAGCAACAATTGGAACATGGGTCATATGAAATATGATCTAGGAAAATTGAAAGTTGTTAAAAATGAAATGGAATAAATATTGACATCCCAAACATTAGTGAGCTTAGAAGAACTGATATTGGACATTTTAAAATCACACAATCACATGACCTATTATGTCAGAAATGATAAATTGAAGAGGAATGGTATGAGACTCATTGTCAAAAGAGCATTTCAAAATCTATCCTGACCATCAATACTGTGAGCGATAGGATGCTATCAAAACACAGAAAAAGAAGTCCTGTTAATACAGCCATTATTCAACTACATGCTTCAACCAAGAAAGCCTAAAATGAAGAAACTGAGTATTTTTGTCAAATTTGTTGTCTAAAATTTGTTGAATATATAATAAAGATGAATGAATCATAATTGGTGACTGGAATGTAAAAGTTAGACACAAAGAAGACTGGTAGTTGTAAAACACGGCCTTGATTAAAAAAATGATACATAAGATTGAATGACAGATAAATATTGTACAAGGAATGATTTTTTCATTATAAATATTTAAATAAAAACAATCATGAGTGGCAATTATGTGTATGAACTTCACCTAATGGCCTACATAGGAAATAAAGTGAGTCTTATTGTTACTCTGTGGCAACAGGTAAGAACCAACACATAACTGACAATCCAGTGGGTTTTCAGAGGCAGTAAGTTAAGCACAAGGGAGATTTCACATCCTTCGCCTGAAGAACAGCTGGTAGATTTGAATTAAGTGCCTTTGGGATTGCACCTTGGTTTCTTACCACTAGACTTTGCTCAGCCTTGTTAAATAGAAACCTGTAAGGAAAGGATCAGAACTTTAGAATAGAATAGATTTTTATACCATCAAGTATTACTCAAACGAGATCCTTTCCTATGTTTTTATTTTTAATTGCTTCATACTTATACTCATCTGTATCAGTGTTATTGCTGTTGTTGGGTACTACTGAGTCAACTCTGACTCATCGTGGCCCGATTTACAACAGATCAAAAACTTGCCCAAACCTGTACAACTTCATTATCTCTACTGTGTTTAAGTTAGGGATTTGTATTATATGTTTATTCTTCTTTTAAAGTTCAAAGTGAAGATTATAGTTGCTTCTAAATTTAAAAACATAATAAAATATAAGCAAAATGAATTTTAGTAAGTCAAGTGGGGCTAATACAGGATAGTTGGATTTACTTTCAGCTTTATTATTGAATGACTTAGCCAAATTTTTAAAGTTCGTTTGTAAAATAGAATAACTTATTTTATTAATCAAGTAAAGGAGAAAAATTGATTAAACAATACATAACATATTTCCTAGCTTTTAAAGCGGGCGTTCTTCTCATTACTTCATAGATAACACAATTCCTTTTAATAGAAATTTGTTTTTATTAGAGTATGGAATGCCATGAAAATATACACTAATAAAATATTTATATAAATAATGATAGCTAAGTATTAGATTACACTTAAACTGCTTTTGGATGCATGATCCAATTTGGTCTTCACAGAAATGGAACTAGAAGATTCTGTTTCAATTTTAGTTTGCAGATAAAGGAACTGTAGCTCAAATTGGGGAAAGTTCACACAATCTGTGTGGGAATGTTATATTCAAATCACTCCAGTGCTGGGATAAATAACACAGATAACAGTGTCCTCATAGGACCTAATTAATCAAGTTCCTTATTCCTTTAAGTTTAGTCTTCGGATATTTTTGACATATTCAAAATAAAGACTTGAGTTTTATGTGTTTTCTTTAGCCATCTGATAGTCATGTGAACATGGAAGAATTGCCATTGCTTAAAAATAGACAATTTATGGCTGCCTGAATTTGCTAAATGCTAATCTATTTTAAAAATAGATATATTTTTATTACATTAAAACCACTCAAGGATATCTGTTAATTTTTTTCTGTGTCAAAAAATAATGGATTCACCCCATACTATTTAATTTTTCAATATTTACCTAGATAGATTGACATCTTTTAATATTATAAACTATTGGATATTCAAAACCACACTTGGATTATTTGCTTAATTTACATCCTGATTTAGCAACTCTCAAACCTAAAAATGGGAAACACTCAATCTCCATATGGAGATTCAACTTTCTCTAAGTCCTAGAAACAGCTCTCCCTTTAGATACAAGAAATCTCAAACTAATACCATTTTTCAGTATTAAAAGAGCTTTGCTGTTCCAAGTGGATTTATTTTATTATTTTTTTTAATCTCATTCAAGTCTTGTGTTTCCAGGCTTCTTGTCAACCTGAGTTCCCATTTTGAGGTTCTGGTAATATTCTGTATCTTACGAGATTTTACTTCTTCTAAAATCCTACCAAAAGAGCAAATCTGTGTTGGAGGAAATGAGAACAGAGTGTTCCCAGGAGGTAAGATTGGAGAAATTTTGTCTTACATATCTGAGCATATTGTCAGGAGGAGCTAAGGCCTTGGGAAAGTCATCATTCTGGAAAAAGTGAAGGGTCAGCAGACACAAGACCTTTTACAAAATGGGTTGACCTGGTGATCATGTGACTAGGCTCAACTATATCAGAAATTGTGAAGATGGAACAGGACAGGACAGAGTTTGGATCCATTGTTCACACAGTCCCTGTGAGTTATAGTCAACTTGTTGGTACCTACCAACAACAGCTAGGACTCAGTTCTATCTCTGAACCATGTGCCTACTCCTTCTCTATTCATTTCAGTCCATTAAGAGTTTAAATTATTTCAAGCAGAATATATTACACTCTTACTCAATGACATTCAAGTCATAGTTCTGATCTACAAGTAATCCATCAGGAAGCACATAGGATCTCATTATAGTCTCTAGACATATGTAAGATTATTTAATTCAGGAAAGCATGAAACACTTTCCAGGATAGTTGGTATCTCAGCTGAGTTTTGAAGTGTAAATAGATAGGATCAAGCTGGATGAATAAGAGAGAATGCTTGAAGCAGAAAGTGGCTGTATTTTTTGCTTTATGCCTGTTTTCCCCCTCTGACAAATGAAAGAATACCTGCCTAAATGTAAACTGTGCCTGTTTGCTTAGATAATTATGGCCCCAATTTAACTTTGAGAAGAGAAACTTATTCTCACATAACAGGAGTGAGTAACCTACAATGACCTAAAGGTCAGATTCTTTCCATCTTTCATTTTATCTTAATTAATGTGCTTCACCTGACCTGACAATTGCTAATCGAAAGGAATCACATATGTTCAGGATTTAGACACATAGTTTTGTTGTTTGCCATAGAGTCTCCCATGACTCAGAGTGACCCTATGTACAATAGCTCTGAACTCTGGGCTATCCTAAGCCAGTTTCACGGACTCCAAAACACCAAATTCTATTGTCCCAGTTACAATTATCAATCCATCTCATTCAGGGTCTTTCTCTCCTGTGCTGTCCCTCCACCCTTCCAAGCATAGTGTCCTTCTCCAAGGACTGGTCCCTCCTGGCCACGTGCCTAAGTATGTGAGACAGAGATTCCTTCTAAAGTCCCAAGGAATTTTGACTTGTTGTTATGTGCTGTCAAGTTGCTTGTGACTCATAGCAACCTACAGGAGTCCTAAACGCTGCTCTATTCTGTGCCAGGATATCCTGTGTTCTATTCTCACCATCTCTGACACACTTACCCACCACCCCAATAGCAGAATTGATCCATCTCATAAAGGGTCTCCCTCTTCTGAACTGTCCCTCCACCCTCCCAAACATGATGTCCCTCTCCAACAACTGCTCCTTTCTTGCAATATGCCCAAAGTGTATGTCAGACGAAGCTTCAGAATCCTTGAGTCCAAGGAGCAGTCCAGCTTCACCCTCTCCAGGTCAAACCTGTTTGTTCTCCTGGCAGTCCATGGTATATTCAACACTCTTCTCCAGCACCAAAGCTCAAAGGTACCAATTCTTTCTATCATCCCTAGTCATTCTTTAACTCTCTAATGCATAACCCTCAATTGTGGAGACACTAGCTTGGATCAGGCACACTTTAGTCTCCAACCTGACATCATTGCTCTTCAGTACTTTGGAGAGGTCCCTGACAGCTGACTTTCCCAATGCAATTAATCTCTTGATTTCCTGGCTGCTGGTACCAAGAGTGTTGACTATGGAGCCAAGCAAACTAAAACGGTTAACTCTCTCGATCTTTTCACCATCCATACTGATGCTAATTGTTCCAGTGGTGAGAATCATTGTTTTCTTGATGTTGAGCTTCAATCCATATTGAAGAGTGAAGTCCTTGACCTTCTGCAGCATAGACCTTCCAAAACACAAGAGAGGGCATGAGAGACTGGCAGCAATGGGAGGCATTATGCATCACAGAACTGAACTGAGATGTAAGTGATCATATCAAGGACTGAAGGGGCGATGGTGGTGTAGAACAGGGTAAGAGGAAGTGGAAGGAGATGCTGGTGGAGTGGGGAAAGGGATGGGTCAAGACACACATGTGCTAAGGTGGGGAGAGTGGGACAGTGGATCTATTGGTTACTTCTCTAATGAGGAATTGTCTTTCATTTGCTCCTTTCTGTAATGCTTGTCTGTCAGATACCATCATAAAACTAAGCAAACAAATTAAGACAGACTAGGAAGAAAGATTGGCCATCCACTTCCAAAATAATAGGGCCTTCGGAAAACCTATGTACAATAGACAAACAGGAGGCACCCAATAATATTGTTTAATTTGATTATGCAAAGAAACTCTAATGGCTTAGTATACTTTATGTTGTGTCACTTACCAGAAGGGCAGCAGTTTCCATTTTTAAATGATATCAAGAATAGTTTAGAGGCCTTGGACACTAATTAATGAAGATCAGACAAGCTACGGGAAAATATCAAGAATATAATCCATGGAGAATGCAAAAGGTTATTACAAAGACAGAGGAGGAAGAAAATACCAAGATGGATGTCAAAAGAGACTGTATATTGTACTACATCACACAGAGACAAAGCAATGGAAAGAAATGAAGAAGTTTAGGAGCTGAACAGAAGATTTCAAAGGACCGCTTGGGAATACAAAGTATTATAATGCAATGTGCAGTGAACTGGAGTTAGAGAATCAAAGGAATGAATTCCCTTGGCATTTCTTAAGCTGAAAGAACTGAAGTACAAATTCAAGAGTTGAGTTTCCATATTCAAAGATTCTATGGGCAGAATATTGAAGAATCCAGGAACCATCAAAAGAAGATAGAAGGAGTATACAGTTTCACTGTACAAAAAAGAATTGGTTGACACAGAAGAATTGAATGAAACAGCACATGATAAAGGGCCTATGGTGATGAAGGAAAAATTCAAGCTACTATGAAGAGATTGGCAAAAATCAAGATCTTGGGAATTGATAGGAGACCACTTGCTATATTTCAGCAAATGAATCCTGCCCTAAATGTGTTTACCAAGTTGTGCCAAGAAATCTGGAGGCCAGCTAACTAACTGAAAGAGATCCATATTTATTCATTCCCATTCTAAAAAAGGGTGATCTGACAGATCATGGAAATTATTGAACAATATCACTAATTTCACTTGAAATCAGAATCTTCCTGAAGATTATACAACAATGACTGAAACAGTACAACAGAGAACTACTAGAAGTACAGGCTGGGTTTAGAAGCAAGACATGACAACAGAGAAATTATTGCCAATGTCAGATGGGCATGGACTCTAAAGCAGAGAATACCGAGAAACTACCTGTGTTTCATTGACTATGCAAAGACAATTAACTGTGTGGATCACAACAAATTGTGGCTATCCTTGAGAGGAATGGGAATCCCAGAACAACTGATTGTGTTTGTGCAAATCCTATACTTGGACGAGGAGGCAGTTCTCACAACAGAGCAAGGAAAAATTGCATGGCTCAAAATTAGGAAAGGAGTGCATCAGGGATGCATCCTATCTCCTTACCTTTACATTCTATAAATGGAACTGATAATTCAGGAGGCTGGTATTTATGAGGAAGAGTGTGGCATTAGGATTGGAGGAAGACTTATCAACAACTTGCATTATATCGATAATACAGCCTTGCTCACTGAAATGGAATAGGATCTGACAGATCTGCTGAAGAAAGTCAAAGACTGCAGTCTTCGATATGGCTAGAAGCTCAACATCAAGAAAACAAAGATTTTCAACACTGAGCCAACTGGAAACACCATGATAGAGAAGTTATTGAGATTGTCAACAATTTCAGCTTGTTTGTGTCCATAGTTAACATTCTTGGAACCAACAGCCAAGAAACCAAAAGATTAATAGGAAAGTCTGCTGTCAGGAACATCTCCAGGTTGCTGAAGTGCAAAGATGTCAGCCTAAAGACTAAGGTGCGCCTGATCTTAATTACTTGTTATGCATCAGATAGCTAGACAATCAATAAGCATTACAGAAGAAGAATTGATGCCTTTGAGTTGAGGTACTGAACAAGAGTGTTGAACACACCATTGACTTCCAAGAGAACAAAGAGGTCTATCCTAGAGAGGGTGAAACCAATTTGTTGTCTGGAGGCAAGGATTTTGAAGCGCTGTCTCACATACTTTGGGCATGTTGCCTGGAGGAAATAGACTTGGAGAAGAATATTATCCTGGGAAAAGTGGAGGGACAATGCAGGAGAGGAAGATCTTGTATAAAATGGATTAACAGAGACTGGGGCTATGGGTGTAGATATGGCAGAGAGAGTGAGATTGACCCTAGATAGGACAGCGTTCAGAGCTATTGTGATAGGGTCACTAGGAATCACAGGTGACTCAATGGCACATCACAACAAACACAACCCTCTCCATGGGAAAAAAAATGAACAATCTCTTCCAGTCAAGATTTACAGCCTCTGGAACTTGATGGAATGTTCACCACAAATAAGAACTGACTTGATGGCAGTTGGGTTTGGTTTCGATTAATGTAGACGTGATTTTTTTCTCTCTCTATTGTTGCTGTTTCTTTCTCAGAGGCAAAATGCTCCTTTTTTTGTTGTTTTTAGGTGCCATTGAGCATGCTCCAAACCATAACAATCACATGCACAATAAAAGAAACCCTACCCAATCCTGTACCATTCTCATGGCTTGTGCTGTGCTTAAGACCATTATTGTTGTAGTCACTCTGTCAACGTTTTTAGTATTCTTAGAGTGTGAATACAAGACTGTACACTAGTTTGTTGTTGTATGTCGAATCAGCTGAATTATAACTGACCTTCCAGCAGATTTTCATAGGCTTTAAGTCACACTGAGGAGATTGCCCATCTCTAACCATTTCCTAAAATCGTAGTTAAAGAGCATTGAATTACAAAATATAACCTTGAGGAGCAGGGTGAATTACCCTGTGAAACTCGCTTCTTCTCTAATTATTAAGCTTTATTCTTACTGCAAACATTTTCTTTATTTACATTCACTATTCAAGTCTCTATGATTCATTTGGTCTTACGATCCTTGGTATCTTTTGTCTAACTCACTTACTAACTAACTAAAAATGTCTTAATCTGTTTAATGAAGAGTAGTGGGAGAAATGGACCAGAAACGAGTGCTATTTCAATCCTATCTATATGTAAATTTGGAATTTAAACATTTTGGAAGAGAAAGTACTTTCAGGCCACACGTTGTGAAAGACTATGCAAACTGTATAAAGTAGAATAACATTCAATGATTGACTATTTCCCTTCCCATATGACTAATTTGGCAGTACGGCAATACTTAGAACATTACCATCTGGCTTAATAGTAGTCCCAAGATCCAAAGTATTGCAAATACAACATGGGCCAAGTGCTTGAAGTTATTGAAAGGTGTTAGCTGTTTTGAAGTATTCCTCTCCATGTCTACTCAATGCAGAAATTCACAAAAATGCCTCTCTCCCCTTATTTCTAATCCATCACACTCCAAACTCACTTTATAAGTCTCTGGAATATTAAAATTAAATGATATTATTTAAATTGTAGAAGATGTTAGAGGGAAAAAGATTCATTTTCTCTCTTCTTTCCAAATGTCAAGTCCTTTCTTAAAATTCCTATCTATCTGATTGAAATTATATTTTGGTGGAAATATAAATATTATGAAAATAAAGAATTGCTTGTCAATAAGATAAAGTGTAAGTACAAGTCCTGAATAATATTTGAACCATTTTCATGTCTACCTGGCTCAGTGACTGGAGTCATTTGGGTAGATGTGTTAGAGAAAATGAAGTTGGCTCAAGAAAGAGTAAGCATCAGAGCTATTGTGCATAATAGGGTCACTCTGAGTCACAAGTGACTCATTGAGACATAATAACAACAACAATGTCTAATTGGAACTCTGGTGACCTAATATATAATACTATACTGCTAACCAAAAATTCTACTAAGATATCATAATTCCAATTTAAATAATGATGTTGATAACCACCGACTTCAGAGGCACTTAATTAAATGAAAAAAGATTGCCCATCCTTCTCTCACCAATGACAGCAACATTGCCAACTTTGGGTTTACTTCTATCGATACTAGGAAGAATTGCATAACCTTCAATTTTCTTTTTAATTAGAGTAATGAGAAATTATTTCCTCTTCTAATGTTACAAACTCAAAGAGACGTTGCATGTTCAATGTATGTTGGAGACTGGAACATTACTTGACATGTATTTTATTGATGGAATTTATCGATTTTTTTTCCTTTACAAATGAATATTGAACTCCTTGTTGCTGCTGTTTGTTGTTAAGCAGTCATGAGCTGACCTCTGATTCATAACAACCTCACGTACAACTCTTCCATAGGATTGTTTTTTTAATGTGTTAGTATCTTAACATGAGCAGATTGTCAAGTCTCTTATTCTGTGAAGCTACTGAAAGTGTTCCAATTAATTGGCAAACTTTTTGTTATCAGTCAGTAATTAACTACACACTACACCTTTGCCCCTCCTATGTGTCCAAAAATGAGGGATATGGTGGAGAGAGAAAAAGAAATATTTCCTGATGTTACAGAATATGCATTCTAGTAGGAGAGACAGATAAAGAGCACTAAATAATAATATTTCACAGGAAAAGCTTTTTGAAAGAAAGATAAAAAGAGAAGGATCTCATTAAATAGTGAGTAGAAAAAAATTTCTGGAGAAGGTGACTTTGATCCTGAGACTTAGAGAATAAAAAATGAATAATCTATGGAAAGATTGTCATAAGCCTCTGAGACAGGAAAAGATTGTATTAAAATGTTACCTCCTATGTTAAAAAAAAAGAATAAAGCAGCAAGCAAAAACCAAAAAACAGGTAATTTTAGTGGCTGAGTGAGTGGTAAGGAATTGAGCTGTTGATGCAAGGGTATGTGGTTTGAATCTACCAGCTGCTCCTCGAGAGAAGGATGGGAAATCTCTGAAATTTACTGACTCTGAAAATGTGCTGGGCAGTCAGCTATGCAATGGCTCTGACTCAGTGGTATACAACAACAACATATTAAAAAGCAGAATGTGAAACTAGTGTGCCTGAAACAAAGAGAATAATGGAAGAGCATGGAATAGATTAGTGAAAATACATAAAAGTCACATTTTAGAATACCTTGAAAACCATGGTATCAAGATCATATGTAATTAAAACATCAGAATTGTATTCAAGAATTTTGTGCAGGGGAGTGGATGACTTGATGTATCTCTGTAAAAGTTTATTCTGACTATTCTGTGTAAAATGAAGACAATGAAAGAGTTTTAAAACAATTAATTATAGTGGTCTCAGGGAGCCTGTGAAGGCCAGCTACGATTTAGTTCTAGCTTGATGGCAGTGAGTATGAGTGAGTGATGGTATAGGAGTCCTGGAATGGGTGAATAATGGTGTAGGAGATCTTAGGTGGTAAGCAAAGAGTTGGAGGTTTACACCCACCCAGAGGGGTCCCTGAAGAAAGACTTGGCAATCTACTTCCCAAAGAACCAGCCATTAATAAGCCTACTAAGCATGGTTCTACTCTGACACACACATATACTCACCATAGATTGGAATTGATTCAAGGTAATTGATAGTGATGGTGGAAATGGAGAGAATTGTATTTATTTCTATTAGAGGAAGACTAAACATGACTCATTGAAAACTTATTATTTTCCTTCAAAATATTTACTTGATGGATATTTAATTAGATATCTGATGTAAATATCACATCTTACTTATGACAAGGTCTCCTAGAAAATCAACTATTTAAAACAGAAAGTAAAAGTAACCAATGTTAGTGTGTGTGTGTGTGTGTGTGTGTGTGTGTGTGTGTCTGTGTTGAGGTACCTTTCTGTCTGTGTGCATGTAAGCAAAAAATAACAATTTATGCAAAACCATTATGTTCTTGTCAGGGCAATATAAAATACATAAATTGAAAATACTTGTAACATTTTCTCAATAGGTAGAAATTACTAAAAATGCTTTGCTAAACTTGCTTGGAAAAGCATTTTTGTTGATCATTATAGCACCCCTTTCAGAGAGTTTTTAAAACATTTATGCTTGATAGAAGGAGAGTTGATGTCTTTGACCTTTGGTGATGGAGAAAAGTATTGAATATACCATGGACTTCTAGGAGAACAAACAAGTTCATCCTGGAAAGGGTGAAGCCAGGAAACCAGGCTGCTTCTTGGAGGCAAGGATTTTGAAGCTTTGTCTGACATACTTTGGACATATTGCAAGGAGGAATCATTCCGTGGAGAGGGACATCATTCTTGGAAGGGTAGAGGGACAGTGCAGGAGAGGAAGACCCTCAATGACATGGATTGATTCAGTGACTGGGCTAATGGGGGTTGTTGTTGTTGTTGTTATGTGCCGTCGAGTCCTTTCCGACTCATAGCGACCCTATGCACAACAGCCCTAAACTCTGCTCTATCCTGCACCAACTGCACCGCCTTTGACACACCCATCCCTATTATCCCAGTCACCGAATCAATGCATCTCATAGAGGGTCTTCCCCTCCTGCGTTGTCCCTCAACCCTCCTAAGCATGATGTCCTTCTCCAAGGACCCGTCCCTCCTGGCAACATGTCCAAAGTATGTCAGACGAAGCCCCAGAATCCTTGCCTCCAAGGAGTAGCTTGGTTTAATCCTCTCCAAGACAAATCCGTTTGTTTTCCTGCCAGTCCAGGGTACATTCAGTACCCTTCTCCAGCACCACAGCTCAAAAGCATCCACTCTCCTTCTGTCCTCCCTAGTCATTGTCCAACTCTCTGATGCATAACAAGCGATTGCAAATACCATGGCCTGTATCAGGAGCACCTTAGTCTCCAGAGAGACACTGTTGCTCCTGAGTACTTTAGAGAGGTCCCTAACAGCAGACTTCCCCAGAGGGAGGGGAAGGCATCACTGGGCAAAGTCACCTCGGATAACAGCAAAGGAGTCGTCTTCCAGGTCAGACACAGCGAAACCCGGCCAGAGAGGGAGGGGAATGGGGGTAGGTATGTCCAAAACAATAAGGTAGGCAATGGATAGTGCAGGGTTTTGGGATGTTGCACATAGGGTCATTATGAGTCGCAAGCAACTTGATAGCATGTAACAACGACATATAAGCTTGAAGCTATTTTCATGGTGTAGTATCCTGTTTCCCTGGGGAATGGAGGCTGAAGTGAAAAATTATTGAGGTTTTAGTTTTCTCCAAATGATTTTGTCGTATTTATTGTTGCTGGGTGCCATGGAATTGAGGATAACTCATAGTGACTGTAGGAACAAGAGATCTGAACCCTGTCTTATCCTATGTCATACTTACAATTTCTGATATACTGGAGCCCATTGCTGTAGTCACTGTGCCAATCTATCTTGTCAAGGGTCTTCCTCTCTTTCACCTACCCTCCACTATTCTAAGAATGATGTACTTTTCCAAGGATTAGCCTCACCTAACAACATTCCCAAATTATGTGAGACTAAGCTTTGTCCTCTTTTCCGCCAAAGAGCATTCTGGCTGCACTTTCTCCAAGACTTCTTTGTTCTTTTGACAGTTCATGATATATTAAGTACTCTTTTTCAACACTACTCAAATGTAATAATTTGTCCTTCTGTTATCCTTATTCATTGTTCAGCTTCCAGATTCACAGTAAGTGATGGGGGAAAGCCTGGCCTGAATCAGCTACACTTTAGTCTTCAAACTGTCACCATTGATCCTTACAAATTTAGAGAGATCCCTGACTGAAAACTTTCCCAATGTTCTCTCTCTCCTGAGCTCCTGACCGTTGGTTTCAAGGGTGCTGATTATGTCCTAAACTTGTCATATTTAGGAGACAAGAATTCTAAAGCTATTGTACTAGTAAAGGATATTAGAAATTAAATAGGTAAATCTATGTTACTATAGATATAAATTTATTGGAATAACATTAAGAAAGAATTTATCTGTAATACAAAATACTTGATATATTTTTAAATATTTTAATTGGTTCATACTGAAATCTCTAAACCTTATTTTAAATTATCTGTGCAACATGGACTCATCATGATATTTACTCCTGCCTGAGGTTGACTGGGTCGAGGACGGGGGAACCAATAACATGATTCTCATTATATTGAATAGATTTTCATGAAAAGGTCTTTAATATGCTTTACACTAAAGATCTTTCAATAAAGAAAAATAAGTCCGTTTCTTTTTTGCCCTACACTCCCTGGAATTGAGGGAACTCAGCCAATGCAAACATATGGTTCAAATCCATCAACTGCTCCTAGGAAGAAAGATGGGACATCTTTCCCAGTGTGATTTACTTCCTCTGAAAACCTACTGCAAGATCAGCTATGGATGGTTCTGACTCACTGGTGCACAATAACAGTGGCCCTGGAAATCATTATATGGAAACAGCCAGTTTCTTTTTTTAAGAGAAAATTTAAATTGTACTATGTTTGTATTCACCAAATGAACCCATTAAAAGTATAATTCTGATTATAAATTCATGAAAAGTCACATAAAGAAATATTGCCTCAACAGGTAATTTGAAAACCCATCAGTGTGTTGTTACTGTTGTTACTGTGTGTTTCATAAAGTTCCACATCACAGTGATCTTGTTTGTAACAGAGTGAAAGACTACCTAGTCCCTTGCCATCCTCACAAATGGAGATTGCCTAAGCCTGTTACAACACTATGCTGGTTCTTTTAATTGAAGATTGTCCTCTTTTTTTCTTTATCTTCTGCTTTAGCTAGCAGACAATCATTATCTTATCTAGGGATTTGTTCTCCCTGATAGCATGCTCAAAGCAAGTAAGTTGAAGTCTTTCCATGTTCGACTTCTAAGGAGCTTTTTGATTCTTTTAAGATCCCTTTGTTTGTTTGTTGCAAACATATTTAAATGTTTTTCCTTCTTCATTGCATAACTTTAGCCTGCAGATGAGGCCTCTTAAAAACTATATCCTATAACATAAATAATTTCCTTTTGTTCTGTGCTAAATTTGAAGATACACTGAGTTGTCATCTCATAAGACTTCAGTGATGGCTATAGAAGAAACTTGGAATAACACTTTCATGGTTTTACTGTTACCTATGGGAATGCAGCCTAGGATTAAATAAAATTTATATTTGGTCTAACTGCATCAAGAAGAAATTTGTATGTGAGTCCTCAGTACTTAATTTGCTCCAAGAAATAATTTTCTAGACATTATAAATGTCTATATTGACCTTCCTGTTTCCATGTAACTTATAAATCATTTTATTCAATGGCTGAAATAGATACTATAGTGTATAAATACTTCAAGTCTTGCTAGGATATTTCATAAATGCTTTTAAATGTAGAATTTCAAAGGCCATTAACAAAGTTGTGATTTAAACTTTAGTAATGGTGCAATATAAATTGAATTTATCGGAGTACTGGGTGGCTCAATGCATACTTGTAAATTGTAGTATTCAGTGAGTAGCTATGAATTGTATTAAGCAAATGATCCTTAGGATACAAAGTAGTCTCCTTTGCAGAAGCCACATAAATCTGCAAGTACCATGGATTCAGGGAAAAATCTACAGTAAGAATTATGTATCAAACCTCAAATCACTCTGCGAAACAGAATGTTAAATATTTCAGTGTTATTCATAACCAGGAAACCTCAGTATCTCAAGTGCAGTGAACAAAGGATGTGTTAAGCAACAACAAACAAACTGTGTTGCAGACATGTTTATGAAGGGTCAAGCCATTTGAAAGAAAAACAGGAAACAGTAACATTGGTCTGCTATTGATGTATGTTATGTTTTTGCAAACAGGCAGGATGTAGTCAGTTTTCTTTCCCAATTTTGCGTCTAGGGCCACACCTTTTAACTGCTCTGTTCCAATTTTCACTCAGAAAAGTGGGGATTTTTTGTTTGTTTGTTTTTGTTCCCCCCCCAAACCAATTCTTCCACACAAGATCATATTAATTTGATGGCCTGGTTATTGTATGTTCCACAAGTACTAATTGTATTACTACCTTAAATAGAAATGTCCTTACCATTTTAATTGGGTAACATTTAAAGTGGGTTTATTTCTGAAACAGTGAAAAACATATTTAAAGTCACTAAAAACACACAAGCATAGTTCTATCATTTAATGGTAGTTTACAAACCTTAGTTGCATGCTAATAGAACATACCTTGTTTCTCAAATCTATGTGGCTAAGAAGAAATGTTCAAATTTTCCTGCCATTTGCTTCCATTTTATTTGTGTGTTTTGTGTATGCTGTTATTAGGTGCCATCAAGGTAAAATCAATTCAGAGCTGACCTCCAGTAGGTTTTCAGACACAGTATATTGCATGGAAAGAGACTGAAGATTCTCAATCCTTCTACCATGGAGTAGTTGGCGGATTCAAGCCGCAAGCCTTTAGGATTTCAGCATTTTATTTTGCCACTAGGTCACCAGATCTCATATATGTGTGAATAGATGTTTATAAATCTATATACATATATAAAGCGAATCTATCTGTAAGTATTTATTTATTTATCTTCATATAAAGTGAAGAGTATGTTTATATACATATTTGAAACATTTTTCTAACAGAGATTTTATGAAGTATATGCATTTGTGTGTGCTTTACCAAAATTGCTTTTAGAAAATATAGCTTGGAAAGGTGGAGTGTCAAAAGAGAGGCCAAAGAGAGGAAGACCATCAATGAGATGAATTGACACAGAGCTTGCATCAGTGGGTTCAAGTATATCAGAGATGATCAAGATGGCATGTTGGTGTGTTGTTAAGTGTCATTGAGTCATAGGCGACTCATAGCGACCCTATAAATGAAAGTCTTCGACACCTACATGCACGACTTACATCCTTTCTCAAAGTTCATATGGTGTCCGAGGCAAGCTCTTTATGGAAGTGGATGCCACTTCTGCTTCCAAGCTTGTTTCAGCTGAGGTGTGCCACCAAACACTGTCCACCATGGGTAACCATTATCACATTTGACACATCAGTGTCACAGTGTTCAGCTTCACAGCAACCACAAGTACCTCTTTACAGCAAGTGGACACACCAGGGCTATACGACCTAGAAGACTGTGAAAGAAAACAACGAAAAACAGGCCTTAGAGCTGTGGATTAGAGTCACCCATCTTTGGCTTGGTAGCATTGCTTTCGGTCCACTAGGCCATTGGTCTCTCTCTGTGTTGTTAAGTGCTGTTGAGTTGTAGGTGACTCATAAAGACCCTATGAACGAAAGTCCTGGATACTTGTCTGCATGCTTTTCATCCTTTCTCCAGGTTCATAGGGTTTCTCGAGGCAAGCTCTTTACAGACATGGATGCCACTCCTGCTTCCAAGCTTGTTTTAACTGGGGAGCATCACCAAACACTGTCCACCATGAGTAAGTGATCACATTTTGACACATCAGTGTCACAGTGTTCAGCTTCACAGCGACCATAAGTTACCTCTGTACAACAAGTGGATATGCCAGGGACTATACGACCTAGAAGACTGAACAAAAACAATGAAAACAGGCCCAAGGGCTGCAGGCCCAAGGGTACTTCAGTATCTTACCATTTCAGCACATCCAAATGCTGGCCAACTCTGGGCCAAGGACCCCCACCCAGTTCATCCGGCAAATCCGCTCTGCCGACCTCCAGTGGGGCGCATAGAAAGCCACAGCATGTGGAGCCTTCCTTACCTGCATCTTCCCAAGAAACCCGCAAAGATGGCATAGGATAGGGAAAAGTTCAATTCTTTATTCGCTATAATCTTTATAATATTGTAGTCGTTGTTTTGTGGCATTGTTTAAGCAATTATGAGATTAAATCATGGTATTATCTTTTGAACATCAGGGAAACACAGTCAGATTTAACCTCCTTGGATAGAAGATAAAAAAAAAATTAGCATATAATTTTGGCTCTTTAGATTTTAAACTTACTAAAATTTTGAATGAACATTCCATGTCATTGTTGTTATGTGCCATTGCAACTCATAGTGACCCTATGTACAATAGCTCTGAACCCTACTTTATCCTGATCCAACCTTATTGTCTCTGGCACATCTACCCTCATTACCTCAGTCACTGAGTCAATTGATCTCATCAAGGTCTCTTTCTCTTGTGCTGTCCCTCCACCTTCCCAAGCATGATGTCCTTCTTTGAGGACTGGTCACGCATTGCAATATATCCAAAGTATGTCAGACGAAGCTTCAGAATCCTTACCTCCAAGGAGCAGCCTTGTTTTACTCTCTCTAGTGTGAACCTCTTTGTTCTCCTAGCAGTCCACAGTATATTCAATAATCTTCTCCAGCACCACAGCTCAGAGGCATCAATGCTTCTTCTATCATCCCTAGTCATTGTCCAGCTTTCTGATACATGGCAAGAAATTGTGAAGATGAATGCCTGGATCAGGAGGACCTTAGTCTCAAGATTGACATCATTGCTTTTTAATACTCTGCAGAGGTCCCTGACAATAGACTTTCCCCATGCAACTCAACTTTTGATTTCCTGGCTACTGGTACCAAGAGTGCTGATTGTGGAGGCAATTGAAGCTGTTAACAATCTCAATCTCTTTACCATCTATCATGATGTTACCAATTAGCACAATGACAAGAATGTTTCTATTCTTGAGGTTGAGCTTCAATCCATGTTTAAGGCCGCAGTCTTGACTTTTTATAGCAAGTGCTTCAGGTCCTTCTCAATTTTAGTAAGCAAGATTGTGCCATCTACATAACTCAGGTTGAAAATGCCATAAAAGGTGTTAAACTTTTGTGCTTGCCATTTCTATTCTTACTAGGCATTTTATATAATAGATGAAAAATATAATGAATATTTAGGTTTGCCTATTTTAATTCTTAAATTCTCTCAGGCTATTTCTGTAATTTTTTTCACTTTGTAGGCTTGTGTGTTTCTATAAGGTTGGAAGCTATAGATCTATTATTTCAAATACCTGCAAGGTTTCTCATTTCAAATACCTGCAAGGTTTCTTATGATGTACAAGGTGCAGCACAGGTAGAGGCAATCTAAGGGGGGAAACATGGTAATCCACTTTCTTTTTAATTTTTTAATTTATTTTTAGTTATTTCTAATAAATAGCCAGTGATAATCTCATCTCATGAATTGCAATGTAGTATTGTGTGACACCATTCTTCAGGTTGTTGTTGTTATGTGTCGTCGAGTCGTTTGCGACTCATAGCGACCCTATGTACAACAGCTCTAAACTCTGCTCTATCCTGTGCCAATCACATTGCCTCTGACACACCCATCCCGATTGCCCCAGTCACTGAATCAATCCACCTCATAGAGGGTCTTCCCCTCCTGCG
>NW_006399860.1:3815124-3816518 GCF_000299155.1 Elephantulus edwardii | reverse complement strand
GGTACATTCAGTACTCTTCTCCAGCACCACAGCTCAAAAGCATCCACTCTCCTTCTGTCCTCCCTAGTCATTGTCCAACTCCCTGAGGCATAACAAGCGATTGCAAATACCATGCCCTGTATCAGGGACACCTTAGTCTCCAGAGAGACACCATTGTTCCTGAGTACGTTAGAGAGATCCCTAACAGCAGACTTTTCCATAGCGATACGCTTTTTGATTTCCTGACTGCTGGTGCCAAGAGATGTAAAAATTATGATATCATGAAAGAGGAGAGAGAAATTTTGGAAACAGAGCAACGTGAAAATTGAATAGTGTCATCCTCACAGCAACCCAATGAACAATAGATCTGAAATTTGCCTGATCTTGTGCGGTCCTCATGATTTTTGACATGCTCAAGACTATTGTTATAGTCATTATAACAATTCATTTTATTGAGAATCTTCCTTTCTTTATCTGACCATCAACTTTTCCTAGCATTATGTTTTTTCCCACAAAGATCTAGTTCCTCTTTCCAACATTTCCAAGGTGTACGAAATGGAACTTCAAGATCCTTAGCCCCAAGAAGCACCATGTTTGCATATCTCCCAAGATAGACTTGGTTGGTTGTTTGGCAGTCCATGTGATATTCAGTATTCTTTGCCAACTCATAATTAAGAAAAAAACCGCTAATTCTAATTCTTCTTCTGTCATCCTTATTTTTGTCAATTTTCAAATGGAGATGAAACAGTTGAAAATATCATATCTTAGATCAGATGCTCCATAGACTTTATAATGGCATTTTTTATTTTTAGCACTTTGGAGAAATGTCGAGATTTGTATTTTATGTATGAGATGAGGCTATGTAATTTCAGTGCAGACTAAAAAAGCTAAATGGATCCTATATATGGAACAGATTTCATTAAAATGAGAACAATAAATTACATTTTAGAAACAAATAAGGGAGAGAAAATAATGACAAAATAGTGTTGTTGTTGTTATGTGCCGTCGAGTTGTTTAGGACTCATAGTGACCCTATATACAACAGCCCTAAAACCTGCTCTATCCTGTGCTAATCGCATTGCCTCTGACACACCCATCCCGATTACCCCAGTCACTGAATCAATCCATCTCACAGAAGGTCTTCCCCTCCTGTGCCATCCCTCCACCCTCCCAAGCATGATGTCTCTCTCCAAGGAACTGTCTCTCCTTACAACATGTCCAATGTATGTCAGATGAAGCCCCAGAATCCTTGCCTCCAAGGAGTAGCCTGGTTTAACCCTCTCTAGGATGAATCTGTTTGTTTTCTTAGAAGTCCATGGTACATTCAATACTCTTCTCCAGCACCACAACTCAAAGGCATCAATTCTCCTTCTGTCCTCCCTAGTCATTGTCCAGCTCTCTGATGCATAACAAGT
>NW_006399860.1:3804734-3815024 GCF_000299155.1 Elephantulus edwardii | reverse complement strand
CTGGGATTCCCATTCTTCTCAGAGTCAGCCGCAGTTTGTTATGATCCACACAGTCAAATGCCTTAGAATGCCCTAAAAATATGTGGAATGAAGAATTGCTTTTACTAAGTTCAGCTGATTCAATGACAAACTAAAACTTTCATGGAATTAATTTGCTAATGTGGCATGAGTTGAAATTAATACAACTGTAAACATACATTAATAACAAGAACATGGAATATACAAGTATGAATTTAGAAAAATCAAAGTAAATTAAATTGAACACAAAGATATATTGAGTATTGTGTTGTTAGGTGCCATCAAGTCAAGTAAGTCTCTTATTAGAGATATAAAAGAACTGGTATTGGCCATTTTCATTCAGATAATTATATCCTCTACTATGCTGAGACTAAGATACACAATATTCAGACCTTGGTCTTTGCAATTACTTGCTACACATCAGAGAGCTGCACAATAACTGAAGACGACAGAAGAATTGATGCCTTTGAGTTGTGCTGAAGAAGAGTATTGAACATACCATGGGCAGCCAAGAAAACAAACAGGTCTTACTTAGAGAGGCTGAAACCAAGTTTCTACTTGGAGGCAAGGATTTTGAAGCTCCATCTCATGGCCAGGAGGCACCAGTCCTTGGAGAAGGACATCCTACTTGGAAAGATGGAGGGACATCACAGGAGAGGAAGATCCTGGATAAAATAGATTGACACAGTATCTGAGGCAATGGGATGAGGTGTGTCAGTGTCATTCAAACTGGCTCAGGACAGGGCAAGATTTAGAGCTGCTGTACACAGGGTCACTATGGGTCACAGGAGAGACTTGCTAGCACATAACAACAACTATGCTGAGAATGTCAAGTCAAGAAAGAATGTTGTCTCATGCAAAAAGAACATTTCTAGGTTTATCCTGAAATAAAATGCTATTGATGATAGAATAACATCTCTAAATCTAGAAGAAAGACTGGTTAAACAAACATTTAAATTTATGCATTATTATTATCAAAGACTAAAATGCAAAAATTAGAAACAGGAAAGGACTTGTAGTTGGGAAATATAGCATTTGTGACAAGACTGAGACTGGAGATTGAAGGATAGAATTTGCACAATTAATTATTTAAAATACTTTAAAAAAATAGATGGCAACTATATATGTGAACTTCATCTGAGGTGTTACACCAGAATCAGATTGACTACATCTGTATAAGAAATCACTGGAAGAATTCAATATCAGCAGTCAAAATCAGGTCAAAGGCTGATTGTGAAACAGATCAACTAATGCGAGTTCAAATTGAATTTGAAGAAAATTAAAACAAGCCCATAAGAAGCAAAATAGGACCTTGTGTATATTCAGCTAAACTAAAAATACCATCTTAAGAATGTATTTGCTACATTGGACATTAATAACCAAATACAGATGAGTTGTGGAATGGCATCAGGGACATCATTCACAAAGAAAGCAAGGATCATTACAAAGAGAGGGAAGAAAGGAATAACTAAAATGGGCTTCAGAAGATACTCTAAAACTTGTATTGGAATAAAAAGAAACCGAAACAAGGGGAAGGAATGGAAAAACACACTCAACATTTCTGAAGCTGAAAGAACTGGAGAAAAGACTCAAACATTGAGTTGCAATACTGAAGGATTTTAAATGATGAAAAGATGGAAGGAGTCAGGATCACTGTACAGAATCGCTGTACCAAAAAGAATTGGTCAACACTGGACAATTTCAGAAAGCAGCATATGATCAAGGACTAATAGTACTAAAGGAAGAAGTTCATACTGTACTGAAGGCACTGAAAAAAAAATTTAAAAGGCCCCAGGATTCACAGTAGGCTAATTGAGGTGCTTCTGGAAACAGATGCAACCCTGAATATACTTACCAGTCGCTACAAAAAATACAAAGAAAGACTCCTACCTGTACAACTAACTGAAGAAATTCATATTTTTTCCTATTCAAAAAAAAGGTGATCCAAAAGAATGTGGACATTATCAAACAATATCACTAATATAACATGCAAGTAAAATACTGCTAAATATTATCCAACCGGCTAAAATAGTACATTGACAGAGAACTGCTACACATTCAAGCTGATCATTGAACAAGGGGTATCAATGCCAAAGTCAGGTTGACCAAGACTGAAAACAGATGATATCAGAAACATATTTACTTGTTTTTATTGGTTATATAACGGAATTTGGTTATGTGGATAATAAGACCTTATCTATAATATTGAAAAGAATGGAAATTCCAAACACTTGTTTGTGCTTATGAGAAAGCTATGCATAGACTTAGAAGCAGTTGTTCAAACAGAAAAAAGGAACACTGCATGGTTTAAAATCAGGAGGGCTATGTGTCAGGGTTGTATCATTTTTCCATGTCTATTAATTTGATATGTAAAATTGTAAACAGCCCAGATGTCCAACCACAAATGAATGGATTGAGTAGTTGTGGTACATTCATGCAATAGAATACTACACAACATGCAGGAGCAATGATGTTGTGAATTACTACCTAACTTGGGAGGGATTGGAAAGGATTATGCTGAGTGAACTAACTCAGTTCTACAAGGAAAAATACTGCATAAAACCATTATTGTAAAATTAGTATGAGGATTTAAGGGGAGGAGGGAGAATGGAAATAGAGGGGTGAATATTGGGGGGGTAGAGTGTTAATCATAGGGTTACACAATTCAGTGGGTGGGTAGGGTGAAGAAATGGGAAGGATCTTTTGTGAAAAACAATGTATTCAAACTTTGTAAGTAAGTCAGAGTAATAAAAAAAAATTTAAAATATTTAAAAAATGGACTATAAGAAGAAGAAGAATATGGAAACAGGACTGAAGGAAGATTCACCAACAACTTGTGTTATGCAGATGACACCACCTATCTTGTAGAAAATTAAGAAGTCTTGAAACACTCTACAGAAGGTAAAAGACTACCATCTTCAACATCAGGAAAATAAAACACTTCACCGGTGGTTCAACTGGCAACTTCATGATAGAGAAAGACTGAAATTGTCAGTGATTTTATTTTACTTGGATACACAATCCACAACCACGGTAGCAGCAGTCAAGAAATTAAGATACATGTTCCATTGAGGAAATACGCTTTCAGTAACCTCTCCAAAGTGCTGAAGAGCAAGGGTGTTAGTAAAGAGTAAGATGCAACTGATCTAAGCCACGATATTTTTAATTACTTCTCATTCATCTGAAAGTTGGGCAGTGAGCAAGAATGACAGAAAACCAGAAGCCTTTGAATTGTGTGAGTGAAGAATATTGAATATCCCATAGACTGCCAAAAACACCTCCCAAATATGTCTTGAAAGGCGTATAACCAGAAGGCTCCTTAGAGTACTTACTTTGAACATATTTGCAGGAAATACCCGCCCATGGATATAAATATCAACCTGGAAAAGGTAGAGAGCCATCGAAAGAGAGGAAAACGCTCAAAGAGATGGAATGACACAGTAATTACCACAATCAGCTTGAGCAGGACAGGGTAGGAAAAGGTACCTATGCTCCATATGGTTACTGTGATTTGTAGTCAACTCTATGGCTCCTAACTACAAAAAAAAAATCAGAGAAAAAGACCACAAATATTTTTACCAACTTTATCTGAAACTGATATAGAATATACTCTGGTGATTAGGATGACAATGTTTGAAACAAAGATGATCAGTAGATGGCCTCGGTATATTTAAGAGGTCAGAAAATCACATGGTAGAAATTTATAAGACCAACAACTTCTTCATTGTAAGTACTATTTCCCAAAACATCAATGATACAAATGAGCTTGCAAAATAGACAAACAAAATGCAGTCCAATCAGCTATGTCTATGGAATGAGAAAATGTAGACAATATAATCAGTCACCAAAAGTTAGAGGCTAATTGTGGAACAGACCATCAATTACTCAAGTTGAAAGTGTGTGAACAGAGGGAGGGAGGAAGAGCACACTGCATGGTTTAAAACTAAGAAGGGTGTGGGCCAAGGTTGTTTTCTCTCCATAACTATTCAATCTGTATGCTGAGCAAATTATTTAAGAAGCTGGATTCTATGAAAAGGAATGTGACATCAGAACCAGAGGGAGACTCATCAATGACCTGCTTTATTTTATGAAGATTATACAA
The DNA here is from genome assembly GCF_000299155.1 of Elephantulus edwardii. Taxonomy (NCBI): domain Eukaryota; kingdom Metazoa; phylum Chordata; class Mammalia; order Macroscelidea; family Macroscelididae; genus Elephantulus; species Elephantulus edwardii. Next base: position 3,810,904 of record NW_006399860.1, on the reverse strand, counting down.
CTTTGCTTACTAAAAGTGAGAACCTGAAGCACTTGTTGTAGAAGATCAAACACTACCAGGCTTCAATATTAATTGCAACCCAATGTCAAGAAAAAAAGATTTTTATCACTGGAACAATAGGCAACATCATGATAGATGGAGAAAATATTGAAACTGTCAACAACTTCATCTTACAGGGATCTACAAATAACATCTTTGGAACTAGCAGTCAGGAAATCACTGGAGGATGTATTGTGCCACAATCTGTAGTTAGGGACCTTTCTAAATTATTGAAGAGTAATCATGTCAGCTTGAATACTAAAGTACATCTGATTCTGGCTATGATCTTTCAGACCACTTGCTATGCATCTGAGAACTGGACAATGAATAAGGATGACAGAAGGAGAATTGATGCCTTTGACCTGTTGTGTTGGAGAAGAGCAATGAACATCCCTTGCACTGCCAAAAGAACAAACAGATATGTCTTGGAGAGGGTGCTCCTTGGAGGCGAAGGTGATGAAGCTTTGCCTCACATGATTCAGACATGTTGCTAGGAGGGGATACACCTTGAAGAGGGATATAATGCGTGGATAGGTGGAGAGTTCATGAAGGACAGGAAGACTCTCAATGAGGTCTATTGACATGGTGACTGTTTCAATAGGTTCTAATGTGTCAAGAATGAAGCCAGATAGGACAGAGTTCAGATTTGTTGTTAACAGGATTGCTATGAGTTGTACTTGACTTGACAGCACCTAACAACAAAAAATTGAAATTAAAGAAAATCAAAGTAACCTCACTAGTGCTAAAGTATCACCTTGAGGGTATCCCCCATGAGTTTAGTTATCACCTACAGAAAAGATTTTAATCATTCAACACAAATGACCAAAGATTAGATCAATTGTGAAATGACATGGAAAAAAATCTCTTGTGAATAACACAGCAGTAAACATGGGTGTGCATACATCTGTTTGGGTAGAAGCTCTGGTTTCTTTAGGGAATATTCATAGTAGTAGAATTGATGGGTCAAATGGTATTTCTATTTCCAACTCTCTGAGAAAGCACTAGACTGCCTTCTATAGTGGAACTGGGAGTTGGGGGCGGTAGGGAGGAAAATCCAACTTTTCTGTAAACTTCTGTTAAAATCACAGTTTAAAAAAGAGTGAAAATACAAAAAGTTATGAAAACCCTCAGAGATAAAAGAAAATGCCAAATGATGCTGAGTATCTAAAGTGAATGAATTTTGGTGAGGCAAGGGAGTTAAACACACAATATAAAAAGTGACTCAAGACAAGGTAAAATATTATGATGTACAAAATACTGGATTCAGAAAATCAAAAGAGAAAGCACAATCATAATTTTTAAGGTGATAGAACTGAAGAACAAATTCCTGATTTGAGTTGAAATGTAAACAGATTCTGTAAAAAATAGTGCAGAAAGTAGATTAATTTCTTCACCTCCATTTATGATTTCACATTACTTAGATCCACAATCAAGAGCCTTGGTGCTAGCTGTTAAGAGATTAAAAAGACTTATTTGCCTTGGGCAAGTACCCTTTCCAGGATCTCTTCAAACTACAGAGGAGCAATGATGTCAATTTGAAAACTAAGGTGTGCCTGATTCAGACCATGGATTTTCAACCACTTACTATGCATTGGAGAGCTAGATAATAAGGACGACAGATGAATTGATGCCTTTGAGTTGTGGTGTTGGATAAGTACTGACTATCCCATGAGCTGCCAAAAGAACAAACCTATGCATCTTAGGAAAAGGTCAGCCAGATTCCTCCATAGAGGCAAGAATGGTAACACTTCATCTCACAAATGTGGCACATGTTGCTAGAAGAGGATGTTCCTTAAAAATGGATATCATGCTTGAAAAGTTGGAGGATCTGCAAAAGGAAGAAAGACTTTAGACCGGATGGATTGACACGTGACTGCAACAGTGGACACAAGAGTGCCAGAGATGAAGAAGATGGCACAGAATGGGATAGGATAAGTTTCAGATCTGTTGTTTATATGAGCGGTCCTCAACCTGACGGCACCTGAAAAAAACTCCATAAGGCTGAAGAGTCCCCGTCTACAAAATAAACGATCAAAGACCCTGTTCATATAATATCAGATATGCTTCCAAGATCTCACACCTACTATTACTGACTGTCAATCTCAGTGTTCTAGCTGTTCTACTACTACAGGGTACACTAATCTGTTACACTGGCTACAAAGAACTTATAATTCATATTCACAACTATGAAGTTGATTATTGTTAGGTGTCATTGAGTGACATATGACTCAAAGCAACCCTTTGGCTAAAACATCTGAACCCTGTCCTTTCCTGTACCATCCTTATGATCCTTGATACACTTAACTCATTGCTGTTGTCACTGCATCAGTCCATCTCACTGAGGATCTTCCTCTCCTTCGCTGACCTTCCATCTTCCCAGGCATGAAGTACCTTTCCAAGAAATAGACTCTCCTAATGGCATTGCCTAAAGTATGTGATGTGAGAATAAGCTTTGTCATCTTGCCTCCTAGGAGCACTCAGATTGCACCTTTTCCAGGGTTTAGGTTTTTTGACAATTAATGGGATATTGTTGATGTTGTTGTTAGGTGCTATTGAGGTGAGAATGACTCATTCTTATAAACAGTGAATCTGAACCCTTTGCTATCCTGTGCCACCATCCTTATCATCTCTGCCATACTCTATTTCATTGCAGCAGTCACTGTGACTGGGGTAATCCGAATGGGTGTGTCAGAGGTAGTGTGATTGACACAGGATAGAGCAGGGTTTAGGGCTGTGGTACATAGGGTCACTATGAGTCACAAGCAACTCGATGGCACATAACAACAACAAAGAGCAAATAAATAAAATACATAAAGTTATTTTAATACCATCTCCTGTTAGTCTATTATTCTGTCTTCAAATATAGTAACAATGAGTTATCACCACAACATAGATTTCCCTCAAAAGTTTAAAGAATAGAGTGTCAATGTTCTGAGGAAAATGAATGATATTTTGCTTGGAAAAATGCTACATTTCTAGTTGTATTTTATATTTATCTGCTGTGTTAGTCACTGTTTGATCATCTCCTCCTGCAAAAATATTTCTCCACTTTTACTGTTATGTAATTGTATATACAGGAAAAATATCATTCAAAATTGGAGACTAAAGAAACATGTTTACAAACACAAACTAACACACATCAACGAAAATAATATAGAGAAAAAAATCATACATTTGGAAGCTGAACAACACCTTGCTTGAACATGACTGTGTAGTAGAAGAAATAAAAAATGAAATTAAAAACTTTCTTGAAACAAATGACAATGAAAACAACACTTGCCAAAACCTCTGGGAAACTGCCAAAGCAATAATCAGAGGTCAATTTTTAGCAATAAGCAAACACATCAAAAGGCAGGAAAAACAGACTATTGACTCTCTAACTCAATATCTCCAGCAAATTGAAAAATTACAGCAAGAAAACCTGACACCCTCTTAAAAAACCCGGAATTATAAAAACTAGAGCAGAAATAAATGAAATAGAAAACAGAAAATTAATTGAAACTATCAATAAAACTAGGAGTTGGTTATTTGAAAAAAAAAATAAAATTGGTAAACCACTAGCAAAACTCACAAAAGAAAAGAAGACACAAATAATCTGAATAAGAGATGAATCAGCCAACATCATTACAGAACCAACTAAAATTAAAAAGCTAACTTTAGAGTATTATGAAAAACTATGCTAAAATAAATAAGAAAACGTAGAGGAAATGGACAAATACTTAGAAATGCACAACCTACCGAAACTGACAGAAACAGAAATTGAACATCTAAACAGACCCATTACAGAAGAAGAAATTGAAAAGGTAATACAACAACTTCCAACCAAAAAAAGCCCTCGACCAGATGGTTTTACAAGTGAATTTTATCAAACATTCAGAGAAGAACTGTTATCAATTCTACATAAATTATTTCAGAAAATAGCAGAATATGGAATACTCCCAGACTCATTCTATGAAGCAAACATATCTTTGATACCAAAGCCAGGAAAAGCACCACCAAAAAAGAAAACTATAGGCCAATACCTCTCATGAACATAGACGCTAAAAACCTAAATAAAATACTGGCCAATAGAATCCAGTGATACATCAAAGAGATAATTCTCCATGACCAAGTGGATTTGATAACAAGTATGCAAGGATGGTTCACGTGTGGAAAACAATTAATGTAATTCATCACATTAACAAAGCAAAGAACAAGAAACACATGATCCTATCAATTGATGCAGAAAAGGCCTTTGACAAAATCCAACACCCTTTCCTGATTAAACACTCAACAAAATAGGATTAGAGGGGACTTTCTTCAACATAGTAAAAAGTACTTATGGAAACGTGAGAGCCAACATTGTTCTCAATGGAGAGAGGTTAAAGGCATTCTCTTTAAGAACAGGAACTAAGCAAGGATGCCCACTATCACCTCTCTTATTCAATATTATTTTGGAAGTCTTAGCAATAGCAGTAAGGCAAGAGAAGGGAATAAAAGGTATCCAAATTGGCAAAGAGGAGGTAAAATTATCTCTCTATGAAGATGATATGATAGCATACTTAGAAAACCCTAAAGACTCAGCAAGAAAACTATTGGACACAGTGGAACAATTTAGCAAAGTGGCAGGACATAAGATCAACATACAAAAATCAGTTGGATTTATCTATAGTAACAAAGAGAATACAGAACCACAACTAAGAAAAAAAATACTCTTCACAATAGCTAATCACAAGATTAAATACTAGGGAATAAATTTAACCAGGAGCACAAAGAATCTATTCAAAGAAAATTACAAAACATTACTACAAGAAAAAAAAAAAAAGAGAGAGACCTGCAGAAGTGGAAGAATATCCCTTGCTCATGGATAAGAAGACTAAATATTTTGAAAATGGCAATGCTACCAAAGGCAATTAACATGTTTAATGCAATCCCAATGCAAATACCAATCCCATTCTTCAATGAGATGGAAAAAGCAATCTCCAGTTACATTTGGAATGGAAAGAAGCCCTGAATAAGCAAAGCACTCCTTAAAAATAGAAGAAAGGTAGGAGGTATCCCACTCCCTGATTTCAAATCCTACTACATTGCTGTGGTGGTAAAGACAGCTTGGTACTGGTATAATGACAGACACATGGACCAATGGAATAGAATTGAGAACCCAGAGATCAGCCCATCTATCTACGGTCAACTGATATTTGACAAGGAGATGAAATCAGTTAAGTGGGAAACGACAGCCTTTTAAACAAATGCTGTTGGCAAAATTGGAAAAGTATCTGAAAAGACTCAAGGAAGAGCCACACCTCACTCCATATACAAAAACCAACTCAAGGTGGATCATGGACCTAGGACTAAAACCAAGGACTATAAACTTCATTAAAGAAAAGCTAGGAACAACACTAGAAGTCCTAATCCACAACATAAACAGTCTTCCAAGTATCCTGAAAAACCTACAATCAGGAGACGATAAAGTAGATGAATGGAAACTTCTAAGAATCAAATCCCTATGCACATCCAAAAACTTCTGCAACAGGGTAAAAAGGGAAGCCAGTGACTGGGAAAAAGTATTTGGTAATGACATATCAGACAAGGGACTTATATCCAGAACTTATAAAATACTGGAGCACCACAAGAAGATAAAGGTAAATAATTCAATAGAAAAATGTGCACAGTATATGAACAGATACTTCATCGAAGAAGACATTCAGATGGCTAACAAGCACATGAAGAAATGTTCAAAAGCCCTAGCTCTAAGAGAGATGCAAATTCAAACAACTATGAGATATAATCTCACCCTAGACAGAATAGCAAAATTTAACAGAACAGAAAGCAACAAATGCTGGCGAGGTTGTGGAGAAACTGGTTGGTTCAATGTTGGTGCGAGTGTAAAATGGTGCAACCGCTGTGGAAGGTGGTATGGCGCTTTCTCAAAAAGTTGCAAATAGAAATACCATTTGACCCAGCAATTCCACTAATGGTAACATACCCTAAAGAGACCATAACTGACATCCAAGCAGATATATGCACACCTAAAAGACCAAAATGGATGTCAGAAGAAACTCTCAAGATTGCACTGGAGCGTAGAGAAGCCAAAGCACAAGGAAGAATTCAAGATACTAAAGAGCTGTACAGAAAATTCCAAAAGGCTGCTC